>NC_064454.1:3096680-3401205 GCF_023343835.1 Lagopus muta | reverse complement strand
TCTCCTAAGCTCATGACCTTGCTTGTTTCCTGCAGCACACCTTGATGGCCTGGCATCTCCCAGCTCAAGCACGCAGCAATATTAATTATTTTCCCCAGCAACACTTTATCTCTTGCTACAGTTATCAATTGTTCTGAAAGCAAGTCAGATCACCTACCACACAGCGTGCTACCCAAGCACATTGGAGCTTACAGGGGCAGATGAGTGTGAGATGCAGATAAGGAGCCCAGACCTTCAGCAACCTGAGAACTGCCATGTTGAGGCACAAACCTTCATGGACAACTCTGTGCTCAGGGAGAGGGGCTCACCAGCACAGGGACCTTCATATAGTGATTAACGTGAGCACTGCCCTTTTATTTACTTATTTAATAATTCCCATCTGCCCCCTCAGCTCCCTTCCTTTCCAACCTTAAAGGGATGCAGAATAAAGAAAACAAAGAGCAGGTATGTGCACTAATAGCAATCAAAAGATGACCTACAGACTCACAGTTTTAGTTCAGGGGGTTTGAATGGCAAGCCTTCTGCGTAACATTTCCTCTATAGATTACTTTCCACCAAAGGCATAGCGCGACTTCCTGAAAATGATTTACAATTCCATTCTGCCTCCTTTGATTTCTGTGTATGCCCAGTTTCACAGTGGCAGCCCAGATAGTAAAATCCCACCGTTAATTACTCGTTTTCATAACAGCTCCCATTTGGGCCATAAAACAAAAGTGGGTATGCCTATCAGATGGGGAAACTAAGGCACAGGGAGAAGGGAGCCCCACCAGAAGGAGGGATCAGTAACGGTTACCATTTTGGCTGGTGTTCTGATGGTCCTCCAGTGCACATGATGCAACAGCTCCAGCCTAAAGCTCTAGAACAGCAAAGCTCAGTGGATCTATAGGTCCACACATGAGCTTAAATGAGGCCATGGGGGCAATGGGTCCCAGCTGAGGCTGGGTAAGGCCAGTAACACCTGGGGGTGCTCTCACATCCCTGACCAATTGCAAAATGGAGCCTAAGGGCCTACTGAACAGGTTCTTCTAACTGATCACCCGTCCTTTAAAATGATAATAAAAAATAAGTGTGCTTCATTTCCATTTTGGATTTGTCTGGCTTGGTAACAGGCTTTTGAGCTTATCTCTAGCAGATTAAATGGCCTTTTGGTATCTAGCATTTTCTTCTCATGAATACACCAGTGGAGTGCCAGCATGGAATAATCAAGTCATCTCTTTCTATTCTTTTTCCTAAATTGACAGCTCTTTGAGTCTATCACTGTGAGATGCTTCCTTTGCACCTCAGACTACTTCTGAGGCTCTTTACAGGGACAGTGTTCATATCAGAACTCCATGCAGTGCTGACTCCTGTCCTGGCTTTGCATAAGGGTGGAAATACCCTTCCTGGTGCTATGTGCTGCCTTAGAGGACAGCAGGGGACCTCCAGCCAAACCCCCATGTGACAGACTGTTTTGAAGCATTATCCAGCATGACCCCTGCAACCTTCTCAAGTTCCTTTCCAGGATTTTGCACTCCTCATTCCCATGTAAGGTTGCATTCTACTGACTTCTCTGTGCTGTGGAGCAAGCTCAAGGTCCCTGACCACGGATATATTAATATGGGTGGAGTGCATTGTAGTCTGATGATATTTCTATGCGAGCAAATGCCTTTTAAATACCAATGTAAGCACTTACCACAGCTCTAGACCTTCCTGTTGTGGCAAATAATCTCCATTTCTTAGCACTGCATCTCTGTTGGATCTCACTTTCCCCTGGCATTTCCCTTTCCGCAGTCACACCCTGCCCCTTGTGGTGCGCTGTTAGGGAATCTTCTGAGAAGAGGTGCTATATAAATGCAAAACATTGCCATTGTTTGTCATGGCACCCCCTGTTGTATCTGCTTTCCTTCTGCTAATTGATTAGCTGTTGTCTAGACTGGAGCTCATTACATGGAGTGCTGAGGCTCAGCATCATTTACTTTGCAGCTAAGTCAATCTGTGAAACAAGTGTAGGCTCCGAATTGGATAAGGAACAGATTCTTTAGATGTAAATGGCTTAGAAAGGGAAAATAAAAGCTGAACTAGGTAATGAACGGAAATGGAACGGCCATCCTCGAATCCACAAATACCATTGACCTTTCTCAGATTTACATCATTATCTAAAGTTCACCAGAGACCTTGCATGCTTGTTATCATTATCCCTCATTAGAAGTCACTCTAGAAACATTAACAAGCTTCTGAAATGCTTGGCTAATTGCTCTAATAAGGCAATATCAATACTAAGTGATAGTTCCCATGATTAGATATAAGGCGGGGGCCCTTCAGGCTGTATTCTTGGGTTTTACATGATGTGTTTTGGGGCCTGAGGGGGAAAAGCAAAAGTCTACTTTCAGAGTAGAGCACTCACAGTGAATACGAAATGCTCTGATGTTGCAGATGGCAACTACACTGTAAATTATTGGGGCAGTGCCATTCTGATCATCAGAGGATGTGAACGTTGCCTGGAAGATGACTTCACAGCTCTTCACCTAAAACTGCTTTGGCATGTGTGAGCCACCCAAATTTAGAATGGGGAGATGGGTGAGTTTCCAAGGGAAGCCATTTCTCCTACAATTGTACAAAATAAGTAAAGCACATCCATATATTTCTCCAAGCCAGCCCAGAGTAGCAGAGCTCAGTTGGACTCCAGCAGAACTTCCCATTTCATGCCAGGTAAGCACCTGACCCACAGCAAGCCTGAGAAATTTTCATGAACCGTGTCTTTCAAAGATGGATTACATTACTGGGGACCAAAGGTGAGCTACGTGCAAGCACATACATATCAACACATGTACACGAAACTGCTGCTGTCCCTGAAGCCACTGAGCAGCCATTCTTGGAGCCTATGAAAATGTAAAACCCAGGACTTGAAATGCAGCAGTCAGTGCTGGAAGAGCAGTGGAACCAGGGAGGTTTGCCCCCGTGTCCTGCTGCCATGCTGGGTCCCATGTGGGATCACACCACTCTTCCCATCAGCTGTCAGCCCAGCTCCTTTCACATGAAACTTTTAAAATGAATATTTCTGTATACCTCACCTCTACTCTCCTTGCTATCTGTCCCTAATTTCCATTCATGCTTGTGGGGTGCTGCTGGGGGGGAACACAGTCCTTCAGGAGATTCTGTCACCATGAAGATGAACCATTCCTGTGCTAGCTGTCACTTACTGCCTTCTAAAATGAAAGGATGAGATGGGTCTCAGAAAGCCATGCACCAGCACTGACTGTCTGCAAACTCATCAGCTCTCGTTTGCTGATTTGCATTCAACGCACAAACTTGTAATCACTTTAAATGGGGAAAAGGGAAAAAAATACACATACAACCACCATCAATACATTTTTAATGAGGTTCAATAGCTCTAAATTTACTCGGATCGATCTCAGCACAGAAAGGCTGACTGTTCAAACTTACAGGAACTCAAGTAAGATTGCATGAGGATGCACAAATGAAGTTTCTGTGGTCCAGGAAAGACCTCCAGGACACACATTGGTGCTTCTAGAAGTACTCCCAACAAGGTGACAAGATGAACTTCAGCTTTGCTCAGCAGCTTGAGCCCTTTCACCAGTGTCCATAGGCAGCACCAAGCTGTCTCCCATGCTCAGCTGACAGGGAGGATGCTTCTCCACTCATAGTGGTACAAAACCCTCATTTTTCTCAGCAACAGTGACAACTTCTGCAATTAGTTCTGTGCTTTCTGAGACACAAGTCTACAGTACATATAAAATGGAAACAATAGAGCCCTCCCAAAATAGCCTGGATTTCATAACAAACTAAATAGTGAGCTATCGTCCAAGAGTGCTATTGTATAGGGCCATGGCAGAACATTTAACTCCAATACTCAGTAGTGAGGGCCATGACATTATAAAAAATGGTGTGGCATCAATTTTTACTTTGTGATGGTATTTACTTGGAGATAATAGGAAATAATTCCTCCAGCCATCCTGACAGCTTCAGTTGGTCAGCTCATCCAAGTTCAGGTTTCTATACTGAAGAAGTATGTATACTTTTTCCTGTTCGTTTTTATTTCTCAAATCTGTTTTGGCACTTTTAGGGGGGGGGGGGGGGGGGGGAAAGCCAGAACAAAGGATATTAATATTGTTGAACCTGAAGGCAAAAAAAAAAAGAAAAGAAAAAGAAAAATAAGCTAGCTTAAATATATATACATCTTTTTCTACTTTTGCCAAGGGTGTTTTATTAATATCTACTGTTAGGCTTCTACAGGTTCTGTTAAAGTTCTTGAGATCAAGTGGTCATAAGCCAAATAAAGAGTCAGTAATTCCCTCCCAGAAAACACACCAGCCTGGAGCTCAGCCTGCCAGTAGGCATTTAATGTGCACGTGAAGGAAGTGCATCACTTGGAAGGGAAGCCCACCAAAATGAAATGAGCTCTGAGGACGAAGTGCTGTTGAATGTGATTGTATACAGAATGGATGGTTTCCACTGGCAGAATACAGGAGCCTGGAACTGCAGCCAAAGACCAGTGAAGTCCATCAAAAGGCTCACTTTGATGATTGTGGGATTAACCCCTACGTTTACGAGTTCCCAGAAGCAGAAGAACATAAACTTCCCTCCTCAATAATCCTAAATCTTGTTTGCGACGATGAACCACGAGAACAAAACGATCTCCAAGACCTGTTTGTTTCTGGATCATCCCATGCTCCACAAACTGCATTTCCCTGCTACCGAGTGGGTTTGTGCAAGTACATTCTGGAAGTGAAATAGTTACCTAACTATTTAAACTATTTTGTGGGGGGAGAATCAAACTAGCATTTTTGTTCATCAATTCAGATTAAAAATTTAATTTCATGGTACAATGAACCCATACAGAGTTATATCTATTAAGGTCACCTATTTCATGTACTTCAGGTATTGGTGACTGCAAAACTCTTCGGAAGATAAGAACCACAGCTTCAGACTTCTCTCACTTTTAATGTAAAACACAATTTTCCTGACTTTCAAACACCTTGGACTTTATTTTTTGAGTAAGGGAAAAAAATACCCTGAACCCTCTCCCTCTCTTTCTTTCTCTCTCAGTTGCTGCCTGGAATTTTTAAATAACGGAGATCTGGCATTAATTGAGGTTTTCATTGTTTGAGAAGGAGCTACAAGGATTTCTGAACTAAAATATTTGCA
Source organism: Lagopus muta (assembly GCF_023343835.1). Classification (NCBI taxonomy): domain Eukaryota; kingdom Metazoa; phylum Chordata; class Aves; order Galliformes; family Phasianidae; genus Lagopus; species Lagopus muta. The sequence goes on along the minus strand of NC_064454.1, from coordinate 3,396,060 downwards.
TAGTTTCTCTCTCTCCCCACTCAATCCTGAGAGGTGCTGGATGTTTCACCGCACTGTCGTTTCTGGAGAACACAATTACTATCCTGTTGCTGCAATAGAAAAGATTTGAAGAAAGGTCTTCTGAATACATATTTAACATCTAAATGTTTTCCTTGCTGTCTTTGGGCCAAGTCCTTATTCGATTGTTACTCAAACAAAACTCCCATTCATGTCAAGGCAAGCCAGCCTTTCATTAGCTCAGGAATTTAGCAAATTTGTGGTTAGTGCATCCAGAAATTGGTAGCATTTAATTAATCAAATAAAATAATTTTTAAAAGGGATTTTCACCACCGAAACAAGGATGTGTGGCCCTTTGGAAGCACTTCAGAATAAACTCAGTGTGCAGGCAAATCTTTTTTTAATTATTATTAGTATTTTAGCTCTCAGGCCCTTGGGTACCCACAAATACATTGCCGTGGAGAAGCGCTGTTGCCCCAGTGACCCGTGACTTGGGGGGGGGAGGATTTTTGATAGAACCAGACTCACAGAGAGCCTTAAAGATCAGATCCTAATAACATCCCAGCAGTAAAATCATACAATCATAGAATCATTAAGGTTGGAGAAGCCCACAAAGTCCAGCCATCAATCCATCACCACCATGCAAAATGGAATCATGCACAGGACAGTGCAGTTTTAGAGGCAGGTACCACCATTTTCCATACCACCCATGTCATCTGTGGTTCTATGATTCTATCATTTTGCTATGGCCTATTCATTCTGGATTTAATTTTGGGACTCCCATACCAGGAGCTCAGGACAATGTGGCACGATTTGCTTGATAAATCAATGCTGTCTCCTATTCCATTCCTCGTTACCCTCCAGGTGTGAACTAATACATGCTTCAGTTATTCTTTCTGATCATTTTCCAGGGGCTGGAACTGAAATGACTATCTGTGATTCTCCGCTTCCCGGACTTCACACCTCCCCTTCACAGCTTTTTTTAGAGCTAAGCATCACGTGTATCCTTCATAGTTGTTTCTCTCCTCATCCTCCACATACTCTCAAAGATAGCTGCTAACATTACAGAGATTACATCAAGCAATCTGTAGCTAACAATGGGTGAAGTTCATTGGGCCATCTGAATTTCAGACATCGAACTTTCTGGCATCTCCCTGCCTCATTCAAGGCTGCTAGCTGTTCTTTTGCCAGAAGCACTGAGTGTGAGGAACGCATGCTCATGAGCTTTGAAACCCATGGAAAAACAAAAAGAGGCACTAAGTTCCCACTTTTAACCATTACGAAATGATACTGCACAGAATAATCCAGGCTGGACATCAGCTGGTGCACGAGTGTTAGAGAGGGTCTTAGAAATGTTTCAGTACCTCTGTATATTCACAGCTGCAATTTCAAGTGATTGGCAATTCAACTTTGGATGCGTGCCGTAACAAAACCTGAGCATCCTGGAACTGTCCCATCTGGACTACAGAATGCTATTCAAAATATAAAACCTATGGACACATCAAGACAGCCAGAAGATCCTTAGAGGCTTAGAAGCAATGGGAACTGAGGAAACAACCAATTGGCAGGACAGGACTAATCCAGATAGGGTAACCCTCAGTTACCAGGCTCTGAAACATGGAAATTTCCATCTATGGGACAGCAAGCATCTCTGCGCTGAGTCTGTCACACATCAGCAGTGGAGCTGGAGAGCTAGAACAAACAAATTCAAAGCCCCCTTTGATCAGTGTCCCCATCCTGCAAATAGGCAGTAACAACTTGTATAACGAGAAAGAACTCGCTTGGTTTTGCACTGTTATTTGAGAAATAAATGCATAAATAAATAAATACTTGCCTGTAGGAAAATAAATTTCTCTTCTACTGCTAGGAAAACAACAAATTTCTACATGGCCTTGCATCAAATTTAAAACATACCCTCATTTTGAAATGCTGTGCTGGAACTGTGTGCATGTATGTGCGCATGTGCATTTGTGTCTTGTATTGTTTAGTTATGGTAGGAGAGAAAATACGAAGCAGACCTCAGCACGTTTTTGAGCTGCTGGATCTGCATTTTCTCTTGTAAATCAGAAATGACTCCACTGAAATTATGTTCTCAGATGCAGCAGCGTTAATCTCCATCTCTAATTGCTGTCATTCCGCCCTGGCTGTGATTCAGTGCTCTACAGCAGGGTAAATCTTTGACTCCGCGTACCTACACACTCCCTGCCCTGTACATATGCCAGGGCCCCGTCCTGTGACTAGATACACCAGCAAACTTGATTCTGTGGTTGATTCAGTGCAGAAACATATGCTCGTTTCATATCTAATCTGTGACAGCATATGTGTCTTTTATCCGCTGGCCTCAGGAACTGGAGCATATTTGTGCCATGCTCAGCCCCATTAGGTATTTTGTGCAAGAATGTCTCTGAAAGAGCTCTCTTGTCTCCGAACTGGTGAGATATTTTCACTGCTGAACTGGAGCAATCTCCATATTCCTCTTTCTGACCAATGGGGAATCTACAAAGATAGCATTCTTGAGCAGCTGGAATGACTCACGGCACGGCGATGGAGCCGCGTCGTCTCGGCATACGGGCAGCTATTAGCAGTGTGGATTCAGTAACACGATTATCTACGCTGCTATACATCAAGTTCATCATGGGGAACCCCAAGATGAGCCCATGCAGGAGTGCCCGAGCGAATGAGCAGAACCCCCTGAAGTTGTAACTTGGCTTTGCAACAAGGGGGAAATCATCTGCCTGTGGAAGAAGCGTTCATTTGCTTTTTAATTTTACTGCAGCCAGGTAAAGCAAGAAGGGGGACAACAACCCGTGATGTGGTCAGGAAGGATGTTAGAAATAAGCAAGAGGGCTTCCTTAAGGAAGGATGGAAAAAGAAGAAAGCTTGGGGCCAATTCCCATAAGGAACATCCTCCTTCTTGTTCTAGAGCATGCCTGAGGAAAGCCAGGACAGGTGGTGGTGTTCTCTTCTCCTGCCTGTAATCTGCATAGAACCACTGTAGAATCATTAAGGTTGGAAAGACCACAAAGATCATCTAGTCTGACCATCAACCTTTCCCCACCATGCCCACTAACCCAGCCATGGGCTGCCTAAAGAAAACAGGGGGCTTTGTGTGTTAATAGGTAGTGGCAGTGGGAAGTGAAAATGCAATTGTGGGGCTGGGGGCCGGAGCTTCCCTTTGTGCCCCCCAGGGGAACTGCGAGGATCGGTGCATGCAGAGGTGAAACACACAGTTCAGCAGATGTGTCCACCTGTGACAAATCACCACCTTTAAGTCATTCCTGTCCTCCTTTTCTGGATCAATACTACCTCTTTTGTGTCACGCTGCCCAGGAATGGGTACTGATTTTGTATTTATTTATTTTTTTAATCACTTAGATTGCTTTAACCCTACTCGGCACAATGGGATAGATTAAGAAAGTCTTGCTCAATTAAGATTAATGACCTATATATTCTGCTTTATTACATGGAAGTTGCTCATCGTAACTTGAACATTTTCTTACCTGGCTGTTACACAAGCAGTTCAGTTTACTGCAATTGCTTTCAGAGAACTCATTTGTTTTCAAACAATGAAAACAGTCCTAGAAAGTGCACACATTGGCTCTGGATGCTCTAAAGACTGAATTCTGACTTCAATTCCAGTTAAGCAGCTCTAGAGAGAAAAAACTCAAATTGTTTATTTAATTAGCCGCCATATTTATCATATTACTAATCTGCCTGTGTTATCTGCTCTGCTTAAATTCAGCTCTCAAATCCTTCTGTGCTGGTTTTGCCCGCTGTTTTGTGGGTGCTGCAGAGGGTAATGTTGCAATGCAAGATACTGGGAACAGAGAGCTCTGCAATCTTGCTTTGCAACCTGACCTGGGAACCGCTGGCTTGCAGGGCAAAGAAGTGCCACTGAGATTTAAAGAGTACCTTAAAGAGTAAAAGCCAGTAAGTTTACTGCTTCTAGTTCTCGCACTCATCCCAGTGTTATTGAATCTCAGGGCTCTATGGTGCAACCAACAAAGGGTAAGACAGCAGCCAGGTCTGACAGAGAAATAAGTCAACCTGTACAGTGCCTTCACCTGTGCTATTCATCACCTTCATTGCTCTCAGCCCAATCTGTCTGGGACTACGATGGATTTGCAGAAGGGATTAATTATTTCCCTTCTCACAAAGTTCTCACTCCCCAAAGCTGCTTTGTTTTCCTCTGAGTTTTGAGCTCGTAAGCTGTTCTCCCTTGGAGTTTGGCACATTGGTTGGAAGAGCCAGGGAAGCTGAGAGACACTGTAGGTTTAACCTGGATCTAATTGCAGAGATTTGACATCTTGTCTTAGTAATAAATCTCTCCTGTATTGCCTCCCCGAGCCAGAGAGGAAATGGAAGAAAGAAAGCAGGAGTGAGTCTTCTCATATGAAGGCACCAGGCAGCAGAAACTGCAAAATACACATAGAGGTACCTATAGTGTGTCATATGTACACACCTATAGTGTGTACAGTGAAGGGGTGGTACTGAGGAGTAACTCACCCCATCCTCCTAAGCACCCCAATTAGGACAGGATAAATTGTCCTCTGTAAGGGTTCAGGTATCTCCACTGAATGCAGATCCCCACTGAATTGGTCCCTCACTGAAAGTAGGTCCTGAGCTACCAGACAGACAAACCTCTCTGGGATTTGTGTCAGAAAAAGGATGCTGCAAGACAAGGAAGATTGAGATGCATTTAAATGGCAATCCCAGATGGAAAGCCATTCTCAGTGCTACGGAGACAGTAAGTGGGATAAAACCAATTGGCTGGAGCTGGTGAAATGGGCTCCTAGATAAATTCACTTTGTCTTCATAAGAATTAGGCAGATGTAAGAGCGTGCTGTGGTTTCTGCCTTAACAACCTGCCCCATCCACTGAGGGGCAGCCACCAGTCAGCAACTCCTACTGAAAGAAAAGGAGGGGAAAAAAACAGCTTCCCAAAATGCCTTGGGCTCCTTCATTGGGAAACAGAGACTCATCTGCCCGATGAGCCAGGGTTCATTGTGGGATGGGATGGGTTAAGCACGAGTGCTGGAAAACGATGTGGTAACACCAAGTATTTGGGGGGGATTTTATTTCTTTCTTTATTTATTTGGTCACAAACTGTCCAGCCTGAAGCAACGCATCTAAGATGCCAGTCAAAGGAGGGCTGATTTTTCAAGAATTCGAGTGTGCATTGGATGCCTGTAACCTGCTTCAAAAACACTGCTGCTGAGGGCGGCTGATTAGGAAGAGGACATCAGAGCCCCAGGGCACAATTAACACAGCCCCTTCCACCTGGTCTCCTGAGCCTGCAGTAGGGATAATTAATAAACCAGTACCTGAGCCCCACAAGGTGCAGGCTGGCTTAGAAGCCAAAAAAGGATCAGAATGGATAACAGAGGATCTGTGCTCAGACACCCTGCAGGGTGAGAAAAAAGAGCCAGACCCAAACCAGAATGAAATTGGGTACTAAAGTAGGACGTGAGGAGGTCTGCTCTCACACAGCTATTCTGGGGGCTGCAGACCTCCTCCCACCAGCAGAACACCCAGACTCATTGCTGTCCTTCACCACAGTGAATTACCTGTGGGTTTTTTAATTCATCAAACCTTCCTGTGCCTGTGAACCATTGCACGGACCCCTGATCCCTTCAGCTCTGCTCCATGAGGTTCTGTTCTCCCTGACAACACAACAGAGAAGGTCCAGCTTTGTATCAGCCTCATCCAAACCCACCTTCAAGTGGCTAATGCCAGATCCCCAGAGCTCTGCCTTGACCTTTACTCATCCTGCAACTTCTGTAATTGTAGGTAATTATTGTCTACCCTTTGGGTTATACTGAACCTCTAAGAACAGAGAGTGCTGATTTCTGGCTTGATTAATATAGAGGGCCAGGCTGATTTGTGACAACGTGGAACTTCCTCCTACGTAGAGCTTGAATTTTACTTTTCAGGTTTCCTCTGCTGCTGTTTGCCATGGACATTTATCTACATCCTGTGACAGGTCCACATGTCCTGACTTCAAAATGGTGACACTGTGCCATTGCACCTCCTTGCAGCCGTTTCTTCAGGAGAGGGAATAACAAAAACGATTTGATACTTAGCCATGACATTTTCCAGAGGAAAATAATAATATTCCCATTGTTTCAAATCTTCAGCCCTGTAGTTTAGAGGGTTCTATTCTATTTTTTTCATTTGAGGAACAGAACAAAATGCTGCTTTTAAAAATCTCTCCCATTTTCCGCTCTTATCTCTTGTTGTGATACCAGTGGGAAAAGGAGAACGACTCACTACACTCTATTTGCAAATTTTAACAAGCTTCCTTCTGAAATGCCCATTTTAATAACCTTCTTTTTTTCATACTTCTGCGTATTAAAAAGGAAAGGAGTAAAAAAGTGAGCAGAGATAAGATGTTTGAAACGATTTTTTTTGGAAAGAAAACAACTCCAAAAGGTTTCCAGCATCTTCCCCAGCACCTTGTCACTTCTGTCTGGCACACAGCCGGGCAGGAAATGCGTTTTGTCTCAGCACACCAGAAATTGGAGAGACTCTTGCATTTCTGAAATAGCAAATAGCAAGAGTGCAGGTTTCTTTGGGCAGGGAGCGAATAGGAGAAAGAATAAAACTTCCTTTGAAGGTTAGAAAACTTCCCCAGCCCTCAAATTCTGCTTGTGTGTTACTTATCTGTGCATCCATCTGTTATGTACACTGGATTATCCTGACCTTTTCGGCATTCTGTATGCTGATTATCCAGCAGCTCCATTCCTCCGATGATTACAGCCCCCTCAACTTGTGGGGAAGGGCTGGGAGAGCCAGTCCATCAAACTGCAGAATAATGAAAAGGTCAGACCAGCACAGCATACAACCATATTTCAGAGGCTACATCATGCATTAAATTTTGGTACCTCATCTTCATAAGAGAGACGGTAATGAGGTCAGAAATCAGCACAGTGGTTTCTTGACCAAAGGCATAGGAAACAAAAAGCAGAGAGGCACTGCAGCCCTGAAATCTTTTGGAGTTCCAAGCAGAAGGGCAGAGAATCTTTTTCCTATCCCTGGGTTGGGATGGAGATGTGATTGCTATGTAATGGCACGAGTGGCAAAACTAAGCAAATTTTACAGTGTGTCATCAGTAATGGTGAGTTGAAGCCAACTATAAATTTCCCTCTCTTAGGAGAAGGAATTAAAACAGAGCTGAGGGCTGCCTTAACTACCTACAGCTCCAGGCTGGCTCATCCCAACAGAGTGGATGGTTTTTGTTTGTTTGTTTGTTTGAAATAAACGACAAAAATACTACTGTGCTGTCAACTCAAGTTGTTCTACAGTTATGAATAAGAAAACAAGTCCCCCCCGTCCCTTGGTGTTCAGGACAGCAGGGGAATGGGGGTTCACCATAACCAAGGGCCTTGTGCTCCACCACGGCTTCCCATCCTCTTGCCCTCCCTTTGAAGAGCATCACACTTCTGCAACCTGGAGCCCCTGGCTTGAGTCTGGCAGTAGCACTGGCAGACCTGGGAAACTGTCCTATCTGTTGTTTCCTCCTGGAGCAGAAACATCCAGGGCAGTGCTAATGATCCATTTCAGTACAAATTGAGCCAGAATAGAAGGAAAACGGTACTAGAATAAAAATAATTACCATCAGCAGCCAGCAATAAACAGCATGGTGTGTTACAGCACTGACCCAAGCTCCACGGCAGCACATCCACAGACATCACATCCTTAGAGAAGGAGCTGCCCACTGCTCAGTGCATGACAGGGGCTCTGAACCTGCTTTAATCCCAGATGCTGATTCTAAACATCATGTAATAATGCACCCTAACAAAATGCACCGGGCTTCTCCCATGTCCAGGAAAAATAAATTAAGAGGAAAGAAAGAGAAGTGAAAAGTATAAAGGGGATTTGATGGGATTTGAGTGCCAAACTCCAACAGGCTCTCCTGAAAATCCCTGCTTAAAGCAATAGACTTGTGTTCTTGCATTTCTTTCTCCTGATGTCAGTAATGATGACCGCCGAATTAGTTTAAAGATCTCACATATTGCTCCGGGTTTTGTTTGTTCGTTTATTTCCTACGTTTTATTCTCCTAAAAGTTAATAAAGGGAAAATTCCCCTGCAAAAGAAAGGAGGGGAAGAAAGATAAACTCCGAGAGAAAAGACTGAGTTTTCATCCCATTTAAATCCACAGCTGATAATTGAAGAGGAAAGCTCTTTTAAATGAAGGATCTATTGGAAAGATTTTCCTGTGTTCCCAATTATGTACTGCATATTCCAGAAACAGGTTCAAGTGAAGGGCTTTGGCAAAGCCTATGCTTAAAATTCAGTACAGGCTTGAAGTCCATTGACTCCAAAGAGACTTTCTTCTATGTGCTAAAATTTTAGCATGAGGCATGCTCAGCACAGCTGAAGGTAAATGTGCAGCTAAGCATCTGCTCAAGCACTTTGCCTGGTCAGAGTATTTAGTGCTCAAATCAGCAAAGGACAAGGCTGGGAAGGGAAAGGGGGGGAAGCACTGAATTGCTGAGAGATCAGAAAGTTCCCCACAAAAAAGTTCCTTAAATTTTGGAGTCAAACCGTCTCCAAGAAAGGGTGATGAGCTGTACCCTGAATTTCGCCTGAATGAAGCATCCAGGAACCAAGAACTCCCAAATTGGTCTGGAGTCTGATTCACCATGAGTCGTCCACCTCCCCGTTTGCCCACCGTTTTGTTTCATCCCGGTGGGTTGAAAACAAAATGTGCCATTAAAACCACACGAGAGGCTCCGAGTTTGGTAAGTCAGCCTTTGATGTGAAGGAAAAGCTTCCAGAAAGCCAGCAGGGAATTTCCCTGTGGGACTCTTCTCCAGTTCACTTGGAGAGATTCAAGACCTCGGGAGGAAGCGTGCCGTCCTGTATTTCAACCACAGACCTGGCCACAATCTCAACCCTGCCCCTGCCCTTCCTGAATGACTCCATGGCCATGTGAGAGCATCACCTCCAGCCAGATCTCCCCATGTCCTCGCATATGTGACCATGCAGGGTGCCAACGGTGCTGGCCATGTCAAGGTGGCTGGGAGAGCACTGCTGGCCCTCGGTGACCTGAATCCTTCTGGGCAGACACAGGCCCTCCGTGCTATGAAATAACATGAAGACTCAAAAATGCAGACAGTGGTCCGAATAACATAAAAACTGAGTGTGTTATTAGTGCTGTCAATTTAGCCAAGAATGTTATGGCATGTGTGTCACTAAGAGAGACAGAAGCTATTATTGAAATGAGATTAGAATCGTTTTGAAACATCAACAGTGGCATTATAGTTGGTAACATTTCCATCTAAAATAGATGACATTGATGCTATACAATCAACAATGCCACTGGGAATACGATATAGAACAGAAGACTAGATTGTTTTACTCCATATTGATTTTCCCTTAGTAGTTTTTGATTAACTGTCAAATCAATTAGCATTCCCCACCCAAACATTATATCACATTGCTATATTTTTTGGTGTCCCCCTCTCAGACTCCCTGTTCAATAGCAAATAAACAGAAGAATCTTGGGCTCAAGTGTTCAGAAGGGCTCCAAAACAGAGGTTTTGCAGGAGAAGATAAGGCCCTGCACATAGCCTGCTTCTCCTCACACTGCTGGAGCCCAGCCATGTTTTTATTGAATCAGGTTCTGAGGCACTAAGAGATCTGATTATAGCCTTGCCATAATGTCCTTTTAAAATAAAATGCGTGGCATTTTCACGGTGACATAATGTTCTTTCAGCTCAGAAGAGACACTGCGTCTAGAAGTTTTTGACCAGCTTGGCCTTCCCATACTGCAAAGGGAAAGCATCTATCTTGTCTATCTGCCCATCCACCTACCTACCCATCACCATCTCACATCTCCCTATAACCAAACACCTCACCAGCTTCATTACATTTATCGCCCACCCATCCCAGGAGCTGTGCTGCACCTGCTTGTGTGTAGAAGTCAGAAAACAGCACATATGCAGAAGCTAGCCCTATCTTTCACTTGCTGGGAAACGTGTTGAATGCCAGAGATAGAGAGCATCGTACTTTTCTTTGGGACTCTACCTCTTCCTCGGCATCACAGAACTTTCCCAAGGCAGTCTGGCTTCTGCTCATCCAGCTCTCACCTTCGTGTAACAGCAAATGCCAGTGTGTAACCAGAAAGTTCCATTCCAGACTGAGTCTAGGGCTGAATTTTTCTGAAGCGACAAGCTGGACCTCATCCTTTGTTGCAGTACTTATTTGTTAACCCCATCTCTCTTCTCCTACACTTTCCCTTTGTTTTTCTAATTCAGATTACGTTTATTGTAGTCACTGAAAGCCTCTCAGGGACACTGTACCATCTAGTCTATCTACTAGGCTGATAAATTGGATGATATCTATTACTGTTTGCGTTGCACCAACTCTTGTATGCCCAGATGGGGCCGGATGCCTTTTATGTCAGAAGTCAGCTCCAGCTGTGAAGCTCTGTTGGCCTGAATGGGCACAGCAAGGCAAGGCAGGGAAAACTCAGTCACACAGCAGGTGAGTGTCTGGGACAGACTTGGGGTATCTCAGTTCCCAGTCTTGTCTCCAATCCATTCAACCCTTCTCTTCCTGTTGACGGATGCCTCAGACCAACACGCAATAAATAAACACCTCTAATAAAGACCTCTGCGCTGTTCCATTAAAAACAAGACCAGGCCAACAACGGTGCAATATTTCGTAAGGAAAAGGGTCTTTATCTCAGTCAGAGCTGCCCCAGTGTTAGGTGTAGGGAGGCACAGCGAAGCCAGCTGCTGCTGCCACGCCGCCAGCCAAGACTTCATTTGTTTTGGCTAGCGCTGAAGAATCAGCTTCGGCATCTTTGAGAACAAAATGGTGCATGGAACCGGTCCAAGCTGCAAAAGATAAGAAGCAATAAGAGTCGCAACAGATTATTTGTCTGGGAAAACAGAAGGAGAATTCTATCGAAAGAGAGGGAGGATGCGGGTCCAGCGCTGCGAGCATAAGTTCTGTTTGCGGCGTGCCAGATGATCACTGCTTGGGCTGCACAACAGGTGCTGGGCTGCAGCTATGGCTGGCTGACGCTAAATTGCTGCTGCCGAAAGGGAATGACAGAGGAAAGTGATTTCTGCATGACTGCAGTAAAGAGAAAAGCTCTGCAGCAACACTGCAGTGAGGATGGAGGGAAAGATGCAAGTGCTCGGCTGGAATAAACACGAGTCACCATGTGAAATAACCAGCTTGCTCTCCTGCCAGGCTGGAGGCTGGGTTGAAGATTAGCCACAGCCTTCCCCACTAGATTATCAGCAATTAAACTCTCTGAGGGCTGAGGAAGTCTTGCCACTACGTTGCCCATATTTTCCATCTTCTTTACACAGGAGAAAGCAGAGCAGAAGTGAGAGGGTGTGTATGCAGCAGGATCTAACCAACCAGAAGGAAAGGGGAGAAAATAAAATTCAGTAACCAAATATAAACCTCATAAGCAGCGAGGAAACACATGCATAAAGTCTGGGGTTAAATTCTCACCTGAGCCCTTCCTCGGACAAACATAAACACGTAAAGGTACCATTTTCCTTTCGAAGAAAATCCGCATTGAAGTTGAGGTGCAGCACCACTGCCATTACACGTCAGGCAGCAACATTCTGACATTCCCTTGCAGATCTGGTTCCATGCAAACCCAACCTGGGAAGTTAAACCCAGAGCTCATTTGACCCTCAGGTGAGATGATTTCACGTGTGTTTACTCCTGCTTTGGTCCCTCCACAAAGGAGGTCTTTGTGCCTGGAAGTGTCTTCTTTGTTTTTCCTACTGTTTCTCAATTCCATGAGATGGTCCCATAAAAGATGCTGCTCCTCGCTATGAGCCTTGGATCCCTTTGCAGCATGCAGCATTTTTTAAAATCCAGGATGTTAAAGTCTTTCTAATAAACACAACTCTGCAGCCAAAGGGATTTTTAATCTCCCTTGATTTACAAGCATTTCATTGCATTTGAGTATAAAGTATTTTAATAGCATAGCAGAAATTGCAGCAGGGGCTAATTAGAGCAACTAAGTTAGTTAGATTCCTGTGCATTTGGAAAGCAGGCTGCATCCTTTTAATAGGATAATCAAAATGGATCATCCCGACTTGTGGAGTTGCTCCATAGATACCAGGAGTGCTTCTGCATGCATCTAAATGGGGTAATGGGACAAGGATGATGGATCCCTGAGCGTGACGCAGCCCATCCTCGGGTCAGATCCTGCCAAGCACTGGACACCACTTCTCACAAGAGCAGAGGTTGCTCTGGGTAGCTGAGAACCTGGTAGGACTGAGCCTGGTGGATAAAGCCCTTTTCCCAGCCATATTATCAGCCAGTGCTCAACTCACCCCCAAGACGCACAGTTGGGGATTTTTAAGACTCACAGTCATGGTCTTAAACTAAATTACAAACCATTTGGCCTCAACCAAGTCTGACTTGCTTCAATCCCACCAGGCTGTTTCGAATTTTCCTCAACATGCAGCCTTAGCCCACAAGTAATGTGAAACACATTGGAAAGGTCAACAGACCTGTCCCCAGCTCCCTCCCCTTGTCACTGCTCCCACAGTACAGCCTTTACACTCAGACCCTGCCTTGGTTCCTACACAAGTAGATTGGTCACAGAAGATAACCACACCTGGGGTACAACTCACACCCAACACAACTCTCTACCCTTGAAGGACGAGAGCCTCGATGGATCTGATTCTGTTGGGCTCCACACAAGGTAAATTATCTGTCTTCCAAAAATTACTTGGTTTAAGATAAAGAAAGAAAGGGAAAATTCTACCTGCCTTCTGCAGAACTGTTTTTCCAGTGGTTTCCTACCTTATAGCTGGGAAATGTTCCATCTAGGGTTAAAGGAAAAGCTGGGGAGCATCTTTAATCCCCTTTGAAATTTCCACGGAACGCTTTCATTTAATTTTCCAGGCTTCTTTGCCTTTCTCATGGAATAATAGCTGATATCATTTAGTGCAAAGCACAACAACAACCATTAAAAATGGTTATTAGTCTGGAACTGCTTTCTTAATACAAAACACACATGTCACACTCTGGGAGCTCAATTTTTTTTTTTTTTTAATAGACTTCAAGGTAAATGCCACTACGACCCTTATTTTTAAGGAGAGGTGGAGAGGGAGGAATCTGGTGCTTGAGTTGAGCTCGTGCCCTAAGGCAGAGCCTTGGGCAGGAGGTGGAGAAGCCTCACCTGCTGTGTGCTGCTTGGGGCTGTGCTCAGAGCCCCTCAGGTGCACATCTCATTGCTGCTGGAGGGAAGGAAGATGCAGCAGTTCAGCAGCATCCTGCTGCTGGAGCAGATCCCTGGTTCAGCATCCTGATGGCTGTCCCTTCCCTCTGCTCACCCTTATCCTGTCCCTGGGAAAGGCATTGCAGAAGTGGGGCGCCCTTCGAGGTCACCCTGATAAACATCAGATAGGCAAGGAATGTTCACGTTCCTGGGGGGTGGCATTAAGGCTGACCACTGCCTTGACTCAATGACTGGCCAAGCCCCACTCGTGTAGCAAGGAAGCTACAAGTTCTTGCTATGGGAATGAGTAAAACACAATGCACTAGCCTTCAGTAGTCCAAAATGCTTCAATGGGAGTGAGACCACATGCCACATTCAGAAGTAACATTGGTACTTCAGATCACCAGAGGCTTCTGTATCTGCCATCCCCTCTCCCACATCCGTACCAAGCATTAAAAGCAGAATCTGAAATGAAAACTGTACCCCATGTATACTGCACAGCCAGGCCACGGGGAGCTGAAGGCTGTTCAACCTGGTGGGGAGACTCCAAATCCACTGCTTTACCTTCCCTAACATAAGATATCCCCCTTCCTCGCAGACCTATTGCATTAACATTTTTGCACTGGCAGAGAATATCGAATGCATATCTGATGTTTGCGTTGGGGTTTGTTGTTTTTGCTCCTTTCATCACCTTATAAAGGCCACGTGGTGACTGCGTGATGCTGAGACTTTTGACAGATGTAACATATGTGCAACAATATTTATCATTTATTTAGCATGCTGAGTATAACGGCTGGCAAGGCGCTGCCATGCCTGACTTAAAGGCTGCTGGCATTTCCATTAGATAAACTCCCATCATGCAGGGGGTTAAGAACTCAGGCATTTCAAATCGCATCAGGCTGAATCATGATTCAAATCAGAAAAGCCAGTTTTGGGTTCACCAAGGGCTGACGACGTGGGGGCAGGGGGAGGTCAGGGCGAGCAGCGATGGATGGCAGGTCACGAACACACTCCTGCTTCCCAGCCGATGACCAGGCAAACACAGCCTGGCTCGTGCCTTAAAATAACAGGGGAAGCAGGGGGTGTTGTGGGATTCAGATGAGGCTCTCACTATTTTGAGGTGGGATTTTGCAAAGCATTTGTACCTCGGCCTCACTGCTGCAGACAGTTGGGGTGGAAGCAGACATAAGCCAGCAGCCAGCCGCTCTGGAAACCCCACCGCAGAGCATCTGACAGTTGCATTTTCAGGACCACATGCCTGCCAGACACACAGCCTGCTGCTGCACACCAAGGTCCTGCAGCTCTAAAAGGAAACGTCTGTGCTCACCCAGACTGAGGGCAAGATGCAATGAGACCAGGATGGACAGACCCCAAACCCTTTGTACCATCAAAGTGGAAAAGGAATGGACAGATGCTGCAGATCCACATGCAGAGCTGCGAAAGTTACTGCAGTGACTGTAACCCTTTCTTCCACCATCATCCTGAGCAAGCTGATGGGCTTAGTGATCATTTCTATTTGCTTTGAAATACACATAGCTTAAACCTATATATTTATATATATTAAACTACATATACTTATACATATATATCTTAATAGAGCGAAACAATGACCACCAACTTCCTCTGAACCTGTCTTGCCCAAACAGAAACAAGAAGCATCTCCTTGGATCCCAGCCCCACCACAGCACCGTGCTCATGGCACAGCAGCATGCCACACATTTCATAATTAGAGCCTTACAGGGAGATAAGGCTGTGGGTCGGAGCACATGAAAGGAATGTGCTGGGTGTGGGGAGACGGTGCTGAAAGGGGAAGAGCTGAGGACAGGCTGGAGGGGGATTGGGATGAGCAGCACAGCAGCAGCGGGCAGCTTCTCCCAAAGCATTGCTCTTGCAAGCATTCAGAACGGGTTGGTAGGAAGAGTTACGTTCATTTTCCTCCCACTTGCATTTCTGGTGGACGTTTGGCCTTTAGGTGAAAGGAATCATAGAATCATAGAATCACCAAGGTTGGAAAAGACCTAAAAGATCATCCAGTCCAACCGTTCACCTATTACCAATAGCTCCCACTAAACCATGTCCCTCAACACAACATCCAGTCTTGTTTTGCTGTGCTAAGGGGAGCCCAGCCATCAGAAATGACGGCCACTGCCACAGCAGCACTGCTAGCTGCAAAGGGACTGCCCTGCACAGATCTGCTTCGGGGTAATGTTGAAAAAGCCCAGCATTTTGGAGGGCTTCTCTGTTTCGAATAACCTCGGTTTTGGCATCAGAGTGTAAGAAACCTCACATTTTTATAGGCTTCCAAAGTGAAAAGAGACCCCAGCACCAGTGAAAGACTCAAAAGCACAAAAGCTTCTTTGGCTGAGGCAGAAGATAACATTATTTGCTGAACAAAACCAGAGAAAAGCCAGGAAACATCGTATCACAGCACACTACACAACCTGTGACTTCTGGTTGCCATCCCAGCCCCTGCTCCCAGCCCTTTGGGAGCCCTCAGTGGGTCACTTGATGCCATTCTTGGCTCCTCTTGGGTTTTTTCATCCAAACAAACTTTTGAGCTCTGAGCCCCCAGCACTGGGCTCATTTCTGGCAGCAGCGAGGGCTGGTGGCAATCACTGCTCCACCTCCAACCCGTAATGCCACCAACCACAGCCAGAGAGACAGGAACCTCAGGACCTGCAGCTCCATTCCTAAGGATCAGCAGCCGTGTATCGGCTCACAGCCTCACACAGATACTGTGCATATTTTTGGCCTCGTTTTTAACATCAACCCAAAACCATTACAGGGATGGCGATGCCAGGGCAGGTGTGGGAGCCCTTCTCCTTTGTGTCAGACAAAAGGAGCATCCTTCCATGGCACGGCTTCCATGCTTTGACAACACTAAACCACTACTAGATGACCTAAAAGCAATCCACAGCTCCTTTATTTTTAATATATATTTAAATGCTGCATTGCTACCTGACTGCCCTTTGCCTGGCTGTTTTCTCCTCTGGGCTGAGAGCAGCAGGCTGGCTACAAAGACGCTCGTCCCAAAGCTTTGCTTTGTATGAACAAAAGCAGCACATGAACCCCCCAGTATAAATGGCGTGGAGCATTTTCCTAAAATCAATCAGGCTTTATTATTCGGTTTAAGCCCAATCTCATTGTCTACTTCTTCCTCCGGAGGCCGATTTCTGCCAGGTAGAAAATTAAGTTTCCTTTACTTTTCTTCCCTACACAATTTTTCAGTGTTTCAGCACTGTTGTTCGGTGTGGGAAACCGACTTCCTGTCTCAATAAACAAGTGCACACAAGGCTTTTCTGGACACATAATGGGGTCTTTTTTTTTTTTTTTATTTTATACAAAAATCATTCCACACTTAACACATCAATGAAGCCACTTAAGCTCTACTGCATCTGAATTAAAGGGGGAATTGTGTGATCAAAGAGTGTGAAGGAACCACACATGGAGTTCTTCAGACACTCCACTTTTGTTACATTTGATACATAACAAACCCAATAAATATGCTTATCCCAGTAGCCTGTTTCATTATCTCATGTCGTTATGTTGAAGAGCGTTTCCTTTAAGAGCTTTCTTTTCTCTCCTTTGTTTTATAGCATCATAGATTTGAGGCAGTTTATGTGAAATTAAGATGCAAAAAAGACAGAGAAAATAAAAAAAGCAACATATTTTTTCCTCCCTATGCCCAAATAAGATCAAAAATCCCTCTGCTCTATGAGTTTGTTGTTGTGCTCCAATTGAACACGTGGCAGAATGCACAGACAGGTTTGGTCACCTCCAGAAGGTGTTATTGGAGCCCTGAGCTCACGGCACAGGGAAGGAAGGGAATGTTTCCTAAAAGCTTTGCAATGGTTCCCTGCATAGCTGGCACTCCTTCCTACATCACTGACCGATGAAAAATGAAGATTTCATGCACCTTTCCTGTGGTTACAGCTCTGGGAACAACCACAGATTTTGCATCTCCAAACTGCACCAAAACTATGAAGATTGGAATATGTCCTTTTTTGCTTCTTGTTTGTCCAGCCAACAAAGAAGCTGCAATGGTTGTTTTTAGGGTGCGTTTATCACTCATGGTCACAGTGTTTCTCAGTCATGGTTACAAGCTCTGCTTTCAGAACAGCTCTGGCTGAACCCAAGCAGGGCATCACAGTACATAACACTGAACATCCATGCCCAGTAGATGGCCAACACCAATGCTCATCTGAGCAACCTGTCCTGACGCAAGGACTTGCATAGGATTGCTGTTGCAAACTGCACGCCCAGAGCTACAAATTATTTGGTCTGCTGCAAACAATCGTTGCAAAGGCTCCACAAGACAACTCATTTCCAAGTAAATGACAGGTGCTTTTAGCAGAGCTGCTCATTAATTGGTATTTTAAAACATAATTGCCTTTTTGTCTTTTTGTTTTTCCTGTCTCCCCCCTTGCTTTCCCCAAGGAGCCCTGGCAGAAACGCTGGAGACAAGATCTACCCACTAAAATACGGAGATCAGAATGCATTTTGGAAGCCTCACTTTCTGCCATAGAACATTGCTTGCTTTCTTTTTCTAAAGCTGGATGAAAAATTATCCTGTCCTGAAACCACAGATGGAACTGAACACATCTAAATGCTTCTCACGGACTTCTGTGCAGCAACAGCAGCACCTGAACTATCAGAAAAATGTGTTTTCTGCTCTGTTTAATTCCCATCGTTAAATATCGTGCTTTTGTAATGAACGTGGCCTGGTTATAGCTCCCTTTGTTTCTCCAAGCAGTGTTTATCTCTTGTCGCTTCCCAAATGAAAACAACCAAACAAAACAACCCCCTGCCAGCAAGGCAGAGCCCAAACTTATATGTAGGACACGGCTCCATCTCCAAGCTCCCACTGAAGCCAGCAGGGACTCAAGGGTTCGGATGAGATAAGACTTGCAATATCTGACCCTGTGTCCCTCAGCTGCAATCTATAAATGCTTTTTATAGCCCCGAGACATCAAACTCTGCTAACAGAGCTTTTCAGCTCATCTGTGCTTACCACAAGTCCAACCACATTGTTACGGATCCTTCCTTGAAACCCAGGTCCTGAAATCACATGCATCATTGGGAATATCAGTTTTCATTAAAAGGGGGGGGCAAGAAAAAAGAGGAAGTCTTTAACATTCACAGCTAAGGAGAAAAATCTTGTAAAACTTAACCAAAGAGAGCCAGCAATTTCGAAAGCCAGAAGGCAATGAGAGTACACCTACTTCCCCCACCTCCCAGCTTTGGGCACATGATCTTTGCCTACTTCTAAGCACATCGATTTGTAGCACCACCCCAACACCTCCATGCTACCAAAGCAAGCATTTGGGCAGCCAGGAAAGGAAGACAGAAACAGGCACAAAGTTGGTGCTGGAGAGTAATGCTAAAAAGTCATCCGAAGCACCCATGGTGCAAAGGGAAGCATTCAGTTATAGTCATGGTGTACATATACATGAAATTTTTGATATTTTTTCCTTCCTGTGGTCTGGTTTTCAAAGCAAATCCAAGCTGGTCATTAAAAGAAAATATCAGAAGGTTTTAAGAGCCAACAGTTGGGTGGCAAAGTCTTGCTGTAACTTGACTGTGTTTATTGGAGGCATGAAGCACCCTGTCCTACGCCTCCCCATGCCTCCACATCTAAAGGATCTAGCTGAAACAAATAGGAAAGGTGTAAGAATATTAAAGGCGTTTTTGTCCTCTCTGCTTTTGTTTATGTTTGAAATCCTCATCTGAATTTGGATTTTTTGTCTCATTTTCCAAAAAGGAGCTCTTTAAAGGCGGTGGTGGTAATTTGACATTACCACTTTCAACCACCTTGGATTCACTTCTGGGCAAACAAATAGAGGAATAATCAGACAGCAGTTTTTAAAACAGCCTGTTTACAGGAGTCCAAGGGAAAAAAAAGTGGAAAGCCTGTAATATCTAACCCAAATCCTTGCCAAAACACTTCAGTGATAATGAAACAAAGCAGCATTTAGTTTTTAACAAATTAAATTGAGAAAAGAAACCACAGAAGACCCACAGAGCCACAGCAGATAGCTGGTCTAGGAAAACACTGCATCCAATGATTAAACCAATTCCCCACTCAAATTTTTAATCTTCATCTAAATTGTGAGACAAATGTCACAAAAAAAAAACCAAAAACCAGAATGGATATTTAAATGGGGTGGTTTGGTTTGTCCTGCTGTAAGAAATAAGGACTCCCTCGTTGCATTAATTCAATTAAGCTTAAAAACAGCCATGGGAGGAATGAGAAAAAGATTAGAAAACATTTCTTATCCACATGTAAGCTAATATATGGCTATGGATCTAAAAAAAATAATAATAATGATGCTGTCCACTGTGTGGGCAGAGATGATCTCTCATTGATTTTGATATGACACAGGAAGATTATTTAAACATTTATTTTGACCAGTCACGTATTTCAGGTTTTAAAACTGTTTCTAGCAATACCCACAAAGGCACCTGCATAGCACTGGAACTTCTTTGCTGTTCACAGTTGGAATGGTTCACTCAAGTGCTTAAGTACAAAATCCTTCGTTATGATCTGCAGCCATTGATTCTTATGCAGGGAAAAGTATTATTGAAAGGAACAACCATGGAATAACCTGGTTCCACAAATACTCCCTAATTTCAGGCACTCAGGCTGTCCTGCTCGGATGCTACCACCAGGATACGTTCATAAGCAACTTTCAGATGAATGAAAGAATCATAGAATCAACCAAGGTTGGAAAAGACCTCCAAGAACATCCAGCCCAACCATCTGCTTACAACCAATATTTCCCCACTAAACCACGTCCCTTAGTGCAACAGCTAAACATCCCTTGATCATGCTGAAGGAGAAGCCAATGGTCACCATGCTGTCCTGCAGAAATGCCCCTCAGCTCTCCAGATGTATCTTTGACTCACTTTCATTCCCTTTTCACTGATTTAAAACACAGAAAATAAAAATAAAGTCTGAAGTCTGTCTTGTATACATCCTTCATCCTCTAAAACCAGGGGTGCTCAAGGGGAAAACCACTGCACAGCTCTCCTGCCCACAGGAGTGCCTGAAGACCCCAACTCTGACCTCTGGAATAGCACTTAGGAAAGCTGCAATCTGAGCCCAAACCCCTTCCTCAGACCCAGACCTCCACATGCAATGATGCCACCAAATAGAGCAGTGCTATGCACTGAACAAGAGCAGCAATGTATATGGTTTCTACAGATGTGGAAAAAGGACACAAGCAGTCTGAGCCGACCGCTCCCTGTCCCACCACTGCATCCTGCCCTCAGAAAGCACTGCTCAGTGCAAGGAAAGCTTTGTAGCACAGGATATAACTCATCACGAGCCGAAGTCAGGAGCTGAGCCATGACATTTTAATTTCAGACACTTCTGAAGGTAAGAGAATCTCTGTTCTGACTGAACTTTGGCTAAGCACACACTGTGCCATGATTTTTAGTCTGCTCGCAGCATTCCTCATATTTTCACTGCGGGAGGAGGACAGAGAGAAAAAGAGGAAAACAAAGAAAAGGAACAAGAAAGAGCAGGGAAGGGAGAGAAAGAAGCAGAGAAAAAGAAGGAGTTTGGTTTACAGGAGGTGTTTTATTGTGTCAATACCCAAAGGCTGGATTCAATAAAACCTCCATCTGGCTCTCACGCAGAGCAACCTCCTCTCAGACCTCGCAGCAGCCCTCCTCACCTCCACAGCCAATTTTTGAAGGCTTGAGAGAGTTTGCATGGCCTTCTCTCCTGCCACAGCAGGACAGGACTCTTTATTGAGTCAGACCCACAGAAAGCATCTCTCTGACTTGCACTCATTGCTGAGATTAAGGGTGACTTCAAACCCAGAGGATGTGCCAAGTGCGCTTTAAAAACTTGGCTTCAGAGCATCAGCTATTCCCCATGTGCCAGAGCACAATAAAGCCAAAGGAGTTGCTGAAACACTGCACTGAGAGTTTGCTGAGCGAGGCTCACAGAGGGGCCAGACGAGCTCTTTACGAGGGTCTCCAATGGCCTTCCACCCAACAGAACCTCCAGCTAACACATTTTCCACAGTCAGATCAGAACGTAGGGTTAAAAACTCCCAGAGCTACATAAACCTCTGTCCCACAGTCCTCATTTTCTGATCTATCACAACCTCAGGTGTCAGAGCTATAGCACAAAATAAGAGCCCGGAAAGACAGCGAGATAAATGAAGCTCACGTCGATAGACAGAACCAATTAATTAGGTGGGGCTGATGTATGCTTAGGCCTTTCTCAACTAAAACTACTATAAACTCTCAGGGACACTTTTTTCCTTGTGCTGCAAGGTTTGATCAATACATCTCAGCTAAAATACTCCTTTCCCTCCCCAGCAAGTAGGCTTCTAATTTTTGAGTCAGTTAATTCCTTTGTTAATTCTCATACAGCCCTTTCTCCTCCCGAGAGCACATATCCTAGCTGGCGTTCTGGCTCCCATTTTGTCTCATAGCAAAGAACACACAGACAGACAATAACAGAAAAAAAAAAGAAAACCCTATTCCTTTCTCAACAGATAATTCTCGTGTCTTGTTACAGAATTTTCAGGCTGTAAATCAACTTGAAAAGCTAATTTAAGGATATTCACTTGCACTATTCAGGGCTGTATAAACACTCCGAATTCCAATTTTTCATAAAGACATATGCGAGCATTTAGAAGGGATTTAAAGAACCATTTCGCAGTTGAGAAGCTCGAGATCCAGCGTTTTATTTTTTTCCTCCACCAGATTATCGTGTAATATTAATACACAGGAAAAAAAAATAGACATGCGTATGTACATTTCCAGGGCCTCTATGTATTTATGAGATCCTGAGGGATGGGAGAATTCCTTCAGCCAGGAGGAAGGCCAGAAGAAACTGCAGGACTGAGGCTGACAGCGGAAACATCAAATGCACGGCAGCGTTCGCTCCGACGCTGCGATAGCTGTGCAAGTGCTGCGGTGTTGGTTTTCACTGTATCTGCTGGTTTAATTGTTTCTGCCTGTTCGTTTCTTTGTCCGCCCAAACCGCTTGCCTAAGGGAGGTTTAGAAATCAAAAGGTAGGGCCGGAGTCGAACAGGAAATGAATGCCGGTGTTGCGGCGTTATTAAAGCAAAAAAGCAAAAAAGTTCAGGAGTGGCTCCGGGAGCCGGCGCTCAGCGAAGGCTTCAATGCCATCTCCTCCTCCAATCTCTCTCTCTGCTCTTTCTGTCGCTGTCGCGACTAAAACCGAAATCAATGGTTGGTGAGTGTGGGATGGGAAGGATGTGCCCACCGGAGGTTTTCCCCTTCTGACGACTGTTCTGCCTTGGATTTGGTGCAACCCCAGCTGTGCTTTTCCCCATGCAACCTCAGCCCGCGTGGGAGGTGGTGCAGACAGAGACGGTGTTTGGGTTGGGTTGGGGGAGCGCGAATGGAGCTCCCGAAGTTCAGAGCACCTCAGCTCCAATTATGGTGCACGGAATGAAAATAAACAGAGCCCAGAGGATCCCAGAGAGGGATTTCCCCCCTTTTCTAAGTGCACTCTATCTCTCCCCTCCACTATCTCTCTCTCCTTTCCTCTGATCTCCAGGACAAAAGAGCCAACCATCACAGATTCAAAACCAAGTGAGGAGGATATGTGCTTAAAATACCACATGGCCAATAAAACCTATTTTACAGCGTATCCCACCTTTAACAAGCACATTGACCAATGCAAGCAAAAACTCTGACCCAAAACCCCTTCATAAAACAGCAAAAAACAAACACAAAAACCCGCCTCCATTGCAGCCATTTAAGCAGCCGTACGATTATCAGAAAAAAAATTGCCCCAATTTCAAAAATCCTAATGCTGCCAATCTCACTGTCACCCTGTGCTCCCTAACCAAAAAGTACGAGGCCGCAGATTTCAGGAATTAATTTGGGTTAATTCAGATGGCAGAGACGAGGTAGGCAAAATAACAAGCAATTACCTTTTCCTGCCTTTGAAGAACAATGAATTTGGGACCGGTCCAACTCCAGAAAGAGTGATTACAGATTTTATGCCCAAACCTCCACCTCTTTAATGCATACAATATATGTATCTGTACATGCATGCCATGTGCATACTTTCTCTTTACGTACACTTATCTGTATTCCGTAACACCCTACACTTGGACCTTTAATTAAAGATAAAATTCAATTATTTATTACATGCCCTGCTAATTATTTTTGAAGCTCTATAAAAGAGAGCAGGAAAGCTACCCAACACAAGGCATAATTAAGCAGAAAGGCAGCGTTTGTGTGGTCACTTGGTGGATTTGACATGGAAAACGTTTATCGTTTAACCATTTCCTTTATATTGTGCACCAGGGTGGAAGGGTTCGAAAGAGAGGCAGAATTACAAAATTGACTTAAATATATTTTTGAGGGGGGAATATCTATTGCTGTGAGTATCGACAATCACTTTAGCGGATAATAAGCAACGTTAAATAAAACATGTAACTAAATAGGCATTAAAGGCCTTTTACATACTTGGAAGAAAAGAAAACAGTTTTTCTCTTTTTTTCTTTCTTTCTTTCTTCCTTTTTTTTTTTATGCCGCAGACTGCAGGCATTTTGGTCTATCTCTGTCAAGTGCAATTCTTTCTTGATGAATGACAAGGTACGATAATAGGCTGCCGTTACCAGGGCAACCAGACAGCAGAGCTGTGTGCCTTGAATTTTGTCATCTGAAAATGAAACCAGAAGCAAAAGAAAAGCTGAGAATCTAGCGACAGATTAACTCGGGGAGGTGCGGCGGGGGGAGAGAGCGGGAGGAGGAAGGAGAAAGCAAGAGGGGCAGGGGGGCTAGATTACAAGCAATTAAAATTACTGTAATATGTAGTATCTGTGTTGCGTGCCTGTATTGCCATTTCAGCTACCATTTGTCAATAGGCTTTCACCCATTTTCACTGCCACTCCCTTTGTTCCAGAAACATATAGAAAGCTTTAAAAAGTACCTTTCAGAGAGCCTCTCCAACACACCCACCTTCACTATAGCTGTCCCTGAAGTGCTGGCCTCCACCCTGCACCCAGCTGCACCTCATCCAGTTCCTCCCAGTTCCTCCCAGTTCCACCCACCCAGCTGAAGCTGCAGCTTGAAGCTGAAGGTGGGCAGACCACTCTTTTTCTGTGGTTTATGCTGGGGCAGATATTGCAGGACCTTACATGGAGTCATTCATCCCGTGGCTAAAGAAGAGTCTCCAACCCAACCCAATGCAACGCAACCCAACTCAACCCAACACAACCCAACATAACAAAAGGCAGGATCCAATACATTCCCCGGGGTCGGGACCCTCTCAGGGAAGCCTCTGGAAGGGTCTAATTTGTCTTCACAGACACAGAGTTAGAGGGCACTCAGCGAAAGGTTGAATGCAGGAAGACTGAAGAGGAGTCAGTGGCCAAACTCTGACCTGGGACCAACTTTCAGACGTCAGAGCGTCTGGATCTGGGCTATTAGTTGAGGCCTGGACCTTTTGGAGATGAGCAGAAACTGCAGTAGACTGTCTTCTCTCTTTTCTCCTTTGCACCCCAAAATATGAATAAAATAAAATCGAATGCAAGTGAGTCTTAGACCTGAAAAAATGCCCAATCTGCAATGCAAGTACAACATAGCCACAGACCCTCACAAACAAGCAGTAATGTTCATAACTGAGACAAAACCTCTCTGCTCAAGCCATATTAGCTGAAGCTGTATCATGTTTCCACAGCAATGTAACCTGAATCCTCATAACTTTCATATTTCAGAGTCACCATCTTCCACTCTCTTCCTGGATTTTACAGACATCTCTTATCAGCCTCTTGGATTATAAGACAAAACCTCCTCCTACCATTTTGTGGAAGAACTGCTGATAAAATAAGCCTTCTCCAATTTCTCTGGCCCTCTAATTTCTTTGTCCCTTGGGCAAAATTCCCCATGATCCTTGCACAGTGTGGGTGAATCATTCATGCTCTCCTACCAAAGAAGGCAGCATTTTTGCCAACTTTAAAGATGAGGAAACCAGCACAGAGAAAAGCTGCCTGACTCAGACCCTTTGAAGCCAAAGGGACTCTGGTTTTCCATCAGTCAGCTTCGGACCAAGCCTGACGGCCTCCCATGGCTCTGAGTAGTGCACAGGGGAATACAGACTGCAAAACCTCAGGCCTCTGAAAGCCAACTTTCTTCCCCACAAGCTTTCTGTTAACAAGCTGATTTAAAATGTATTTAATTCAATTAAATAAAAAGCCAAAGCAATAAATGTTGCTTAACCAAAATTACCCCACCTTTGCACAGGAAAATTACACCCTAAGAATTACAGTAGTAAAGATGATGTGTTCTTGAAATAAAACTTCATCACCTGTGCATGTCTTTGCATGGGAAGATCAGTGCCCTGTTTGTAAAGTATCTAAAGAAAGTGACTGTCCTTACTGTTTCTCCATAGACACCCAGTGTAATGGATTATAGAAGAATGACTTAATTTTTTTGGCATCTTGACTCTTTGAATATTTTCCATGGAAAAATGAAGTGATTTTTCTCAATATCATCACTTCTATGATTGACTTTTTTGCCATGACAAGTCCAGGACATTTCAGTTATCTTGATTTATTTTTGCTTGACTAGCATCCTACGACTATGTCTACATGGCACTGAGGAGAAGAACCCCTGCTAGATCTGGCATCAGCAGCAGTCTAGTTGCATCAGCAGCTTCATTCCACATGGAGTAATCAGCTTTGGTTCTCAGGCTGGGATGATGCATTGAGCATCGTTCTGCTAAGTTTTGGAGCTGGATGAACTTCATCTCTACATGACGCATAGCTTTAGCTGACATCCTGCACAAGTACCAGGAAACCACACATGCCACTTCTCCAGCTATGACAAGCCAGTTCTACTTTTGCCCCATCATGTGGGACGAAATAACACAGGTGACTTTTTTCGTACAGCAGATCACGTGGCTGAATGGCAGAGCCATGAAAACCAAAGTTTGGGAAGTGCTCCGTTCCACTTAGGGTGCTTGTCATACCTTGTCATACCTGCCTTGGCCAGCTGGAAAAGCAACCAGGCTACGTACAAAGGTTTTTAAGAGACTTGGCCTATTTACAGGAGAATGTCCTTTGAATTGTGCCAGCATCCACAGGCACATCTGTAGAAGAGGACCCAAATGATGCTCAGGACTGTGAACATTCATAGTAAAAGATGGTCTCACCTGCCTCACGACTTACATAGGTCAAAGAAAGAGCTTGCATTGCTGTTAGCAAGGAAAAACACTGTTTTTTTTTCCCCAGTTTAACAGGTTGCCCAGGTACACACACACGTGAGAGTCATATGGACTGATCCAAAACTAGCTCTGCCTAAGCCCCCGGTTGTCCACGTCTCGCCATGACAGTATAGAGCACAAATTCCACAGATGGGAACTGAATTAAGACCTCTTAGTTTCAGAGCCATATCTTAACCATTAGCCCATCCCACTCCTGATTTATACTCTTCCTTTCGTGTTCCTCTGGGTTAACTCGGCCTGAAGCTGAATTATGGTTCTTCTTATCCCCAGCGAGTCGAAGGAGCCGTGGAAGAGCACGCTGGAGTTTACTCAGCCTCGTGCATCCATCAGCAACGTGTCAGCCAGTTTCCAGTTGTGGAATCCTTATTAGCAGTGATGATGGAAGAGGCACATGGAATAGGCGGGGTATTCAAACCCGCCATTGAGCCCGGAGAGGTGACAGCTCAACAAATCACCTTTAGATTTGTGAATTCAGCAGATTGTTTCTGGAAGTTGTTGAGAGAAAATAAATATGGAAAACCACAATGTCGTTTCTGAGAGTCACTTTTCAGAGCCTGACCACATTTTAAGTATCTGTTAAGTGATGTCCTTTCTCCTACCGTGCTTCTCGCCAAAACCAACCTCGTATCAATCTTCTGACAAAGACAAGTTTGACGTTGGGATTCCAGACACCAAAACAAATAATACCACCTACAGCTCTCATGAGTCACAGAACTCATGTGATTTAAAAAAAAAAAAAAAACCAACAAAAAAATACTACTAATTCTTAGCATCAGAGGCGCAAAAGGGGAAATAGCTCAGCTAGTGAGGCTTTTTCTATTTGTGAATGGTCTTGTGTTCCAACGAGAGAGAATGATTCATAAATATACTGATGAAATAGCACAAAGAACACGTTTTTATGTGCTCAGTGGACCCAAAACGCAGCCCATTTGGGCATGGTTTGGCCTCCCCAACACCCTTTGGGAGACCTACCTGCCTGAGATGCACAGCTTCCCTTCCTTTGACTTCCATGGGAGCTCATCTGCTCTGGACCTGAGCCAGCTCCAGCCTCAGTTTCTCTCTCCAAACAGGCTATGGTTTGCGGACTGCAGTCATCTCGGTTTGGCCAGCTCTGGACCAGAGAAGCCATGGTCTCTTTGCACCTGCCCACATAGATAAGTGCTATTCTGCTGCTTACAGTCTGTGGGGAGCCAGCCCAGAAGCGTGCCCTGGATAGGCAGGTCCTTAGCAAGCTTCTCCAGAAGTCCTTCCTGACAGACATCCCAGGGACAATGCAGTATTTGTAAAAGAAAACTGGGGAATGTGATTCTTCTGGAGAGACGCAGAGCTACACTTACATCCATGGCATCTGGATGCTCTGGTTATGGGTGCATTAAAATGTATTTGATTGCTGGTATTAAATGAGAGCCTTCCTAGTGCTTCTTGCTCAGAGTGCAGTGTCCAATAAATTAGTTTGGAAATGGCTTTAGACTTTTGCAATAATAGGTTTTTGGCAAGCAACAGGACTCTTAAAAGGACCACTTTATCATTATGAGAAGATCATAAATGAGAGTTAACTCGCAGATACGGTCGTTTGCTAACCATCAGAGGTAATAACAAAATATGAGCCACTTTCAAATGGACTGCCAAGGAGGAAGCTGGGGAAAAAAGCCCTGTCACCAGCCCACAGCAGACCAACAAATGCAGGCAGAATATACTGCATGCCGCAGCCCGGCAGATCCTCCTTCTGCCAGATAGCACTGGCACTTTCTTTTCCTCTTTTCTTTAAGCAAAATCATGAGCAGAAAGAACTGCCTCGTGGGCCTCATCTGCAGTGTGTGCTGGAGGTTCGTGCTTCTTGCTTGCTCACAGCATCCCAAAAGGATGATCGTGCTGACTCATGCTGAGACAGCTGGTTGTAGGGACGTGTGTTAAGGAGCTAGCAACTGCTAGACTTCGTTGGTGATAAAGTGGCCCTTCGACATCCAGCAAAGTGGTGAGCAAAATGAATCCGTTGTTTATGGAAATGCACCGCGCTGCAAAACAGCTCTCTGATGCTGCAGGGAGGGGGGGATGCATTGATGGGGGATGGAGGGGCTCAAGCTTTAGTGACAAAGGAGACCAAATATTTGGAGTATGACAAGAAACAGCCTATTCAATTAACTTATCTGCTTTCATAACAGTTGGAGAATCTCTTGCGTCTGTGTTGGTGAGTGGGTGGGGGTTAAGATAGCTGTCACACTTTGATAAGTAGGGCACTCCGTTATGAAAGATTAAGGCCAGAGATGCAGATACAGCTGAGTGTAAATGAGACTCCCAAGAGTGAAGATCAAAGTTAGTAGGAATACCCCAGCAAAGCATGAAAACCAAACTTCCTACCAGGGATCTGAGCACAAAAAGGCCATGGTGACTCTCAGCTTCAGGGCCAGAGGCTGAAGGCCTCATGGAAAGCTGCTGTGCCAAGCTCAGAGGGTCCTCTCTGGGTACAGGCAGGAAAAGAGGGGTTTCCTCGTGGCCAATCGAAAGAATCAATTTTGCAGGCTGGGGAATCGTGCTAACAAGCCAAGAGGAGACACAGCTTTGATATTTCTTGGCATTTTCCTCCTATAAATATGAAGACCACAAGATGTTAATTCTTTGGCCAGAAAAGATGCTCTGGTGAGCAGCAGTTTACGTGACTACAAACAGACAAGATCCCTCCAGGCTTTCTTAAAGCTGTGCTTCCTTCCTGGCCCCACTTGTTCAAGATTTGTCTCTGCATTACAACCGGCTGCGACTTTGTAGGAGACACGGGAAACCCCTTCCATAGCACAGCAGTGGTGATGCACCCGTTGGTGTAGGAGCACACAGTTGGTCCAAGCAGCACTCTGTATTTATTGCTCTCTGCATCCACTCCTCAGTGACCACAGCCTAGATCTACCTGATGGAGCATTGGCAGGTTCTCTTTGCTGTCAACAGTGCTGTGTTATTACCTTCGCTGTTTCCCTCGCCCTGTGAATGATTCATCTGAAATTTGGGGCAAATCAGTCAGTTGCCCCATGCTTGTAAAAGAGGGATTTAGAATGCTTGCTTTATTTACCTTGTGAATTGTAAGGCAGCCATCAGGCCCATCTCGCCCGAACATCTGGTGATCTACTGCTCATTACCACATTGTAATCATTAAGTTTGTGGAAATACAGTTTGTCAGCGGTGGGAATGAGGTCTGCACTGATGTTCTGGTCAGAGGGAACAATAAGGGAGACAGTGAAGAGCTGGTTTGGCAATGGCGCTTCTCACTTTTCATATCCCAGCCTCCTTTAATTAACTTTTCTGAAGCATGTCGAGAAAGAAGGATGGAACTCAGAGCTCTGCTTGCAGATGCTCTGATTGCAGCAAGGCTCTGCTCTCAGCAGCTGCTGCTCACTGCTGCTTTCAGGGCAGGGGGAGGCAGGAGGAATCTCCCACTGAAATGCCAGCACTGCGTGCAGTATCACTGCTTAACCTGGGCTTAGAAATTGTGCTTGAAACAGACAGTTTAATGGGCAGTGGAACATTCTGCAGCCTGTTGGAAAGTAGGGCTGCACCCTGCACCAGCTCAGGACAAGGTGGTTAAATGGGGGTACAAAGACACATTCTGCCCTCCATCACAGCTGCATTTTCCCCTGTACTCTTCGGGGTAGAGTTTACAGCAGGAGATACGTCCATTGCTGCCTTATTGCCCACTTCCCTTCATTTTTCTGCTCTGCTTTCCCATTTTACTCTCATCCTTCTTATCACTTCTGAACTCCCACTACATGCCTCTGACTTCAGGGCAGTGTGACATTCCTCCTTACCCTTCAGCTCCGGGCACCGCAAGCAGAAGCCAGCCTCGCTCCACGAGGGATTCCAGCTGTGTCATCAGACTGCAGCCATAAATCTGGCAGAACAAGGGGCTCGCTGCCACTGCCACCAAGAGCAGGGTCTGCATCTGGCTCAGAGCTAGCTGACCTGGGTACTTCAGCCAAAACACGTGGCACGCACTTCTCGGTGCTTTCTAGCTCAGCAAGAGCCCTACAAACTCAATCTGAACTCTGCACTCCTGCATTCCTGCCCCATTACCTGCTGCAGTGGCTTTAGCTCTGGCAGCCCATCCCTCTGACGACCGCCGTGATGGATTTCCAGCAGACATCACCCACAGGAGGCTCCGTTTTGTTCCCCTCCTCCCATTCCTGCAGGAAACCATCCCGAACTGGGTGCGCATCCAGCAACTTCCAGGAGAGCTGGAATGATTTACATCAGCTGGGGATTGAACCAGATTATGTTTAGCTTTAGTCCCCTGTTTCAGAAACAACAATGTTATGAATAATCCTTTTATGTTCATACATCTTGTATAAATATCTGAAACATGTATAAAACCGAGGGGAGGAGGGAATTCATTAAGGTGGTCCAGGGGAATATCGCTCTGGGGAAGAAGGGGCTGCTTAGGAGATGTGAAATTATTTTATCCCGATGCTTTTAATTAATTAAAAGTCTGAGCTATATGTAAGGAGAGATTTCCAGCTGGTGATTGGCATTGGTTGGTGGAAGCATCTTCCTGAGGAACTCGTGGGAGCACCGCTGTGTTAGTCCAGCTGCCCTCAAATATGCAGAATAGTGATTCTGCCGTATTTTACAGCAAAATTCCCACCAGGCCAGGTCCAAATCTGGAATCAATAGTAATCCTTCAATGGAGTTCAATGGACTACAGGGCAGGCCCCATGTGCTCATTATTTAAAGTAAATAAAAGGGAGAAATAGTGAGTCAAAATGTGACACCGGCGGTGATTTTAATAAAATTCCCCTCATTTTTTAAAGGACACCTCTTCAGACCATTTCTTTTTTTTTCTTTTTTTTTGAAGACAAAACAGTGCACGCATTGAATTTTGGGATCAATTACATCATGTCACACTGATTTCATCTGGTTACCGCATGTTATTGGTGGGAATGTAACCCGATGCAGCTCAATGCAGCCTGTGGCACGCTGTGATTTATTACGATTTCAATGATAAAGCACCCAAGAATGTTCAGGCAATTGGATTACTCCATTGACTGAATGTTCAGACGTCTATTTTTGGAGGAGATGTCAGTTTGTGTGATTTTGGATGGACCGATCCACTGTCGCTGAGGAGGTGGGGTGAAATCCCTTATCTCACAGCACTCTCATTGTTACCTTCTGGCTTTCTTCCTTTTAAGAGTTTTGTGAAGAGCTGGATTTTAATCACCAAAGGTGGGACTGACGTCTCGACAAACTTCACTGGGACTCCTGAAGGAAAGGGCAAACTGTAGGATAAATCAAGCCCAAGTCCAAATTTTGCCTGAAATTCAAGTGGAATGAGGGTACAAGATGTGTTTTTGCCAAGTTTTCTAGGGATGGGCCATAGTGACCACTGCCCTGGGGTAGAAACAGGAGCAGGACTTGACTAGAACGCACCAGGTCCAGGGATGCCAAGCTCTGGGCTCACCCCATCCCATACCCTCATAAATCATCCTCTAGATTCCCAAAGCTGGAAGCTGTTTAGACCCACGGCTCTAGACAGACAGACAGGAAGTGGAAAAACTGTTCCTTTCTTTTGTTTGACAAATATTTTTAAACCGGCTCCATGCCAAAACAAAAATAACCACGGGGCTGGAAGGGTTGGTGAATAACATGGCACGACAATAAAAGGTTGGGCATTGCTGCAATGGATTCTTTAATTCAGCCAAGAGGAGAAAGTGCTAAAATCAACACAAAGGGATCCCATTAGACCATTAGTAGATGAAAGGCTGGTTCCAATCGCCTGGGTTTACTCAGCTGGATCTCCTTAGGAACACTGGATGCTGAGGTGGGGCCTGATCCTCTGTTCCTGTGTTTCTAGGCATAAGCAGGGGTCTGTGGGTGTGTGAAGGTGGGAAAGGAATTTGATGTGTGTGCATGGAGAGGTAGTTACCACTGCTAGAACAATCCATCCTATGTCAAATTAATCCATCTCTTAGGTACACCAATGGGAGAATGTTGTGTGAAGGCTCCGAAAATCGGCTCCCATCTTGACAACAAACTCCTCATCTTACATGAAAGCGTGAGCAAGTTCTGGGAAATGGATTAAATTTAGTTCCAGGCTTCCTTTTGATACGGATTAAAAGCCCTGGGGAATGAGCTCTGCTAACCTGAGCAGGATCTGCTGAGGAGCTCTGGGTTTAGTGCTTTAACATCCGATTCTTTGGGCCAAATCTAATGCTGGTGCCATTCAGTCAACGACACCAGAACCCAAGTAAGAAAGATTGCTTTCCCATTACATGTGTGGTTTTTGCATGATCCAAAGTCCAGCTCCTGGGAAAGAGGCAAGGCTCTGACGGTGGTGGATAAAAGGGAAAAAGCCAAAACTCAGAAATAAAAGCATAAAAATAACATGATAATAATATAGAAATATCACCTTCAAGGCGCCCATTTCTGCATCTCTTCTAGAAGGGAAAATGTTTGTCTCATAGACAGGTGGGCACATAGATGGACCAACAACGGTGAGGACTTCAATCAATGATTGCCCAGAGACAGTTCAGAGGTTGGGGAGCGGGTGGAAGCCTGTTAGCTCTGTGTGCTGTTTTAGCAGCGAGTGGGAAAGAGCTGAACTCCGCATCAGAAGACATTCTGGTCCCTGAGGGGTAACCACCAAAGTGAAGGGGTGGGTTCCCTGTTGGCACACCCCTCTCAATCCCTCAGTCACAGCTTCCAGATTCCTCTCTGCTTGGCTGTTCTGGACTGTACTGTGAGACTTGAATGCATCTCTGTGTTTGCTCCAAAGCAGAACTGGAGTTAACGAAGTGCAAGGGATGGTGTTGCCTGATCTATGTTAATACCTCACATGTCAGAGTCATGCCCTATTCTTCTGTAACTGCTTCACAAGGGCATTCCCCAACTCTTGGTACCTTTACCTTCCTGTTGCCTTTTTTTGCAGATCCAGAACTTCAGATTCCATCCCTGTAAAGGGACCAAAATGGGGCTGAGCTCCAGTGCTGGGTGAAGCCTGCATAGAGAAAAAGCTCCTTTTATCCCAAGCTAACAGTGCAGGTGACGGGGGAGCTTGTCTGAAATGAGCCTAGCATGACTCAGCAGATAAAAGAAGCCTTCCCAGCTAGGATATAACATCCTTACAGGTGTAAAAGATATTGGAGCTGTCAATGCAGCACACTGAGCCTTAGGAGCTCTTTTATGGGGTGGGTTAATGCTGGGTAGAAGTCAACAAGTGGTGGAGAGCTGTGCTAAGAGTGACCAAAGGGGCAGCTCTGTCCCCACCGCCCTATTTCAGGTTTATTCCCAGGCACAGAGGGAAAAGGCCATAAAGGAAACATTTTAAAACTCAGGGTGCATTAGACAAGTGATTGCAGGCACTGTGATTTATAGCTGTGGTAATGGACTGGATCGCAGAGGACTGAAATCCAATTATCAGCTCTGCCATCTCAGGCAAAGCGCCTTGGCCAAATTTCCTAATCAGGGCTTTTAGGCACCTGCCCACCCTATGGAAGAACAGAACCAGGCATGAGGAGAGCTGAAAAGCAGCCCCTGCCCACACCATGCAGGGAAGAGGACACAGAGGCAAAATATCTTGAAATTAAGGGACTCATTACTAAGCAGTGAGGTACAAAAACATGTGAACAAAACACATTCGTGCATTGCTCCATGTTTCATAGCTTTAAGCCCCGTGTTGTATTCTGACAGACATTCCAACCTGGATTGAACGCATCCCAGGATGTTTTGTCCTTCTAGTTCTGTGCTGAGGAGGCATTCCCGACAGGTGTTGTCTCCTTTTGAGCATTGAAACCCAAAAAGGAATTAAAGCAAACAACAAAAAAGGGAAGGTTTCACACGGTGCGTGCCAAAGGAATGCAGCTTCTCTTTGGACGTCTGTCCCTGAACAAGAGGGACCTTGGGTTCTGTATCTCAACTGAAAAGATAGATGTGCAGTCGCACCTCCCTGCTGTCCCACCACGTTCTGGGCAAGGACTCAGAGAATCCCTCACAGGACACTGACTTTAAGCCTTCGTTCTGCCCCTGGAGCTCACTTTCACTGGCTGCAGCCCCCCAGATTCACTACATGGGATCCCAGCTATCAGGCTCTCCATGCAGGCACAATGGCCAGAGGGCTGTGCTTGTTGTGGGTGGGCTTTGGGGACAGTTCTTCCTAGGACAGGGCAAGGAGAAAAAAAATAGAGCATTCCTGCTTGTCTGTCTTTGCAGTGTCAGCTCGTGTGCCAGGACTGTGAGACAAAGGAGCGTTTGGCTGTGCAGAGAATGTGGGGACTTCAGGTTTCACTGCATCCTCCTGGTGATTTCAATGAATGCCATGTGCTTACATGTTTATTATTTCTAACTCTTCTTGTATTGCACTGACACAATGGCAGCGGGCAGAGCATCAGCAATGCAAAGCTGTGGCTTCCCTCCTTCTCCAGTTCTGCTTAAGCATCTTTCAAAACCCACATTAAAGCCCAAAAACTGCACACGGGATGGGAGATCACGTGGAAAAGATCAAAGGGAGATGGAGAAAAGAATTATGCCCAACCTGCAATGTTCCTCATGAATTACCTGTGAAATGTAGGCGAGAGAAATACAGACCCCACAGGTTTTTAGTGTAGTTTGGCCTTAAAAGCTGGAAAATCTCTTTTAAAGCGCCTTGCCCTGCTGAATATCCATGAAGGGAAAACACAACTGGAGGCCAATTTGGACCCTCTGTGCATGGGGTGCCCCGAGCTTTGCCCTCAGCCCTCCCCACCCCAGCCCCAAGCACTGCATCCAGGTGCTCCAAAGGGGGAACCCTGGGGGGAAGGGAGAGGGGATCAAATGAGACAAGCACACTTCGGGTCACTGATTTACAGATTCACCATTTACTGGATTCCATGCGAATAACCACGCATACTCTTTGCAAGTTCAGGCACGACACAAACACAGGTGCATACGAAAACCAAAGTCCACCAATCGTTTTTTGGTTGTCCTTTCCCCCCCTTCCCTCCCCCCCCCCCCCCCCCCCCCACTTCTCACTCTCCCCACAGCAGCACTCAGGTGAGCCGCAGACTCCATGCAGAACGGCGTCCGTGCACTGAAGCAGCTCCTCAATCTCTGATGCTTTGCAGCATTTCTCACATAATTCATCTTAAAAGTGATGTCAGCAGCGAAGAGAGCAGCGTGTGATGGCTGGGAGTGCTTTCAGCCTCTGGGGAGGAGCAGCCGCCGTTCAGCACCTTGCAGGAGCCAGAGGAGCTGCTGGGGATCTCTCAGGTGCTGGTTTGGCTCGTCCTCTGCTTGCCATACGGAGCCCTTTGTGTCCCATCTTCCACAGTCACACACCAGCACGCACAGCCCAGGTGGGGCTCAGCGCGTTGGATTTGAGGTGAACAGTTGCACTCTGTGTACATTTTGCCAGAGCCCAGCCACCCCTCGGAGCCCACAAGTGTCACAAACCATCCTGGGCCATCGGCTGCTGGATGCTATGCCTTACTTACAGGACAGAAGCAGATATTACACAGCAAAGCCTATGCTCACCCTTACATGCCCTCCCTCCTCCTGACCACCTCCCTCCATGCAGGCTGCATAAGGATACAAAGACCACACGCTTGAGATACAGTGTCCCATCCATCAGCCCGCTCTGTTGGGTCACTGCTGTAGGTCCCACCACACTGGCAATGAAGGGTTCTGTGTTGGGCACTGAGGATCGGAGGGACATCAGCTGCTGCTTGGGAAGAGCAGCTCAACAGCAACAACTGCAGCAGGCGGTCTCAGCCTTCCACTTGGCCTGCCTTGTAATGCAGAGACTCAGCTTTCATCTTGAATATATATACATGTAATTTTAATTGGTCGTAACGTCCTCAGATAGTAACATAGTTAACAAAGAGTTGGGTGAAGGGCATAACAAAAAAAAAAATTAAAAAAAAAAAAAAAGGGGGGGGGGAATGTGTGACTTGCTCACAGAAATAACACAGTCATAATTACATTTGGGGGACCTAAGAGGGTCCCATGGCTTTTCAGTAACCTTACTCACAACCTGGAAAGCCCCACAGGGGAAGAACATACACTATGAAGTACCGCAACCCTGCAGACATGAGTTGCTGCACTGCTGCAGGTGTGCTGATCTCCTTCTGCTGCCTTTTCTCCTCATACTCCTCCCACCCACCCTACAGAAAACGGCCTCCATCGTTGCGGAGGAGGAAAAGCCTCTCTGCACGTGCAAACGAGTAACTGTGAGGCAGAGCACTGCACCCCCAACAGCATCGGGCTGGGCAGTCCATCACTGTAACACCGGAGTCCATCACTCAGTTTGGGGCTGAAGCAAAGGCCAGAACCAGTGCTTATCACCTGAGTGCATCCAACACAGCCAGCAGATCAGCTCCTAAACACATCACGTGGATCTACGCTCGGATCGAGGTCATACAATGAGATGCTCTGACTAACATCTGATGCACCAAATTCCTGAGAGCACGCTGTGGGTTCAGCAGCACTGCCAGAGCCCTGCAGGTACCCGTCGTGCTGCCCTGCACACCTGCAGGCTGCCAGCTGGGGCTCGTGAGCACACACAGCCACTGCTTGCTGCTGCACAACTCATACAGCCAAGGGGGGGAAGCGTTGGCATGGCACGGAAGCACAGCCATCCTGCAGGACACCCAAAGCACTGAGCGCTGCGTTCTGCCCAGCTGGTACCACGGGCCTTGATATCAGAGCAGACACAGAGCAGAAGGCACAGGCCTCACCCCAGCCCTGCCACGTGCTGCTCGATGGCAGGAAAAATCAGAGAGCAGGCAATCCACGTCCCCAATTAACTCTATAAAAAGATCTCGGACACCGGCGTTAATTCTCTGAGCCCAACTCAAAGTGAGTCAGCCCCACTGCAATCAGCCCAAAATGGCTCCTAGCTGATAATAATGGATCATTTTTAATAGATCCAGCTTTTATGAAGCTACGGTTCTTCTTATTTTTCTTTTTTTATTGGCTAATATTGAAAATTCCAGCCGCATATATTGCCCTCCTCTAAAGAGCAAATCGCTCTGTGCAGAAAAGACGATCCTGAAAAACAGCCCAATTAAACGTGCAACTATTTGTAACCTTTTGTGTTATTGCATCGGGGGGTGGAGGGGCAGCAAGGCTGGAAAACAGAGCATCGTGGGGAAATGTAGCGTATTATTAGATTTGATGAGATCCATTTTCCTGATGGCTTCTGAAAGATCTCCGTGCTAATTAGCTAAGAATACCGCTGAATTATTTAATTATCTCTACTTTTGTGCCATGAAATATGTTGTCATATCACACACGCTACCTCGCCGTTGCTGCTCACACTTAATGATGCCTTTATAGTTCGTGATTTCCTTTGTTCTCCCTCTGTAAGTGGGCTTTGGTGGTGCTGGGGAGGGTGCAGAGAAGGACAGCAAAGCAAAAATATCTGTTTGAGAAGAAAAATCTGACGTGGGGGAAAAGCTCCGTGCACTTCTCTCGAGCTCCGGTTCCATTTGCCACACAGCTTTGCCTACACAGAATGTCTGAGTGCTACAGCAGAGCTGCACTCATTGCTAACGCAACAGGGAGAGCTTTCCAGAGGAAGAGCAAAGAAAGCATCGCCTGGCCAAATTTTAAAGCAGCAAGGAGCGTTTTTAACAAGGAAGAGGTAGATTATGATAATGACTCTGACTGGTAGGGTCCTTAAGCATTACTAATTAGCATTTATTGCCTGGATTATTGAAACAATGTGTGTGTTCCCAAGAGTGAAGAAGAACCGGGATGCTCTTTCCTTCCGAGCGCTGGGAACGGGGCCGGGCAGCAGCGCTGTGCAGTTGGCAGTGGGTGAGCAGAGCTGCACGGTGCCAGCAGGAACCCACAGCCCCGCCAGCTGCTCCACCTCACAGCCCCGCTCCGTTCTGCTCCCAGGAAAGGAAAAAGAAAAGAAAAAAAAACACCAAAGCCCAAAATAATCATTAAAATAATAAGGCAGCACAAAAGGAAAGCGGCCATTAAAGCGCCCGAGTCATTGGGCAGCTGAGGAGCAGGTGAGCGTTTACCTGATACTCTGCCTTCTGTTATTACTGGGGCTGTGAGCAAATGTTGATTAGGAATAAACATTTCATCACATTAAAGCACTGAGAAATGAAAGAGTTAACAGCACCGGCAGCAAGAGGTGCAGAATTCTGCCATTTGCAGCAAGCACTCGGCTGCCTCGCAATGACTTTGAGGCTGCAGTGAGATCTCCTCCTAAGCTGAGCCTCCATAGCAAAGATTTATACCGAGAATGAAGTTTTGAATTAGAAATCAATTAGAAATTAATCAATCATCTAATCAGCACCGGCCGCCATGCTCTGCTATCGGATCTCAGCTACAATTTGGTGGCCGGCCCAATAAATCCTTACGCGCTTTGGAAATGATTCAGAAGGAAAAGACAGAGTTTCTTCCAGGTTTGGAGCCACAAGGCCGCGCAGCCTCGTGTTAAAATAAAAGGGCAGCAATGGAAGAAAGCTGCAGGACTGCCTTGGATTATATTTATCCATTATTTCTTTTTACAGCCACCAAACCCCAATGCCTTTCAACTTGGGAAAGCAAGTTCCAACTCAGCTACAAGGAGGTCAAACTCATAGGGCTGGATGCTGCAGCTGCTGCTCAGACACAACTCCCAGATATCGGAGTTGTGCAGATTGGAGGGTTGTTTTATTATTATAATTTTTTTCCTAAGTGCAATATTCCAAAAAGGCAGACGTTATTTTGTCCTCTTTATCTCCCTTTAATTATCTGCAGTACGTGTTGCACAGAATACTTGGGAGTGTGTTAAATTAAATGTCAGGATGGCATATTCCACATATCCCTGCCTGCAACGAGCCCCAGCCTGGCATTTTGTGGAGCTGAACACAACCTTCGATCCACACCGAGCCCCATTCCTTCTCTCTGTTAATTCAACTCACGCCCAAACGTTTATTTTTCTCTGCCATTTTCCTCTTCAAACACAAAACTGCTTTTTGCCCACAGCTTGCTTTCATTCCGCTTTAAACGTACCGGAATGAAATCAGCACTGAAGGAACGGCGTCAGGCTAAGACGAGCTCTGCCTTCACCTCTACGGCCACCACGCCAAAGCGAAGCCCGAACACAACATCCCTCCTTTTGTCTGCAGAAGGCAAAGAACGCCGCAGAAGCGCAGCGTTGAGGCGCAGCTCCCTGCAAAGCGCTCCCTCCCGTCGGCTATTAATAGGGGAACGCTGACATTGGCGCAGAGCCCCGCGGAACCTGCGCTGGGAGCCGATGGCAGAGAAAACGCCTTCCGTTACGCCTGGAAAAGCCTGGAAAAGCAAAGGACGGGGTCCCGCTTCGTGATCTCCCTCCTTATTTTATTCCCGTATGGTTTCTTTACTCTCGGTTCCCCCGTTCGTATTATTTTTTCCCCTTGCAGCAGCAAGGCCCGGAGCGGCCGCTCTGTCCCTTTAAGCCGCCAGCCCCTCTAATTGATGTGTCTGGGCGAGTCTAGACTGGTAGTGATTGAACCCGCTCCCAATTATGTTCTTCACTGCGCCGGAGCTCAGCGCTGCGCGCCCGGCGGGGAGGGGAGCGGGCGCTGCCTCTGCAGCACGGAGAGCCCCCCCTCGTCCTCCTCCTCCCTTCCTCGGTTCCCCCCCCTTCTCCTTTCCTCAGCCCCCCCCACCTCCCCCCCCCCACCTCCCCCCCCCCCCCGGCCATTGTTTTGCCGCAGCTCCGCGCATCCCCCCCCCCCCCCCTCCGCAGCCGCGCATCGCCCCGCGGCAGCGCGCAGACAATAGAGCCGAACCGCCCCCGGGGGGCTGCAACAAAGCGCGGCCCCGCGCTGCAAGCTGGTGGGGGAAAAAAAAATAATAATAATAATTAATAATAATTAATAATAAAAGGGAAAGGAGTTTTTGTCTGTCTGTCTGTCCGTGCCCTGCGCGGGGATGGGGTCAGCACAAAGGTGGGCGGGTTGCTGCGCGCTGCGCTCCGCTCCCTTTGCCCAGCAGGTAATGGGACGCTCGGATAGGTTTCTCGCTTTGAAATTCGGGCTGACAAACGCGGTACAAACGCGGCTCCGTCGGCATTGTTTTCATAACGGTCAGTAATGTTACAGCGTCAATAAGAAGTAAAAATACACAGCACCAAGAAGGGAGCAGAACCTTTTCCAGTTCGATCCCTATTAAACAACGGTACCGTCGGGTGGCT
This sequence comes from Lagopus muta, assembly GCF_023343835.1. NCBI lineage: Eukaryota > Metazoa > Chordata > Aves > Galliformes > Phasianidae > Lagopus > Lagopus muta. Next base: position 3,355,490 of record NC_064454.1, on the reverse strand, counting down.
GCGGAACGCTGAGAGAACCCGACGTTGCACCATCGATTCGTTCTCGGTGCATTGTGGTCGGAGTTAAAGCATTTGCATTCAAATATCAGACAGCAATTCGGTGCCGTAACAAGGTACAGTAACTTCATTACAAATCGCCTTGCAGAACACAGATAAGAAATACAGTTCCAGCCATAATTAGTTTTACAGCAGTATAAGAAAATCTAATAAGGAAAACAGCAGCGGGAACACTTTTAACATTTCTCGTTTGACATTTACATCGCGTTGGGACTGAAAAACCAGGAAAGCTGGACGTTCCAGAAAAGGACTACGCTAAAAGTTCAGCGTTTGCTGGCGATTTCTTTCAGTCATTTCCAACCAGGGGTGCACGCAGCCATTTTATTCTTTATTTTCACTCTACCAAGCAGAGAGATCCGACCCTTCTCCTGGCTGGATATATGTATATATTTTTTCCTCTCTCCGAAGAGCACATTTCTAAGATTAATCGTTCGGTTTTTAAACTTGGAAGCATGAGGCATGCTGGGATTTCAGCTGAGGTCAAGCACCAATGTACCGAGCTGTTACTGTTACGCTCTCAGGGTACTCCGTGCTGCTCTCAAGGAGGAAAATAGCAAGGAGAGATGATGCTGTGCGCCCGCACCGGCCTGCAGCGAGGCACAGCGAGAAAACACGGCTACGGCTCTTAATACACCTCCGTATGTAAATATATATACATATCTCGGGTTTATTTACCCCCATACATATTCATACAGACTGTGTGCGTCTCTATACACACACCTCAAGAGCTGTGTTTCCATGCATCCGTCCCGCGTGTCTCTTATCTCCGCACGCGTGGATGTAACACCGCTGTGTGTACACACAGACACCCCCGTGCAGCATCACTGCGCGATCAGCCCGTGAACACACACACACACACCGAGCGAGAGAAACCTCCGGCACCACCAACGCTGTGTTAATGCGAGGTTGGGAAGGTGAGCGGCCACCTCTTCCCTGCCATGAGGAGAGCTGCACTTTGCTTTGCTTTTCTTTTTTTTTTTTTTCCTATCCTTTTTTTCCCACCCCCTCCCCCCCCATTTAAAAGGAACGGCGTTGTATGTGTGCGTATACGTCTCTATGTATCCGCGTATACATTCGATAGATAGATTTATAAAAGAAAATAAAGATGTCAAAGCACAACTCACAGCTCCCAAGAGCCTAACCCGTGGATTTAAAAGCTAAACATCACAAGTTAGGGTCTCAGGGATTGAGAGGGGCGCAAAGAGCTACTCCTGGCAGAAACCGGGGAGCAAAAATAAAAGGTAAAAAAGGAGAGAGAGGGAAAGAATAGCAGGCAAGTTCAATTCCTGGCTCAAGATTACAAAACAGGACACACAGGTGGAAGGAAAGAGCTTCTCTAAGGAGCCTGTGTTGAGAGAATACATTCCATTTTTAATCGTTTGCACAAAAAAACGACAAGGCGCGGCAGGTTCCTTACAGCTCCCACCAAGGTCGCTTGCGACAAATGCATTAAATAACGAAGAGGAAGAAAGAAAGGGAAGTTCGGGGCAGTGACGGAATTATTTTCATTGTTTCAACGAAAAGGAATGCAGAAATAAGAGCAGGAATATGCAGGCTCTCCCTGCAGCCGCCTGGCACAAAGCGTGCAGCAGCATAAAGGAGCTGCCTCCCCGCCCCCTCCGCCAGCCCGCGGCCGGCGGGGATGGAGAAAAACCCCGAGCCGCGAGAAAATCAGGTAGAAACTCACCATTTGGAAGCGGGGGAGGCTCCACTCTTCAGCGCCAAGAGCAGGGGGGAAAAGCTCGGGGGGCGGCGGGGGGGCCCCGGGCGGTGGGGCAGGGGAAGGGCAGCGCCGAGCCGAGCCGGACCGGGCTGCGTGCCCGCCGGGTTTTGACACCCGAGCGAGCGCGGGCGAGCTGAGCGAGTGCGAGCGTGCGGTGTGTGCGCAAGCCGGGGGAGGGAGGCGAGGGTGGGTGTGTGCAGCTGGGCAAGCCGCTTGCATTTTTAAAACATTTTTTTTTTTTTTTTTAAAGGGAATATATCAAGGAAAAAGGGGGGAAAAGGAACCGAATTCCTCCGCAGCTCCTCGCCCCGCCGCCCTCCTCCCTCCTCGCTCCCCACCGCCGTTGTTGTTATTATTATGATCGCTGCGGAGGGACGGGGCCGGGGGAGGGGGGGGTCCGCAAACCGCGGCCCTCTCCTCACCCCCCAGCGGCAGCCGGGGGCGGCCGGAACGGGACCAGCCCTGCGCTGTCAGAGCTGCCGCAGCTCCGTTGCGGCCCGGGGGCTCCGGAGGGAAACCTGGATAAAAAACCCCGGGCAGGACGGACCCCGCGCCCCGCACGCACCCGCACACACAAAGGGACTCCATCCCGCACCGACTCCTCTCCGAGCACCTTGTGCAACCCCAGCCAATGGAAATTTACGCCGGCCATAACCGAGAGCAGGATTTCGTCCCCAGCCTGCCACCTCCTTCTCCGCTCTTCTCCCTTTCCCTCCCTCCCTTTCCTCCCTTTCCCCCCCCCCCTTCCTCTCTCCCAACCCCCCCTTCTTCCCCCCCCCCCCCCCCCCAAAAAAAAAAAAAAAAGGATCTGCACCCTCCACCCATCTCTGGGGCCGCTTTAGGCCCAGCGGCATAACCGGGGAGAAGTCCAAACGTACCGGAGGGCCCGAGTTGAAAAATGCAAAATATCCGTGGCTCCTCATCCGCCGCTGTCGAAAGCAGAGCCCCCCCCCCGGCCCCGCCGCTCCCCGCCCCGCAGCCGCCCCGCACGGCACCGGGCACCGCCACCACCGCCCCATCCTCACCCACCCCGTCCTTTTCTCACCTCGGGAGTCTGAGCCCATTCACCAAAGTCCTTCCACGTCCAGGCTCTCAAAATCTTTTTTTTTTTTTTTTTTTTTTTTTTCCTTTTTTTTTTTTTTTTTTTTCCCCCTCTTTCCTCCTTCTGGATCAGCCAGTCCCGACATCATTAAACTACAGTCCTCCTCTTCCTCCTCCTTCCTTCTCCCCCCTCTCTCTCTTTTTTTTTTTTTTTTTTTAATTTCGAAAAAGGGGGAGTGGAAGGGGGGGGACGGACTGGGGGGGGGGTGGGAGAGCAGACATAGCTGCATGAAGTGGCTGCCTTTTAGAAAGCACATTTAATCTTTACTGGCTCCCCTAGGCTTCGATGAAGTAGAAGGGAAAGGAGAGGAGAGGGGGAAAGAAAAAATACAGGCAAGGGAGGCTGTTGAGGGACAGCAAGCATCAGGCTCAAATCAACGACCAGATGAAAATGTACTAGACCACACTGCCCCCTCTCTTCCTCTCGCTCTGTCTCCGTCTCTCTCACACACTCTCACTCCTGGAAAGCTTCAGTGTCTGGTTACAGACTCTTTTGGATCCTTCCCCCCCCACCCCCCCTCCCCACCTTCGCCCTTTGCCAACTATCCTAGAGATTCCTTGCATGCCTACTTAAATCTTTAACAGAATAAGGACCCGGCTCCCCCCCCCCCAGCCTCGCCGCCGCCGCCAGCCTCGCGCACACCCCGACCCGCTTCTCCCCCCCCACCCCCCCCAATAATCCCTTAAGCTCCCGGGAGGAACCGCCGCGGCCGCCCCGGCCCCGCCGCCGCCGGGCAGCCCCTGCCTGCGGCCCCGGGACCCCGCCGGCACCTTCCCGCGGGGCTGAGGGGAGAAAGGAGGGGGGAGGCGGGGGGGGGGGGGGGGGGTGGAAGAGGGAAAGGGGGAGTGGTGGGACCGCAGCTCTCCGCCGAGCATCCCTCTGGCTGGAGCTGGATTTTAAAACAATAAAATCCACCGCTGCTATCTCTCTCTCTCGCTCGCTCGCTTCCCCCACCCCGTTCCCCTCCCCGCCACACTGCAGCCCGCAGCCGCCCGTGGAAATCGCACGCCCCGCGTCTGCGTGGAGGCAGGCGGACCGCCCGGCTCCTGCCCGCCGTGACTTTAGAGCTGACGATCTCCTCTCCTCGACCCCCACCCCTCCACACCCACCCCCTTGCTCGACGGCAGAGCCGCTGCCTCTCGCACCAGACTATATTTGCAATATGTGCTAATTTACCAGCTAGATGCCCTTGGATTTTAAAATGAACTCATCAGTCAATGTTTCTAGGACCGATGCTGCTCTCTCCTCACACACACCCTCCACTGCAGACATGTTACTCATTCTCCAAGCATTTCCTCCCCGAATGTCCGTCAGACGTATATACACTTCATTGATCAAACCAAATCCCTTGATAACAATAAATAATAATACAGACAGTTAACATCAGCGGGGGGGGGGGGGGGAGAGACAAAGATGACGACTAAATCTGCATTGTGCTCTGCAGGGCTGATGCCTGCAGGGATGCAGAACGCAGGTACGCCCCTAAAGATGGGCACAGCCCTGGTCAGAAAGCACTACCTGAGACACCCCCCACTCCCGAACCACGGGGCGGGGGGCACCGATAATAGCCAGAACCGGACCCTATCCAGGGTTCTTCAATGAGAACCGCAGGGGAAAAAGCACCTAACGCCGCCACGGAAATAAATAAATAAGGCAGCTCCTTTGTTAGGCTGGGCGCTGTGCAGGTGCTCAGCACTGCAGCGTTAAGGGCATCTGCGAGGCCAGACATCCCGAGGCTGCACGGTGGGATTTTCAGAATCATCTTCGTTCCCACTTACATCGATTTCCTTTGTGCTGCAGACGGCGAGTCCCGGTGTGAGACACCAGGTTAGGAGGACAGGCTATTCAATAGCCCTCTGTTCTAAGCCAGGTATTTCACAGGCTTTGGTTTCGGGGCTCTCGGGGCTTTATTTCCTATTTCCCCGGGGCTAAAACGGGGCAGGCAGGACAAGCTGCCTCCTGGGATTTTGGCTGGCCGTGGCGTCTTGTGTGGGTCTGGCAAAGAGAAAGTGACTGCAGTGTAAGTGTTCGGGAAGTTGGGGAGGGTGGGGCTATCTAGAAATCTTTGACTCACTGGGGTAACTCCCTGAACGCAGGAATTAAATTATTACTCAAAGCGAGCTACATTTTACGAGCAGCAGCCCTGGAATGAGATTCTGCATGCATACAGAGTTTGAAACAACTCAAATAAACATATGGAAATACATATACAATGCATAATTCAATTATTGGGTGCAATGCAGAAGTCCCTGAGTGACAGAGGAGGGGGAATTATGCAGTAAAGGCAGCCCAGGAATCCATGCATACAAATTTCCTCATTTATACCGACACAACCCCGACTGACAGCAGCCTGGATAGAGGAAGAATCAGACACTATGTACTGAGGGATCTAATCTTTGGGAAAAGCAGAGGATGAGAAAGACTGCATGCGCCAGCCATCCTCTCCCTCCCCTTATAGATTCCATCCCCAGCATGATAGCTGTGTGCGAGATGTTGCCATCACAGAGGACAATCCACATCCATTGTCCTGTCTCTGTTCCCCTCTTCCTTCCAACAACAAAAGTTTGCTTTTTTTTTTTTTTCCTTTTAAGTTTTGCTGCAAACACATAATTTCTTTACACAATTTAACCAAGTCTTCGGAGGATACTTATTTCAAGCAGTTAACACCTGACCCCAATTTTTGTGGGTAATTAGTGAGCTAGATAACCACACAAAGTGGGTAATTATTTAGTACCCAAGGGTACTGTACAAGAGGGTAGAGGCTGGCAATGTTAACAAAAGCACATCTCTAATTATTGTATCTATACTGGTGATGTTTTAAGAACAGTTACTCCATCTAATGATCCATGATAAATCAGTAAACTGTTTTGCTTCCCTTAGCATATATGCCTGGTCTAATGAAGGGCACAGCAAAGCCAAGCCCCAGCTCTGGACCACGTGCAGACACCAAGAGAAGCAAAAGGCATCCAACGCAACGGGCAGAGCCAGCAGCATGGCTGGGAGCTCACAGGTTAGTTAAGGACTGGAAAAGCCATGCAGGGAGATGTTTGCCTACCTCTTGCTTAGGCCTTGTGGCCACGCTGGGCATCTCTGCACACAGCAAGAATCCCAGTGGTGTTGTAACACAGCTCTGTCTTGCTTATTGCAAATGGCACCACAAGTGGGCTGCTCTGTGCCTTGTGGAAGGTCAGGGCTGGAAGGCAAGAGGGTAGCACTGAAAGAAAACCCAACTCCACGACTAAACCACGTTTGATGAATTTCAATTATTTGCCATCTCTGGTATTTAAATTTCAAAGAAGCACATTTCTCCCATGGAAAATGTTACAATAGATGTTCTTCAAAGGAAGGAAGGGATGGGAACTATTTTGAAGCAATGGCTAAGCAAGGAAAATTCAGCTACCAAAAAATTATATATATATATAAAGTTTTGATCATGAGAACCAAGTGAAAAGAAGAGCTACACCGGAAACAGATTGGTTAATCTTAAGCACAGCGGTCACTTACCACTGCCCACTGTCTGCAGCATTACACAGTCCTAAGGACATCTTCAAGACATTACGCTCAGCAGCAAGGCACTTTCCTTTTTTAATTGCTTTTTATGAATCATCTCTAACATCCGGACACTTTATTTACTAGAGTCCAGCAACCTTGTTTTTCAAGGACTTAAACTCCAGCACCTCAGGGCCTCCAGGCTGGCACAAAGAAACAGAGGCATCATCCTCTTGTGGTCACAGACATGCATTTAACTCTGCTTGGGACCATGCAAGACAGGCACTATAGAAGAAAACACAAATGGCAGCATCATCCAGCACTGGGAGTGCCAGGAACTTGTAATTAAACAAAGTTTGAGGGGTTTCCCTAACTCTCCATATCCCTCTTTAGTTCTTTTTTTCCTCCCCCCCAGCGAAGTGCAACTGAAAGAGGCCTGAAAACTGGCCTTGCCTTTAAAAAGGGACCAAATCGCCATGGCCCGTTTGTTTCTGAGCACACCTGTTCATCTCACCAATGCAGGTCAAGAAGGAAAAAAATAACCTTGCCAAAACTGAGGATCAGTTCAGAGCAGCTGTGCAGCAGACACCTGTCCGCTCTGAACCGCACCAGAAGATTGAAGCTCCTTTCATGTGCTCCAGGCCATTTAATAATCCAGCAACTTACAGTGTTTGGCTGCTACCATGCTGAGGTGAGTATAAATAAATTGGTATCCCCTTCACTAATCCTCTTAGGGACCCGGTTTGTGGGAAGAGTTCTCACAGAAATGGAGTGAGAGCCATTTTGCAGAGAGGAGCTGGAAAACAGAAAGGAAGAATGAATTTAATCACAGACACAGGTTCAAAGCAGACCTTGGTAGGTGCACAGTTGGAGCAGAAAGCGGAGTGCAGACAAACTATGATGATTTTTTTCTGAAATGAATTGGAATTAGAGGTTCAAAGGAGAAAACACATAGGGGAAGGGAGGCTCAGCCAGAGGGGATGCTTTAGGGACTTAAGCATTAACTATAAAACCTTGAGGTGTTTTTGAGACAAGTCAGTAACTTCGCTACAGACCAACTTAAAGTTGGTTGTTTTTTTCTTCCCCTCCTGTAGGAGAAAAAGATAAAATTGGTAATTTTACCACACCGACACCATTTTGGAAATATTTGTAAAAATATCAGTTCTGCCTCAGCTCTACGGGCAGCAGATATGAGAAGATGTGGGAAGAATTTGAAGAAACAATAGCAAGTCTTCAAGGGAGTAAAAAATATCTGCCAAAATAAATGAAGAGTTCTAACAGTGACCGAGGAAAGGTGCAAATTCATGGTGTGGGGCATATCCATGGCAAAAAAGGTTGGGTGAAGCGTCCTGGTTTGGGCATGACCAGAATAGCTCTCTAATTGCCAAGTGAGGAGTTGGACAGCAGAAGGCTTCCAATTTGAAGTCTTGTACAGCATCACCCAATTCCACACCCAGGCAGTTTTTCACCTCTTCCTACCCTGCTTCCCCACATTTAAACCCATCACATCAAAGCTTACCGTGTCCACAGGGAGTCCTTGGAAGAAAGCTGCTCTTTCAGTCCAGATAACTCTTGTTATCCTCAACCCTGTTAGTCGACAAAGAGGATGCAGTATGGCTGATGGTCCTATAACTCCATTTCATCCCCAATAAATCCTTTTAACCCAACCCACCCATCAGCTCTCACCTTCAGACCCAACAAGGTCTATCCTGACAGCGATTCGGCATAGAGAGGGGATGGTTGTATTTTTTTCTACCTGACTCCAATTCTGCTAACATGTTTTTAAAAGGCTGTTGAGCTCTGAATCTTTCAACCTCTAGATAATGGAGGACAGTTAAAATAATACAGCTATTATTTTATGGACCAAGCCATATTTCTTTATGGACAAAGCCATGAAACAATTTGTCCTAGGGTGAGAAAAGCAAGGAAAAAGCCAAATGAGGCAGAGTTGTTCACCTCCAGGCACGACAGTCTTGGAATTCTGCATCATTCCATGCCTTATTTAAAACCAAGTTTGGGAAAATGGGAAGAGTTCAACAAAAGGTCAGTGGATGTAACAGAGATTAATTCATTCACTACCAAAGAAAGAGCATGAGAAGCAGGAATGCAGTACCTGGAGTTATGTGTGTTTTGTCCATAGGGAGTTTCCAATCCGCTCTCGGATGTGAGCTCTTCTGCACATACTGGATTTAACCAAACTCCAAAACTCAAGACGAAACTTGAACTTGCTTGGATGAAGTCACGCACTGATGTTTAACATCTACTCCTGCATGATTTGCCATTTCCACACCACATCAAGCACCTGAAAACCCTCGTATTTCACATGGCTTCTGGTCCACCAGGAATTTCACATAAGGCTTGATTCACATAAAACATGACCAAAGCTCCAAGAAACTCACTAAAATTTCAGTAAAATCTGATCGTTTCTGAGCTGGTGGTAATGCTCCTTCAGATCTGAGGTCTCATACCAAAGGGCTGACTGATTTCCAGGTATTTCAGTTACTAACTGACGGAGCTTCATTAGTCTGTTAACCTACGGTGAACATTTAATGCTTTTTATTTAAATTTGTTTGAAATTTAAATAGAATCATTGCATGAAAAAGGTGATGTCCTTTAATTAATCAACTCTTTTTTTTTTCTCTTTCCCTAAAAGTCACTAAAAGTAAAACACAGACTGAGACTGCTCAATTAGAATCTCAGCGACTGAACCCAGATCGAACATCAGTAACAGGCACAAAGTTTAGTGACATTTTGGGAATCTGATCCAGCAGGAAGAGTAGAAAATCACATTAAAATTAGAAATCCATGAGGCTAAAACGGAGCTAGAATGAATTATATTTCAATAGGCAAAAAGTGTGCAGGTCAGTCTGCACTGAGATGGAAAGCCTCGCTTGCTGCCTGCTGCAGGCCAGAGATCTGTTATTTCTCCTCCATGAACCCACTGTGGATCCCCAGTCTGCGCCCATTTTTCCCCTGCATAAAACCAAAATAGGTAACATATCTATCTCACATGAGAAAGAAATGACTCTGAGCCATAATTCATGTTTGTAGAGAGCCCTGATAGGTCATAAGGAGCGGAAGGACCTCAGAGCACAGTCATCCTACACATCCCCCAGACCTCCTGTCACAGCCTTTCTCACCAGCAATGACTTTCTTTTTAAAGAGAGGCTGGAATTATTTCAAAGATAAACAAAAAATTGTTTTCCAGGTGTTCCTGTACTCCAGCTATGGCCCACGCTTGCCACAATTTGAAAAAATAAAATTAAACAAGGGGGGCATATTTCTCCCAACAGCAACAAAAATATTTGTCTCATCTATTGCTTAAGAGTTAAACCAAAAGGTAGAACACCGAAATATTTTTGGTGGTGGTGACAGTGGTGAGAATTCAAAAGGTCTGTTCCTATTCCCAGCCCTGCCACTCAACGTGCTCAGTTGGTCAAGTTTCTCCATCTCTCTGTGTTCCCTCTCCTGCTGGCCTTATCTGGTTAGACTGCAGGCTCCTGAGGGCAGGAAGCCTCTTCTCACAGGGCATCTACAGGATGCCAAGCCATTTAGGTCCTGCTGTCAGATAAATAACAGGCTTGGGAACCTGAACGCGGGGCTGCATGCAAGTCCTCTTACCTTTGGAAACTAGACACAGAGCTCTTAAAGTACTATAACTTGTTTTCACTGGTGTTGAGAATACTAAAAATCAGAAGGCCACATATCAGAGGCATGTGAGAGAGAGCACGAGTGTCAGAACGCGTTGAAGATGCAGCCGTGTCTGAGGACTTAGGTTTGGGCCAGCAGACACTGCTCAGTCTCTGCATGCCAGAAATAGCAGCAGGATGCAAGCAGAGCAGCCAGTCTCCCCACTCCTGGTGCCAGTCTGTTCTTCTGCATCACTGAACATTGCAGTGCAGGCTCTGTTACATCCTAAGTTTAAATTCAGTTGCTTTTACAGCACAGAGACAGCGTAACATTTGTATGAGGTAGAAAATGAGGAAAACAAATAGAACAATCTGAATACGAGGTTACTTAACCTATTATGATAATAAATGACATTCTTTAAATAGGATTTTCAAAGTACAATAACATCCTTTTCGAGTTGATTGTGTTCTTATCAGAGTAGTATCCGATTATAAATATTGTCAGTTCTAAGGCTGTATAGCTAATGAATGTATATGTCAGCATGGCAGCAGTCCATATGAAATCTATCTTCATACAGATACACAGTATGCTCACTTGCAGTTCCAACATGACATGCAACACAGCAGACTGAACAATTCACATACGATCTGCACCTCTGCCTTTCCTTCTGCGTTAGAAGGACCTCCATCTAATAGACAGCAAGTAAAAACAAAGAAAAATAAGCAACTCATCAGCGATCCCATAGGAAAACTGGTGCAGAACTTCAGGACTTGCACCAGCAGCTTAATCAAAGAAATAAATCGTTCCATGATAACGGCAGAGGCTGTGCACAGTAGCCTTCTCCTCATTAATAATAAAACAAGACAAGCCCCACGAGCTGAGCACAAACAAGAATCCTTCACACTGGAGAGGACTGTAAAATTACAAAGCTAATTCACCTGATGCCTGAGAGAAATCTGAACTCCTGTTTCCCAGGAGCAAACTCACGCCAGGCACGATGGTGAACATCCACTCCTGGGTGCCTGCAGCTGCAGAGAGCCAACATTCTGAGTCCAGCGCACAGAGGAACCCTTCCCAAACTAACTTACACTGTGGCTCTTTAGCAGCACCTAAGCTTTACAGCCTGACCCACAGACAGATTCCAGCTCTGAGCTAGGAAGGGTTGTCCACATGCAACCAACTGCAGCAGTTGGTCCCACGCCATTATTTGATCACTGTCCTGCTCAATTACCATTTTTTTTAACACCAAACAGACAATCTAGCAATGGAAATCCATTCTTTGAACAACTCCTGCCATTTTTCCCAGATGTAAACTATTGCTATATCAGCCTTTCCCAATTAATATGGGGCCCCCATGGGAAAGCCACTGCCTGTCTACTGATTTCATTTCCTACATCTCCTCTTGTTAAAATCACAATTCAACTCTCCAAAATGCAAGGGCAAAGGATCCTTTGCTTTATCTTCACAAGATGACAGTGCTTTTTCCCTTGCCATTTTCTTGCAGGAAGATATATTAGCACTACATTTGCTCCTCCGTGTGGTGGGATTTCTTAAATAAAAACTTATGTTATATATGTATGGACTTGGAACCAGAGCTGCATTAGCCTATTAACTATCCACATTTGCTTCAGACTTGGCCAGCCACCTAGAAAACCTGCCAAGACCTTTCTGGCAGCCTTTTCCCAACAGTTCCAGGAAAACATGGAATATTCAAAGAATTTTAGGGCCTCCCGGCTTCGTTTGTCACCACTCTCCTTGCCCACTTATTACTAAATCACAGGCAAATTGCTCTAATGCCCTATTAAAGATTTAAAAGCAGCCTTCTCCACAGCAGGGTATACGAGGACAAACCCACACTCACACTGAAGAAGGAAGAGACTGCAGGTCTCTAATTTTGACATGAAGTTCTGAGTGATCCTTTAGGACATCCAGCCACCAGCATAGGGCCCTGATGATTTATTGCAGCACTACAATCAGAGCTCACTGACCAGTGCCATGTATGACAGAACCCTACAAACAGAAATGATTCAGCAGTCAAACTGCATCATTACCAACACAGCGAGCAGCAGACCCTGGTTGTATTTTTTCCACTGAACCTACACTATTCAATTTCTTATTCAGTAACTATTCTCACACACAAATGAAGGGAAACACGTGACTGAAATATCTTAGCTCCTTTAATCGTAAGTTCTCCTTTCACATTTCAAAAGCCACTGGGAAGGCAATTTCCAAAATCAACTCCAACCACAAGATCTGTAGCAGATAGCAATTGTGCCTCGCCTTCTCCCCTTCCCATTTCCTTCCCGTTCTTCCTTTCTTCCTCATTCTTTTTTTGAGATCCTGTCTCCAAATCTAACAAATTCACTTATGGGAGGAAATAGAAAGCCAAGGGGAAGCTGTGGCATTTGTCAGACTACAAACAGCATTACTGCAAACCACTCTTGAAGCCACAACTGCTACTCCTCCTCAGACGAGATGAGAAGCCACTTCAAACACAAGGAAAAAAACCAGCTCTTTAAAATACACCCACATCAGGGGCATTAACCCAGGAATGGGTTTGACCTTCTGCTTGCAACAATTATTTAAGCTCACTGAGGCCAAAGAACGCAGACTGTTTGCCTACAGCATTCAGGGACTGAATGGAGTGACCCCAAAGCTCGTACCAAGCTGAGAGCCACGCATTTCCAAGCAGCACGATTCGGAGGAGCCAGCTTCACCTGTCTCTGTATCCTTTACAGTGGTCACAAAAACCTTCCCCATCACGCACAGCAGCTGTGAGGAACTGCAGGTGGACCAGGCTGCTGGGTAATTATTATCAATATTGCTCCATCAACCCTTCACTCATTTGTCAGTGTGAGCCATGTGCTTAATAATCTCCAAGAGACAGATGCAGGTTGGGCAGAATGCAAACTTCTCTACCAAACCTGCTCCAAGTGTGACAGGTGTTGGCGGCTCTGCATGACCCACAGTTGTCCTTTGCACTGCTTCACTTCTTGTCCTGAACTGCTGCGCTTCATTCATGCTTCAGGTCTTGAAACATGAAGTCTAAACTCAGCTCTGAATTAGCATAATTCTGCATATGCTTATTACAAACTTTAGTATCTAACCTGTTCTAGGCTTGCAAACTTCTTGGTCCCATTAACTTCTAAAAGCAATTAGGTTCATTTTTTAATTAAGCGCTGGTGAAAAAGAATTGCCTTTTAAAACATTTTCAATTTGTCACCATTTGCTTTCACCGCGTGTCTCCTTGTACTCACTTTGCAAGACTACAAGAATTTCTCATTCTACCTCCTCATTATTTCCTTTCTTTTCATTCTGATGTAAATTTGTTTTCCTTTCTAATGGGAATGGTTCCACTATGCCGATTTTGGATATCTCCATGCTTAGGCTCATTTTTGCTGGCATCTTTTTGAACCACTCAGGCCTGGTAGCACAGCTCCTGCTCTGCATGCCTCACTGTTTTTGCTCCCAAAAACACAGACAACACTCAGTTGAATTTCACCTCCCTGCTGTGCAGGGGTGCATCCACTCTACGTTTATAACAGGACCAAGCTCTTGAATGCTCAAAAAAGCTCCCATTGATGGCTTGAGCTCTGAATTGGTGTTGGATTTAGCAACAGCAGGTGACAGGGACTGACTGCATATCAGACTGCACATCATATTTTCAGGAGGAAAATGCAAAAGCAAAAAGAAGAAGAAGAAAAAAATAGTCTGTCTTTATCAAATGTCTGCCTGACTGGTTAAGGCTTTTTTGGACGCTGTCAGTTGCACACGTGAAAAAATGGCCCATTCACAAAAATACACTTACACTACAATTGTTAGACATGGCATTTACACATCACTGTTAATTATAAATGACTTGATCCTGACATTTCATTAATACGTTATGAAAGCCATAATGAAACCCTATGAGCCGTGTGTCACACCTGTAACAAAGACAAGCTTCAGAGAAATCACAGTCATGTCACCAGACCTTGGCAAAGGGTGGAAGGGGAGAACGGCAGAGGGGTGACTCATGCTTGGAGTGGGTTTATCCTCAGCAGCCTGAAAGGGACAGGGGGAAGCCCTGCACCCCAACATTTGCTCCTCTGCAGCGTGATGCAGTTGTTCCTGAACACAGGAGAACGTAGATGGAAAATGGAAATTGAGGATCCCATATTGGCTATACCTACCCTGCCTTTAAACTGTCATTTTAGACAAGGCTGGAGCACCTAACTGGAGATGAAACTGTTTTCTGTAGAGATAGAGGGAAGCAGGGAGAGATGGAAGGAAGCGGGAGGCACTGTGTTTAGCACCGAATTTCAGAATCTTTCCCCATCTGCCCCAGAAACCTGATTCTTGAACTTATTTAACCAAGAAACAGGGCCATGACATTGCACAAAGAGGCTAATTTCACATGTAAAAATCTGATTTGCTTCGGGAAAATACATTTTATATTATGAACCTTTGAAGCTAAATATATGCAGCTGGGACTGCCTAGAGATCAGTGGAGTCAGGGCAACCAGAAGTCCTGTTCTGGTCAGAAAAGAAACGTGAAAAAAGAAGCCATTCCCCCCCCAGTAAAATGCTTTGGATCTTTTGGGCTATACAAAATTTCCAACCCTTGGAAGTTTTTATCAATTAAATGCTGGCAGCCCAACACCACACATCCAGGAGTTTGGCTGTGACTGAAGACTCCTGAAAACTCACTCTGGAAGTGCTGAACTTCATCTGCTTTCATTCCTAAGCTGCAAATCTACGGCAAATCTATGATAAGGTGAAAGTGAGAAGGGGAAGAAAATAGGTGGTCAAAAAGAGACGAGTGCTCAGATCTCTGCTCTGGCCTCAAGCCCTTCATTTCACACAGATGGGTGTCTGAATACAGAGCTGGTTCTCTACCACCTAATTCTTTTATTCTCCAGCTGCACTGTAATCAATATCTGTATCTAATGGAAAGGATGTATTTTTCCCTTATAGGTTATACTTTGTGACTTGAACACAGACAAAAAGAACTTCCCTCCTTCAGCAACTTGCAACTTCAAAAGAAGAGAGGAGACCATTTCTGAGGTCCGGGCTTTGAATCTCTGTAATGAAATTGTCTTATTTTTAACTGTCTGAGCAGCTTTCAAGCAGAAGCGTGTTAGAATTCATATTAATTTGTGCAGTACCCTATCATCATCATAATTTAGCTCACAAGGTTGCTGTGCTTGGAATTCCAGTTATGACATGAATTCTATACATTTTATACAGATTTATAAATGGCATCAATAGAACACTTAGGGCCTTATTCATTAAACAATGAGTCATTCTGGCATTCCATTCTATTTCATCCCTGTTCTTGCAAAACTTTTATGTATAAATTTGACTATACTTAATGCATCTGATTTAGGAGCAGAAGTGTTGCGGCATAGTTTCAGCTGGGTGTGGAAGCAGATGAAAGGCATTGTTTAAGGAAAAGAAAAAAAAAAGAAAGAAAGAAAGAAAGAAAAGATCCCTCCAACAGTGAAAGTTTTTGAATTTCAGTTTCCTTTCTAAAGGATGAGCATTCAAGGCCCAGGAAACAGCCCTGCCCAGATTGCTCAATGCCACAGGTTGGCCCATCCAAGGACAGCTGTGAGGCAGCTCAGAAGATGCTTGTGGGGCTGCACGCAAGCAAATCCCATTATTTGTGGATAAGCAGAGTTCCTCCTTCTTCATCACTGTTGGCTGGCACCTTTCACAGCCACCACAGCCATGTGAAAACACAGAAACAAAAGAGAATTTGCAATAATGTGCTGTTCCAAGTAATACCTTGCTGCCCAGCAAACCAAGAAATTACTACTGAATGCAACACCTTATTAATTATTCTTTAAATAAATTAGTGGTGTTGAAAGATACAGCTGAGCCATAAGAGGCTCCAACACATTCCTAAGTAAGCAGTTTACAACTGTGACATCAGCAAATCCTTATACTGATACTGCAGGACCACAGGAGGCAGTTTTCAGAATAACTTCCCTAGTGACCTAGAACAAAAGTAAGACCCATTATCTTCCTGTGAGGAACCTATATTGCTAATAGTGACTTGCAGTATGTCTGCCTAGCAAAATATAGGACAATTTTTTTGTAAATACCAGCTTCATCTGCATAAAACACATAAAATAGCAGTGAAGTCACAATGTCTTCAGGGGCTGGCCACCAGTCAGTGGGAATCTGTCCAAACTGTTCTCATTCCAACCACTTGCTCCAGATAAACCTACACATACTACAGAACTGTTCCCCAGCTTACAGCTCTGTCACTTCAGAGCATCTCGTGGTATTTCACCTTCTCTTCATCCTTCCACCCATCCTCCCAACTACACAGGGTGCATGGTTGCAAATTCTGTACAGCCTGCTGGAGCACAATGGTCTCAGGAGTCGCTGCTGCTCTATCAAATTTGATTGGTGATAGAATACGGTTTCAGAAGTATTTGGGAAGGAAGAGGGCACGGATACAGAGATGTTCATGAGCCAAGTGAGCACATTAGCTGCCTTTTCATTGGAAACCATTCCACGACCTTATCGCTCCTTGGACGCTTGCAGTTTTCTTCATGAGGTATACAGGCATCAGAGCCTATTTTGGGTCTTAGTAAGCCACAGTAAATTTGGAATCCATTTCACTACGTATTCTTCTACATTATCTACCAAGCAATCACCATGCCAAGAAATGCACAACGCTATTTACACTCATTGCCCATAATAGAGAATAGGGATGTGTGCTCAAACAAAGTGCACCATCTCATTTTCATTAGTTCTCCCCCCATGACATTTCTAGTCCTTCCCTTTGTACGTCAGACTTAAAAGGACAAAAAATCAGATCAAAGTTTAGATTCCATTATCAAAGGACAAACAATTTTCTAGGGGGTGGATTGTTTCTTTTTCATTTTACATTCCAATGGAAATGTTCTCTGAAAAACAGTTACTATCTCTCCTACTGTTCACAGGAATAACTGAATAAAAACTAGGAATGGAACAGCAATGGAAGAGAAGGAAATTAGGACACTTCTGTCTGTTCATTGTGCAAGCAGGGAGAAACAAGACTGGCAATTACAGGAACCGTTCAGAGCTAGACACCTTCCTTTTGCTTCCTCCTCTTCTAATCTACAGCTCATGAGCTGCTCCTTTACTCATTGCAAAAGGTCCGTAATTGTAACACTGCCACATTCTCCTGGAAATCTACTTAAATGGCATATGATAGAAGCCATATGATAGAAGCTTAATTACACAGAGGGCATATGGAAGGCATATGACATAAGGACATATGGAAGGCATATGATAGAAGGGCATCCGAGGACATATGATGGAAGTCTAATTAATTGACAATACATTCCTCTCATCAGGGGGAAAGCTGGAATGCTGCTTTGTTCGGAAGAAAAATATGCACACTGAATTATGGTTATTGTTAACTCCACTGTACCACTGACCATCCTCCTTCTTCATTGTTACCTCTTGTTCTTTGGAGCAGATAGATTATTTGATTTACATATCCATCTGGCATTAAGTTTGATAGCCACAAGTATGTGTGTTAGTACACACAGTCAGCAACTTTCAACCTTACAAAGTACCCTTATACTTGCATGAAGCAGGTCTACAATTCTGCCACCAAAAGGGAAAGCAAACTGTTCTTATTTGGGAACCGTCACCATTAATATGTAATGTTTTTCCTAGAGAAGTACCAAGCAGCTAAAGGATCAACCATTGAGAGTGGTGTCCACTAACTCTATGCTGGATGTGGGTCAGCACAGTTTGTGGATTTACATCAGTTGAAAACGTGCACTTCCAACAAGATCTATGGGCAGAGAAATAAAGCAGCCTAAAGCATATGCAGAGCAGCAATCCTAAATGAAACTGATACGAAGGAGAAGCAAACCACCTTTACAAGATGTGACCAGAAGCATCAGTCTTTGAAACGCCTACTTTAATTGTAAAAGCCTAGGAAAAAAAAAAAAACAACCTTGAAAACCACCATTTTAGCTATCTGTAATCATTAATGGAGATTCCCTAAGAACAGCTCTCCTGGGGACTGTGTAGATTTAGGTACTTTCACACAAACCCTTGCAGGTTTTATCTGGAAGCATCAGTGCCAGCCTCCTACCTTTCTGAGAGGCAAGGAGTGCCAGCTCCCACTCTGCTGCTGGCACAGCCTCACTCAGCTGCTGGGGCAGAACTAACCCAGCTAACGCCAGGGGAAACCCACTTGCACATCTCAGTAACAGACACAGTGCAGGACGTTTTCCTTGTTACCTTTGGAGACTTCTGCTTGCTGACCATGAAGGCAGTAACACTGCTGTGTTGTCATGGTGCTTTTTAGGAATGTAACACATAGCGCTGCTCGAATGCTAATAAAGGAAGACAAGCATTACTAGTCCGCTGAATTTGCTAAATATTCAATAATATGGTACCAATAGGTAAAAAAAAAAAGGAAGTGCTGAGAGAATGAACATCTGTGAAGTTCTAGAGAGGCAAAAGAAAAGTTTTTCCAGCTCATCTTACCTGCTCTTTCCTGTTCCATGTGTCCAGAGCAAACACTGCTGAGGAATTATGGTCGCTCATCACGCCGCTTTGTGCAAGACCCAAGGAAAGCTAGGAGGTTGTACAGTTATCTCCCTTGGTGTAATTCTAAACTATACAACCTACTACCTCAACCTGGATGCATGCAGTCAAAAATGCTGAAAGCCACCCACACTTCACATTATGTCAGGGGTTCAATTAAAAAAATAGTAATGATAAAAAAAAAAAAAAGGCCTCAACACTCTCAGTGCTCTAATTTGGAAGTAATAAATGTTGTGTTGGTGAAAAGGCACCAAAGCAGACGCAGCTCTCCCGCACTGCGTATGTCAGCACATAAGACACAGTAAGTCATGGTTGTTGCTGCTAGGTATAAACAAGATCATGGACACTTTTCACACAAGAAGGAATTTTGCTCCTGGCCAGAAAAATAAGGCTTTTTCCTCCTCTGTAGCAGATGCATCTGGACTACAGCACAGAACATACACATACATTTTCTAAAGCTCTCAGAAAGGTTTAGGGTGAAGTTTGTCCTAACATGTCTTTTCCTTTTTGAACACGTATAGCATCGACTCTGGAACACACATCTTGGCTCCTGCACATTTAAAGCATGATTGCAGAAGTGGGATTTGGAGAACTGCAAAAGGGGGTTGAAACATTTAAGTAAGTTTTACCCTTGCATCGATTCCTTGCTCAGATTAATGCTTTTAGATAAGCAATACTGAGCCTGTCTCAGCAGTCAGAATAAGACAGTGTTCCCTTAACAAGGATCTCATTACATTTTTCACTTGTATTAGTTCACAGTCAAACAACCAGGATGTTATCTTTGTGACTCATTCCCATTACCCACCAAGCTAGTGCTTAAAGCAGTATGCTGCCTATTTATTACAGCTTACAAACAGGGATTAGCATCTTAAAATATGCCAGTGCAAACAGTGGAACTGAATCAGTTCTGAGATCCTGCTCTCAGGTGAATGCATCCTCAGGCACAGCGGCTCTGTGCTGGAAGGGGATTACATTGGAATCAGAGCTCATGAATGAGTGCTGAGCTGTGCTGAATAGATGGCATCTTGGTTGCTCCTATTTTCCTCGGATAAAGTAGTGTTGCTGATTATGAAGAAGCCAGTGCCCTACCTCTGCATTCAAAGCCTGTCTAGAAAGCAAAGGAAGAAGATGAGAAACAACACCACGTGCTGGAATTCAGCTTGCAACAGTGGAAGAAAATTGGAAAGAAAAACACTATTTCTGCAAGATTTAAGTGTAGAGATTTAAATTTAAATAACAGCAAGGTTTGCTGTTAATAGTATTAGTAGAATTTCTAATAACTACATATTCAGGAAAGTTTATTTTGAACTGACAGGCTCTGGATATGGCACAGTATCTCAGTTAGTGGCATAGTATGACTACGTATACTAACTAAGACTATATATACTAACTAGTGGCATAGCAGGACAGTCACTGTTGACCACTCTGTTTCTCAGAACAACGATCCAGACACACAGATGGATCAGGACACCGCAGTTCTCCAGCCCTGCTCCAGACCAGCAGCTTTCCTGCTGTCCAAAAGCACCCTGAATCCTTCCTGGACACAACTCCACCCTTTTGTGCACTGAGCATCTGCCCTCACACATGACATCCAGAGATGTAACCTGTGCAGCTCTATGGAATCCAATGAACCTCACGTATGGTGGCAGGAGGCCCCAGATCCCACTCAGTTATGTGACACAGGAGGTGTGTTGCCTCTCCTGACTTCTTCAAAAGTCCTATTCCACATTCTGCAGCTAACAGAGCCTACTTAGGAGCTAAACCATTTCAATATCACGAAGATAGGCCACACATGTTCTCCACAATCTATCAGTGAAGTACTTCCCTGCATCTCAACCTTCCTATAAAGGTTAGAAATAATGCAATTCAAAACATTTAAAGAATGGTTATTAGCATCTAATCATTCTAATGAAAGAGATCACTGCTAACATCAGCACTGTGATGGAACGCCTTGCAGACCAGGCAGTTACAAACAGCGCTGAGCAAAACATCCTCCAAGAATTCACTCCAAAACAGAAAGGGAAGAAGAAACTGGTTTGTTTCAGTCGCATCCTCAGCTCAGCTAAGGTCCTTTCACAGACATAAGAGAAAATACTTCATGAGCAATATTCTCACCTTGAGCCTAAATAGCCTAAATTTTTCGCAGGTTGGCAAATGCCACCGTGACTGCTTTGCTCCTGACTCGCCACCTCTCCCTGCCTCCCTTCCATCACAACTTCAGCTTCCTCCTCACTGCCACGTTTCCCAAGCCCTGAGCTGTCAGCTCTGTGCTGGCACTCACTCAAGGAGCGTTCTCGCTGCCTCCCCAGCACTGTAGGGAGCTGGGAGCTGCACCCCGCTGGGCTTCCTCCCACCCCAAGGTGCTGGAGCTGCATGCCAGCATGGGGCAGGGCTCTCACCAAGACAATATTCGTGTCCCACTTCCTATACATCCCTCTGCACCAGCTCCCATATATCCAAAGCCCCTTCAAAACAATGCAATAGGAATAAACAAGCCTTTCTGTGGACCTGTGCGTGACCTAGGCTTGCTTCAGAGCTGCTTTAAAGAAAGAAAAGAAGAAAGAAAACCAGAGACTTTAAGATGAAGTATTTTTAAACACTGAAGCCGTTTCTGTCCCATACTCACCCTCTGGTCAATTTTTAGACACCCCCGCAGTTGCTGCACAGGGTGAGATTTGCCATCAATGAGAGCCTGGTCTCAGAATGAGATATTCTGTTCCCACCATTTCAAGCTCAGATGAAGCCAGGATGGATGAAAGTGTATTTGCACCCCGGAGGAACAGTCATTTCAAGCAGAAAAGAAGCATCATGCAGCTAGTCATGCCGTCAATTAGAGTATCTGCTGCTACTACTGACACGAGGAGCTGAGCTGAGGAGCTGAGATCAAATATTAAAGCACAAGTCACCTAATTACCATCACCCAGCACCTTCACTACATCTGCCTGTTTGGTAACTGCCTATGAACCAGGAATGTTCCTCTTCTGGGAGAGCAGGAGAGATCTCCAGCACTGCTGTCTATTACAGCACTGCCTTTCGGTGGCGTGACTCCCCGTGTTTGTTTTTGGGTGATTTTAGTCAATTATGTCTTTACTCAATTAGCACAATCATACCTAATTATGTAATTAGGGTGAATATGTAATCTAATGACAATGTTCAATTATGATACGTATCAATGTTATAAAAGTCCCTATTAAGTATAGTTGTGGGGAGCGTTGCATTGCAATGCAGAGCCACACATTCCTATGTAAGTTAATGCACCTTCGGAGTGAAAGGCAGCCCACGGGACCCAGACAACATCAGATGGAGGTGCAGGTGGAGCCTGGATGGGGAAGGGATGCAGAGCTGTGCTCATTTTACCTCCTGTTCCCCCCAAGAACTTCAGGTGACAGCAGAATACAGAAACCTGCCTCTCTTACTCTGTGTTGGAAGAAGCCAAACTTTACATTTGGTTTCCCAAGAATGTTGGCAAAATTCTAATCCAGCGCTGCTTTTCAAGGATTTAATGGAATATTCCATTCTTTTAAAACATTTTGCAATGCAAAGCAGCACGTTCCACAGAAAAACAGCTCTTCAGAGGGCATAATATCCCCCAAAAACACTGACATAAAAAGCAGTGCCCCACGTATTACTCCTCCTAAGTTACACCATACTGTGTGTGCATTTGCAGATTGCTCCTATTGACCATACAGAGTTGAGACAGCAATGATACCAGCAACGGAACTTGAGGACACATGAGCTCAAAGAAGCAGAATTCTGTTTTGTTACGATCAGCTGCGAGATCATCAGCTGAGATTTGGCTCTGAGCCTTTTTGACCGTGAAGGCTACAGAAGAAGAGCCCACCTTCACATTCAGATCCCAGGCAGGCAACCGCAGGGCTTGCCAAGGAGGAGGTGGAAAGCAGAAAATACTCTTGAAGCAAACACATTTCCTGAAGTCATGGAGAAAGAAAAATAAATACCCAAACCCACAAACGATATCGTTCCGGTTTGAGGTCAGAAATCTTGTTTGCTAAACTTCAGCTCGGAGTGATCTGTTTAACAGAGGACTTTCAAAAACCTCAGACAGATGAGATTTTACAATGGAAATGCTGATGTGATTCCATCTGATCAGCTCACCCCTCGAGGTTTGCTTGATGCAGCTTCACTATTAGGACTCGGTTGAGGAACCTCAAGAGGTTTGAAGGTTTACTCCAGCTCAGGTTTACTCCTAGAGGCTGGGCTGAGCTGGGACTTTCAGAGCGTGCAAATTAAAGTAAGAAATCTCATCTGGGCTCAGCTGACATCCAGAGCAGCTACAATATTATGAAAGCAACCCAAAACTTTTCAACACGTTACAAAAATGGTCCGTGCTTGAATTTTTAGCAAGAGTTACAGCAATCTGAAGATTTACTCAATATCACATTTCAGGATCTGGTAGTTTCTAGGGGAAGGGTAGCCAAGCACTTACTGCTGAAGCATGGAGAGCTTTGTGTCAGTAGCTGAGCCCAGGAGAGATGCTGGTAGGCAAGCTGCAGGGCTGATGACTCTAAATAACCCCCCAAACCCACAGGCCCAGGTCTGTTGTATGGCTGAGCAGCACCACACTGCTTTATGGGAATGTGGGAAGCTCACAGAGCCCAGGTTGAACGTTCTTGTTGGAGACTCTGCATAGCATGAGGAGGTCCCAGAGCCAATGCTGGTTTTGCATGGACGTTCCTCCTTCAGATCACTGGGGCTGAAGTGGATGGAGACTGCCTGGCTCAAGGATGGGGGTCTTAGTCCCAAACATCCACGTCTAAGAACATCCTCTCCCTGTTTTCTCCCTCAGTGATTAAAAACAAATAAACAAAGAACAAAGAACTGATTAAAACAATAAATAAAATTCAGATTACTGAAATAGTTATTTATCTGCCTTTTAAGAGTTCGACGAGATTTGATTATCTGAATAAGACTATTTGGATAAGGTTCAAATTCCAGGGTACACAATCACATTCTGCTTATCATGATTCCCATTTGCCACTGCATATGGTTCTCCTAATTACCCGAATGCTACTGTGTGCTCCTCTCTGCTGACACCGCTCGCTGTGCTCTGCACCAGATGAGACTGGGAAAAGGGGGAGCACGCAAGTGAAATCATTCTTGCACCCCAGCGGATGCTGCGCAACACACCTGTCTGCAAATGGCCTTTCAGTGAAAGATGTCATTAACAGAAAGGAGAAGCAGTCTTGTTATTTTGAGGGAGAAAACCGTGATTGACCAAACCTGAAGAACAAGAGGAGCTCGCTTTGGTAAAGGTTTGCTTTTCTTCTTCAGGCAAGAACCTTTGCCTCTGCACTAACTGGAGAAACGGAGCACTACTGTAGCAGAGCCTCCCTCGATGCACACGTAGCCAGGTTAGTTCCACAGGAGGCATTTTTTCCTGGGAGGTGCTAAAGCAATGACTGCCTATCGCTAGAGAATGCACTGTGCAGATCAAGGTAGCAATTTCTGAGAGGATATTGTGATTTTTTCATGTCCCGGAGGCCCTCCTGCTACATTCTGCATGAGGGGCTCTGGTTTGTTTCCAGCTCCAGTAGCTGCCTTCTCTTTCTTTCTGTTCCCTGCAACATCAAACTGGGCAAAGCATCCAGCACTCCCTGCCCATGGTGACCCTGCAGCGCGCCGGCGCAATGGGATGCAGCCGCTGTGCCTCGGTGACAGATGAAGAGATCTCTGTGCACTCTGTCTGGCACTCAGATCAAAGCTGCTGCATAAATGTGAGCTCCTCATCAACTAAGTGAGGGAAAATATTCACGAGAAACATCCAGGTAGAAGCACCGCAGCCTCCAATTAGTTTCTTCCGTCCTACAGGGAAGACACATTTCAAGGTTCTTCCCATCATTTTGTCAGACTCGAGTTTCACTCTAAAACTTAATGAAGTGCAGTGAAATACAACCAACGGAAAAGAAATACAAATTAACACCAAAAACACAATACAGCTCTTTTCAAAAGGCTGAGCTGAAAAACAAAGGCTGGGCAAGTATCAGAGGCTACGGCTAAAAAAAGGCTGGCGGGAGCCTAGCAAGGAAAATTAACTAAAATAAATTAAAAAATTAGTGACGTGTTGTGGGTGTGCTCTGCAGCACGTCCACTTGTCCCACAGACCATGGAGCATCTCCAGCTCACACCGGGCTGAATTGCTGCATCCCCATGCAGGGGCACAGCTGCCCTTATCCTTTGCCAAGCAGCAGAAAACCAGCAGCGACCAGAAAGCAAGCTGAGCTCCAGAAGGGAGCCCAGCAGCATGGGCAGGCATCTTGGCCCTGTGTTTGATGGCACATCGCTCATGTTTGCTTTCTAAGCATCCAGCCGTGGTTAGGTCAAGTCTCTGTCCGAAAGAAGAAAGCTGGACATCGATCAGCAGAGCCCAGCATGGTGAGGAACTGCACTAAAACACTGTACCCAAAGTCATTTTGCACTCTTCCCTTTGACTCAAATACTGATTCTTCTAATCCAAAAGTGTGCTTTCAAACTCCCCGCAAGCCCAAGGGTGGCATCTCATTTTGTGACACACGAGCCCAATTCCTTTGCCATGGGTTTTTGGCACTCCCAACACAACGTCACCTGAAGTGGCAGACTCCAAAACGCTCAGCGATAAATCCCAGGTTTCTCTCAGCACATTGCCAAATGCCTGATGTCTCCAAATGGCTTTACAGGGAAGAGACCACCATGCACAAATACACATTATATTGGGAACTGCATTTGGCCAGATCATTCCTCTTCAGAGGTCAGACTGAATCAACCAAGGCTTCCCTGATAGCTGCAAACACTGGAATCTAATACACTGAATATTCACAGCATTTAAAAACAAAAGAAAAACAGCAAAACCATAACACCCTCTCTAGAAAAAACAAACCTCACTGTCACAACATGCAATCTCATCCTGCATCTACTGCAGGAGAACCCCTATTCGTTCCACCACAGATACAATGTCCACCAGCAAAGGGGAAGGAGTCAGGAAGCACTGTTTGAGCACTGGGAGCTTTCAGCAACTTCACAGGTGATGGCAACCAATGCCCAGGGGAGATCTGGACTCCAGGTGCATGTCCAGGGCAGTAAATCACAGCAAGGCTTCACTATGGCTTTGTGAAAGCTTTGCCTGGAAGAGCATCCTGCATCCTTCTCGGTAACCTCTTGCTAGTTTCAATCCACATGAAGAAACAAAAGCAGTTAGACTGCAGTTCTGTTAGCTCTCTGCCATTGTTTTATGCATCTACATTAAGCAGAAAACACACAGAAAACCCTGGAAATTCAGCAAGGGAGGGGAAAAAAAAAACAAAAACCATTTTTGGACCGCAGCAGCGTGTGTCAAACCAGCCAAGTTCAAAAACAGAGAAATTTAAAAGTGGAAATACAGACCAAATCTTTGGTGAAATTAACACTGGAAAGAAACAGTCAGACTTTATTTTGAGTTCACATTCTAATTATTTTCACATAGGATCTGTATGTTGGGGTTGAAAAAAACTTCTTCAAAAGTAATTGTTCCACTTAGAAATGTCAGTTTTGCCCAGCAGGTTTCATTACTGCGTGCTTACATGGGTTTTTCCCCTGCTCTACTTTAAAAACCATTTAAAACGAAATAAATACCACAAAATTAAGAGAACCTGGCTTCTATACTGAGCTGATTTTAGAGAGAGAAAGGAGTCGGAGAGCCAACGGGCGGCTCTGGCACTGAGCTGCACGGCTGCACTGTGCACAGGGACTGAAGTTACCCAAAATAAAGAACAGAACAGAAGCACCTCTTGCTCCCACAAACAAATCGCCACTGAGCAAAGAATGGATCCCCCTCACTTGATAAATGAAACAGCTTTCTCTGCTCCCAGCAACCTCAGAACCACCCCTGCCCATGCCCCACAGCCAGACCCACGTGTAACGTCGCTGCGATTTCATTTCTTCAGGCTGATGTCACAGACCTCCCCCGTCCCATTTCGTTCAGGCACAAATGAGTTGTTAGTTGGTATTTTAACATTAACCCAAGCCGGAAACTGATACGGTAACTGCAGAGCGAGATCTGCAGCTCTGCTTTTACATTTCTTAAAAAGAAGAAAAGGAGGAGGGAAGAAGGCATTAGACGAAAGACACAAACAGCAGAATCGAACATCATCAGTGTAAATGCAGAAACACAACACTTTGTGCACTTGCCAGACAGACACATACCTATAGATACAAGCTTGTGTGGAATATGACCACAAGTTCGGATCTACGGGTTTGTGGCAACAGGCATGGGTCTCTTCTGCAATTTGTTAGGTTTGGCTTTGGGCTTTGGTTTGTTGGTTTTGTTTTTGTTTTAAAAGAGGAAAAGCATTTCTGCAAATGAAATGTCAGAGCTGTTAGCAGGCAGCAGCCTTCGTGCCCCTCAGCACCTCAACACCGCTTCCCCCAGGGGGGAAGAGCCGCCTCTTGGCTTTGCGACACCATTAGCACTGTTGCTACAGTTCCCTTCAAAACCTCAGTGAAACAAAACCAACTTTAAAACAAATAAAAGAAAGCAGGAGATCAGCGGGTTTGTTGTTTTTTGGGTTTTTTTTTCCTTTTTCTCCTAACTACTTCCCTGGGCAGAATCGCTGGTGGTTACACAGCACTGAAAGAGCCATGGCCAACACCAGCGGCGTATCGCTAACGGTGCAGCGAGTTAAGAGAGAGCAGTTTTTGTGTGCAGACAGCAGTGCAATAAACACATACCCCCATCCCGCAAGAAGTGGTCTCGTTTCCATGCTGGCAGCCCGGTGGAAGCAGAGCAACTGCCTCTGAGTTGTTTTAACTTTCAGAGAAGTCATTACAGGGCCGGGTGCTATTGTCATTCTATTTTTAAAGAGAAAGAATCCTTTCGCTTCACGAACCGATCCAGAAAATTCCCCCAGCTCCAACTCACTGCTACCTGACAGCATTTCTTCCTACAATGACAGAGACAGATATTAAACTGCTTTAGAATTTTTTCTAACCACTCCTCAAAGAGAATCGTGGAGCAAAGTTACCAGCAAGAAACCTCCCCTCCTTCCCCCAAAGTTTCCAAGTTTTCTTGCTGGCGTAACTAACATTTCCCATTAATGAAGTTTTATTGGGTGGGCAACTGGTGGGGAATTAAGCCACAGAGCAGGCTGCCTGTGCACAAAACCAGTCAGAGCAATTGTTGCTTAAAGTGTATCCACATTTTTACTTGCTGCGTCTCCTCTTTCTTCAGATTATTGCCTATAAAATGAAGCAGTCAGCACGTGGAAAAATATTTTGCTATTTTGATGCTTTCAAAAGTTCCCCCACTTCTTGTGTAGGCTCTTAAAATAAAACACTTCAACCTGCGCACCCTGGTAAGCATGCAATTAATATACAATTTCCTTTTGTTGGAATACTGCTTTAACTGAGTTATGTGCAACTCTTGCTCCACATCCAGCAATAGAGATGTTAAACTTTCACCATCTGTCCAAAGGTTATCTACTAAACTGATTGCCTAAATTTATATTCCTACACTTCAGACTCCCATACCTACCTTGATAGCATTCAGCTTTTCCACAGTTCTCAGAGCCCAAAATTCAGACCAAGAACAGGAGGTGCAAGAGTTCGGCATCTGTGCAAAACCAGGAAAGCTTTTAGGTAGGAGCCGGCGTGCAATGAGAATCCCCAGCTTTCCAAAAGCCTTCACCCTGCAGTGCACTCGAGGCAATGGGGCAGAGAGCACATGGTCCTGCAGACAGAACAGAGTCACGTCATGCACAAACACACTCACTGTGCGCTCCTTTGGAACTGTGCTGCAAACGGCATAGAACAAATGCTGCCCCACCAAAAATAACCCAAACCCTCCAACCACGGAGCTCATTTATTTCAGGGGAGCTAAGATTGTGATTCAGATTGTCTCTTGACCCTTCCGATCGAGCCAAATAAGCACAGTATTAGGAGTCAGTCACACTGCTGCTGCCTCTATCAGCATTTTGTACAATGGCAAGGATTTTTTCCATCAGACCTTTGTAAGTCACTCCCATGCTATAATGCAATATTGCATAACACAGTATTTTTTTAAGAGTACATTTTGACCCTAATTTTCTCTACTCTGATGTATATGCGTGAAGGTATGATGATGATCTGCACGCCTCTGCTGGCAAAGAAACCCCTTATTTTTTTGTGTGAGAAGGGACTGATCTCACTGAAGCACACATCCTATGCGAAGGTTACACTTCTACTAGCTTTCCCTAGCTCTAAATCTTTGTTTTTCTCCCTAATATCTCACAGACTCATTTTCTAACCACTGGGATATAATTGAAGCCCTTGAAGGCAACCAAGTCGTGGCGTGTGGGTGGCCTGCACAAACCTCCTGTGGCAGGACGTGTGCCCTCAGCTTGCACTGGTTTGAATGGAAACTGCAGGCACCCAATGCACTTCAGCAACTTGTCCTCATCGTGGAATGATCACAGAGACAGAACAAGGCAGACCGCCTGAGAGCTCGTCAGGGCAGCTGGTAGGTGTTGACCAAAAACCAAAATATGCTCTTTCTTCAGCTGCCTAAAAGAGAGCTGCTCTGTGCTGCAGTCCTGGCCCTCCATCTCCCAGCGCCTCTCTACCTGACTGCTTCACAGAACAAAAGGGAAGAACGAGCGTTAGGCTCCATCACCATAGCTTCAGCTGTTAAAAAAGGAAAGAGAAGGCAGAAGGAGCTATCTTTAGCAAAGCACCTATGTGTGCCAAAGAAAACACTCCGTCAGGCCCCCACCACGAATCTCATCGACCACTTCTGTGCTCCTGTGGGCCCCGAGGAAAGGCAGCGTGGTGGCACACGGACTGCATTCAGTGGCACCTACGTGCTGCAAATGACAAGTGCCCAGCAGCCAACCTCCTCCTTCTCATGCCTTTTGCAAAAGAAACTCATGGACAATTTCTGAGACGGTGAACTGATAGGGGCAGCAGCAAGTGAACAGGGAAATACAAGGGTTGTTATTGTTTTTAAAAATGTTTCTGCTTGAAAAAAAAATTAATTTCACGTATATCAACCATATTCAGGGAGACTAAAGGAGTGCCAAAGATTACACAAGATGTGGGTTTCAAAACGTTTCCCCCCACTGATCAATCATACAGCTATTGTACCTTTTGAAAACCTGATGAACATACACACAGTGGCAGAAAATCTATGGTAGGCAAACAAATCAATCGTCTTCGCACTGTATTTGACTGGAATGCTAAGATCACAAATAAAAAGCCTCCACCTGCACCTCACGGACTGTACTCCTTACATAAAGGATTGTGATATCCTGATCCCAAGGATGCTTTGCTTCCCCATTAATTTTATAACATGTCGATGAGCACAGGATCAGCACAGCTTTGGTTCTAGAGCCTGGCACCCAAAAAAAGCACAACACCTTTGTTTAGCATTAAGCCCGCCTGAGATTGGCATGTTCTGGCTTTACAGCCAAAGGAATATAGGAAGCAACATGGAGAAATAAAGTCTCTAAAGACACAACGTTGCTTTCGGTCTGTGGGTGGTATTCTTGCAAACCACGAAGCATAAATGCCCTGTCCAGGAAAATCGATCATTATGGAATGCATTGTGTGCCTGAGCAAAGCACTGTTTGCAGCCATTTCGTACTTCTGCCACGAAAATAAGTCAAATAAGAAAAACAACCACTAAATAATCCCCATTCTTTTTCCTTACCTCCCTCCCCAGTCTGTTTAGGCTTGTAAATACATACAAATATATATACACATATATTTATGTATAGACACACACACACACTCTCTACCTTCAGCACAAAGACCTGTATCAATAGATTTCTGCACTGAAATAATGAGAAGAAATTGTAAGGAAAAAGGAAGGCAGTGAGTGGAGAGGCGAGGAGAAACCAAATTACCTCGTAGCAGCACTTGATGAGATTCCTTACCGAACGTGCGCTGCCATATTGCTAGGCCCAACTCGACGAGCAGTGCTTTCTGGAAGACAAAATATTTACGGATGTTTTCATGGCCAAATCTCAAGAAATGGATCCCACCTTCACACATGCAGAGGCTGCAGCCTCAGAAGCGAAAGGAACAGGCAATCCTATGGGAGGAATTCCTCCCCCCACCCGACTTTCCCCCTTTTTAATTTCATTTTTTAGGGAAGCTGATTTTCCACGTTCCACCTCGGATCGATCCATTCCTGCCCTCCCCAACGCAGCGATTCCAACCCACGGAAACAAAACATTTCTTGCAACACAAACATCTCAGAACTTTGCCAATTCTATCGGCACCAAAGCGATTAAGACAAATAAAGCGCCGTGGAAGTTGTAACAGCAAACGCATCCCCTGCTAGTTAGTAACACGCATCCACTTCTCCCACTGATTAGTTATCATACAGAGATCCTTATCCAATTAAAGTTTGATAAAACAGAATCAAATAGGAGGATCGTTACCTGCTTTTGAGAAGGTTCACCAAGCAAGCATTTTAAGCTTTTTGACTCTTTTAACACTGATACAAGGAATAATTATTTCTCGCTGCCGATGCGATTGTTAAAAGAAGCGAAACCCCGGATTGTGGTGGCTTCGTGGATGCTATTCTTTTTGCACCACAGCAGGATTCTTGGCTGCCAGTCCAAGCTGCTTTCACTTGCCAAGTTTTAAGATGCCGGTTTTGCCTTTCATTTTATTGTTCCTTTCGCAACGTTAAAGACCGACTTAAAAAACCATGCACAGCTGCTATCGGGGAGGGGGGGGAATTATTTGAATTTTGCACAAGAATGGAGATGAGGAAGGAGCGCTCTGTGATGTAACCACAACGACACCCACAGAAATAGTCCGATATCGGGGGGGACGGGCTCGGCGCTCCGAACCCTGCTGTCTCCCTGCAACGCGGTTGGGATCTGGCAGAAGGGCAGGGAGCCATAAAAGCGCCCACATCTACAGCCAGCCATGGGTGGAGGGTGCTACCTCACCCCCCTTCACACTCCTAAAATCCACTCACAGCCATTCCTCCCCACTGGGGATCTCATGCAGGGGGAGCTGAGGTTGGGGAGCGGCCGAACAAAGGCATCCCCCCCTCATGCACCCAACATGCTGGGAAGAGGCTCAGCACTGCGGGGCCAAAGCTGCCACCCCAACCCGGTTGGGGTCTGTGAACCCCTGCACCAAAAGCTGCCATTTATCAGAAAAGAATGATTTTTTATTATTATTATTATTTTTTTTAAAGGAGATTGTGTAAAAGATGGGATGCGTTCCTTTTTAAAAATGCTGTAGATGAATTTAGTTATTTCATTTTACTTAATGGAAAAAAAAAAAAAACAACCAAACTATCAGGGTTGGCACCAAAGCCCAACGCATTTCAATGACCAAAAAGCCACCCAAAGTTGTTCGTGATCCTCCCCAGACTTTAACCAGCCATGAAACACAGTGCGAGGGCTCCCACGCAAGATACAGATACACCGTAAGGCACAGAGTGAGGCAGCCCTTCCGCCTGCTGGTGCACACACACTGCCTGCAGCCGGCTGTGCACCTTGTATCCGG
The DNA here is from genome assembly GCF_023343835.1 of Lagopus muta. Lineage (NCBI taxonomy): Eukaryota > Metazoa > Chordata > Aves > Galliformes > Phasianidae > Lagopus > Lagopus muta. The sequence goes on along the minus strand of NC_064454.1, from coordinate 3,323,466 downwards.
GCACAGAAATCCCTCCTGTGCACATGGCTGAGCACACAGAGGTGTGTGCAACCCGCTGGGCAGCGCATGGAAGATGTTTCCAAGCGGCGATCACCCAGGGTGCAACCAGCTCTGACACCAGCTGTGCTGAGCAGAGGTTTACGGCTGGCTTTGCAGCAGAGCAAAGTGCAGAAGGCGAACGCAGCCCCGGTATTTCATATTTTTAAGAGGAAAAGAAAAAAAAAAAAAGAGAGAGAAAAAAAGGCTACAGACAACCGAAAGCTCCCGTGAAAAGCAACGGGCTGAAACAAAAGCGGCGTGAATTATTAATAAGAGGGGAAAGAAAAACAGAAGCTTTGTTCTAAAGTGGAGCCATAAGATGTGAAATTTCAAAATCAGATGGCTCGGTCTGTGATTTCTTTCATTTAAATGAATTGATCTGTTGCTAAACTGCTGCTCCCGTGCCAAGAAACTTTAACTCTTTCGGCTCAGAGCTCCCCACGCTGTGCTGTTCTCTCTCCCGACGATGAACTCGGAAAGCAGAAATTAAAAACCAAAAAGGGGGGAAAATAAAAAGCGAGAGCATAGAAAATGAGGGGGATTAGACCCGCAAGCGCAGACAGAACACAAAAGAGCCACGGGATGGAGCGTCTCAGTGCTTCGTTAGAACTTCTACTGTATAAACAGCGGGATTCTTGTTCTTACAGTGCTGCTAAAACTTGGAAAGGAGACAGAAAGGCCTTCAACCTTCACGATCCCACATACAGCACTGCGGGGCGAGCTCAGCAGAAACACAGTGCCTGCCCTGAGTCGTGGTGAACATTCACTTACCGGGCCTTAAACATTTCCAAAATACCCTTCTGTCCTACATGTGTTCGCCTATGGGAGAAAGAACAAAAAAGCAGACTGAGAAGCTCCCCAGAGCAGCCCGAAAGGCTTTGGTAATATTAGGGAGAGTTCCCAGCGCTTTCCCATTTTGCTCTGGGTTTGTTGTGCCCGCTGAAAAATAAATATTCAAAAAGTACCAAAAAAAAAAATGAAAATAATTGAAAACAGACACGTAATGAAGGATAATTCCAGGGAAAAAAATACTTATGTGCAGAACAGCGAGAAAAAAGGTATTTCTATAAGGCATCTCCCACTTTCCAGGTCTGCTGCAGTTCCCCTGAACTGCTGCTGCTCGCTGCAATCTGCTGCCTGCTTAACCACGGAATGACAGGCAACATCTGTTTGTATGGAAGCCAAGATCAAGCCTTCACTATTTCTTTGGCTCCGTTTCTTTCCTTTTTTTTGTTCCCCTCCCCCCCATGCTCTACCAAAAAAAAAAATAAAAAGAAGAAGTAAAAGAAAAAGTAAAAGCGCACAGCAAGATTTTGAAAGCAACTCAAGTGAGGCAGCAACTATTTTCCCTTGGGTTATTTCAAGGTACAGCACTTGGAGGATAACTCTTCCCTCTCTCCACCCTCCCCTGCTCTCCCCACCCCACATCCTTTCCCTTGCCCCGTGCTCTTCATACAGTATCACACACACACACAAATCCAACGTACCTTCATCGCTATAAGGCCACTCCCTCCTATGGGGAGGGGGTTCTTCTGTAGGCAACTACAAAAATGGTACGGGGAGGGGAATGAAGGGACAGCCGTGCCACAATCCTCTCACCTTCTCTCATTTGTTTCCCTCCTTCCTCCATTTTACGGGCTATAAAATGCACGGCGCATATTTTCAAAAGCAAAGAATGTGTTTCGAAGTAAATAAACGCACCTCCCCCCCAAAAAAATAAAATAAAATGAAATAAAATAGAATAAAATAAAATAAAATAAGATAAAATGAAATGAAATGAAATGAAATGAAATAAAATAAAATAAAATAAAATAAAATAAAAATATCAGCTCGGATCCAAATACAATTCAAATGACTAACCATGTCAGCCCACTGCCAACTCTGTGGCAAATCGGGAGAAAGCGCAATAATTCCACATGCTGAGATGTGAGCAACTGGAAAGAAACCAACTCTGGAGAAGTCACAATGCAAAGTATTACGGTGCTCCCACCCCCCCTTCACCCCCCCAGCCCCACTGCCACCCCTCCATGGGTCTCCCACCCCCCCCCCCCCCGCCCTTCCCCTCCCCCCATCCTGGGAAATCTAATTAATTAATTAATTGATAAGCCACTCATTTGACAAAAAGGGCAGGGAGAAGGAAAAAAATACACATGTAAAACAACACAAAACAAGAGAAACAAGCAGAGCTATTTAAAAACTTAGGGAATGTTTTATCCACCGGTGATTTGGGACAACGCGTGCATGCACACATATCCCATACAAAAAAGAAAAAAATATATATATACACACATATATATATAAAAAATCAGACAAGTTGCTAAGGAGACTTGTGTAAACTCGGAATACAGGCACAGTTCTGGCCTTTCCCCCTGTATTCCATCTCGTATTCCGATCACGCACCACTGCGGCACGATTGCACCAATGCACTGCATTAATCTTGGCCTTAAACGGGCTGACTGGCAAAGCAAACTGTGTGTATATATCATCTTTCAAACTTAACAAGTTAAAGGGAGAGAGGGTGGTGGTGGGTGGGGAGGGCTGGGGGGGGCGGGAACCTTCATTCTGAATATAAAATATAGGAGCTGAGCTTAGTAAGGGAATTTTAAAGAGGAAGCGCTGTGCGGATGCATGAAGACAGCCACGCTCCCTCCCTGCCCGCTCTTTCCCACCTCTCCCCTCCCAGCCCCATCCATGGCACATGTCTGACACCCCCCAGCCATGACAATCCCCCCCACCTCATTCTCCCACCACAGTGGGGTCAGTCATACATATTAAACAACTTTTATTTACTTCTTTTTTTTCCTCCCCCTCTTCCCCTCCCCTTTGTGTGTGCCCCTAAACCATTTTTTCACCTTCTACTTTTAGGAAGAGGGATATTAAATCAAGCCTGAAGCACTTGTGGAAGGTGACTGCTGCTGCACAGCACAATTCATTCCTCAGTGACTGACAAGGCATCATTTGGCCAGGACAAAATCACATCTGTGTTGGTTTTCTTCCCTCTTCTTTGTTATTTGGGTGCAGGAAATCCATCACTCTCCTTAAACCCTCCTTCCAATTCTCCATCTCCAACCCTCTCCCACTGACAGCCAGCCAGCGCCCGCCTTTCACTGCTTTGTGCACCACATTTCACGAGATGAGCGCTTCCCGTGGGGAATCCAAATCTACAGTCTGCAAATTCAGCAGTGCAACACACCAGAAAAGCCAATGCTGCGGGCGGTGCCCTGGAGCAAACCCCAGCACACTGCCCTGCTTTCAGGTCCAGCTGAAGGCTTTGCATGCTCCAGAATGGGAACCTAACGAGCATCACTTCCCTTTAGAGCTGCAAAAACACGAGAGGTGAGTCCATTAGCCCAGCTCCAGAAGGACTGCCATGCAGCACATGGGGTGAGATGCTCACTCCCTGCCCCAGTGCTTGCTGTTCACACGAGGGACCTGAGCCCTGTGCTGTGCAGGGCTGAGGGTGCTGAGCAGCCGCACATCCCGCTGGCTTTGTCTCGGCTGCGATACACGATGCAGACGGATGGCTGTGACTAATGCTCTTGACAAGGCATAAAGGAGGGACAATATGGAAATGCGAAAGAAAAAGTATAGTTGGACTCCGAGCACCGTGTGGAGAAAAGAGAGGCCGGCCATCGAGAACAACTCTACTGGCATCTTCCACTTAATCTAATGACAGTCTCACTCATAAGAGCATTATCACGGCGCCCGGTGGGGCCAGCTCGAGCAGCATGCTTTCCTTTCAGCTCCAAATGACAGTGTGAGGGCATTACCAATAAAGGAGAAAATTATAAAGTTCTGATCGCTAAATGCCGGCTCCAAAGCAAGCCAGTCTGTGGCACTGCACAGAAGACAAAGAGCAAAAGGCGTGTTTTAAAAATGCCTTTGGTGGGTTAGCGGTCAGGAGGTGATGGAACCACCAAAACCTCAGTCCCTGGGATTCAGAGGTGTCCAGCATTGCTCCCACACATCAATTCTCGTTCTGCACGCTTAGATCTGCAGGAAAGCAAAATACTGGGCTCACCTGACTGCTTCTTTTGGTTTGAGAAGAACTACCTGAAACAAAAACACCACATGAATGAGTAAAGCTATCCACTTAAAAGAAGGATCTGCCTTTTTTTTAATGCCCTAACAAGTAAGGGGAAAGTAGGAATAGTCATAAAAATATTCTCTCTGATCTAACCTTGTGTTTTCCACTGAGACCAAACCACACAACTGAACGCTTCTCAGCCCCTGTGTACAGATGCTCCAAGGCCTGGATGCAGAGCTGCCTGCAGGACACCAAGGTCAGGTCCACACATTCACAAATGGCTGAAATGGACTTTAAGAAGTTGTTGGATCTTCACTATGCATCCAGCCCTGCTGAGGCTGAGCTGGTCCCTCATCTCAGACAGAGATAACTGAGATAAGAGCCCTGCCTGGAAGGGAAAGGCTCAGCACTAAGCAGAGCTACACCCACACCAGCTCTGTCCAAATCTGTGCAGACCACAGAGAAGACAACCAGGCATGCATGGCCCAGACACAACTTGAGCATTTTTCCAAGGAAAACAGAACCCAGAGGTCTCAGACCGCTGTGCAACGATTAAATAAATCTTTAGTCCCATAGGGCAGGGTGCAGCCAGGTGCTGTTACAGACAGAACACTGCAAAGAAGTACGGCAAGGTGGAAGACACAAAAACATGCTGAAACCACTGCAGATGCAGTAGCAGGTATTTCACATCCTTTCCCAGCTCTGGGCCCTTTGGTTTTTAGAGGAATTTCTAGCACTGAGGTTGACTAAGTGAGGCCACATTTGTGTTTTGGTTGCAATTTGAAAGCCACTATTTTTATCCACAAGTCCCCCAAAGCATCTGTTTCTCTCCAGCTATTTAAGACTTCCTTTTGTAAGACCTAGTTAGAGGTATATCATTATTTTTAAACGTTCCTCTTTACAGCAGCACTTCCATTCTACCATCATTACGTGTGTCATTAGCTGTGTGTTTGAACTCGGTAATTTGAAGATGAGGGGATAAAATCCTTGCAGGGGGTCTCAGAGGTTACCTCTCCTCAAGCAAATATTTTGGGATAATACCCACTATTTGGTACAAACTGGTGCATTTCCACAGTGCAGTCTTTTTAAAGATCACTCTTTAAAGCCACCCAGAGATAGAAACCGTTTGGAAGCATCCAGAGAACAGGCAAAATCCTCAATAGAGAAGGAAAACACCCCCCTTGCTCCTAGCCTGTAGACAAGTCACAGCCATCTGGAAAAATCTGTGCTGATATGGTTCATCTCTCACTGAAAACACTGCGTTCACAGTAAGTTCTGTTCCTCCTGAAGAGTAAAAGATGGATATATATCAAATCGTTCCACAGATGGACAGTCGGACAGAGGATAGTTTGTCTTGGAGTTAAAGGAGACACAAATACAGCAGATCCAAAAGAGAAATAATTTTGGACCACTTTGTGTTGCCCCCATCACCTATGTCTCCAAGTGACAGACAAACGAGAAAGACCTTCTCCAATCTCATGCAGGCAAAACACACCCTCACATCACTTGAAGGTGAAGTACAGCACTGCCTTTCCAGAGACCACGAGCCCCTGGCAGTGGGATTTTACCACAGCATAGGGGAAGCAACAAGAGACCCAGAGTCCCAACTTGTGGGTCTAATCTGAGAGACAGAAGCACGCAGGTGTAAAACCTCACACAGCTCACAGGGGAAAAACAAAACAGTGTCAGATGCAAGGGACCTTTTCTACTACCCAACCTCTACTATGCAAACCCAGATCACAGCTGCTTATCCAAAAAGCAGCTGCTGTGATGCTCCAACTCCAGCGTCCCAGGCTGTATGACATATCCAAGGATGTGCAATTTTGTTTTCATTATCCAGGCGCAACAGAAAACATCTTGAAAGAACGTGGATGAGCATCAATCTATGGCCAGCCCTTTGGAAAGCCATCAGCACTCAGCAGACAACTAGCTAACAGCAGGAGGCATGCAGATTGCTGAGTTCACAGCGGGCACGTGCAGCTCATCCAGGCTGCCCAGCCCTACCTGGAGCTGCCACTGCCTGCCACGTGCCCCCAGGGAGAACGTTTGCACACACCTACACATTCCTTATGCATTATTCCATGGGAGGTTCGCTCCTTTGGCCACAGATTTGCTGAGCTCCAAGCAATGCAGTCCTCCAGGAGAGAATGCAAAGAAATAGCTTGACCGGCAGCTCATTGGATTTGGAAGTCGGATATAAACCATGTGAGACATGTTTCATTAAACGCTGATGTTTATAAGACCTCAACATTACATTACAGCCAAAAACTGGACAACTGTTTGTACACATTATTCCGGACACACAAAGCTGTGGAAGACTCCAGTCTTCCTTCCCTCTTGGCACAAAGATGGGAGGTTTCCATAGCAGGTACCAGGGAGTCAAACCTTCATCCCATTCAGGGCCATTCTTCACAAAGTCATTCTCCAAAGAGTTAGATCTCAGTAATCTGATCTCCTGCTTTTAACACATACCAAAGCACAGCCATGTGGGCATGCAGAATTGTCTTTTCTTGGTCCTGCCTTCAGAGTTATTCACAGACATTCATTTCCTGCACTTCCACCTGAATCCAGAGGATCCAACTGAACCCTACCTTCATTTCCCAGTATTGTTAACCTCAACCATCCCGAAGCAGGCTGCTCTTACTGTCATCATGCTGACTAACTAGCATTAATCACTGGGCTCTAGAAGTTTGTCTAAGCTTCTGTGCCTTTATTTTCATATTTTAAACTGTTGGCCCCTTATAGCTGCAGGCGTTAGAACACCATTTTAACTTGAAAGTTAAGATGTTTAGAAAATAACCTGAGTCACGCATCAGGAGCTTTCAGAACTGCAAATTCACTATTAAACTCGTGAGAGCAGAGAGCAGTGTTTTACAAGCAGGGAGTGGAGGCACAGCGAGAAGGAATGGTTTTCAGAAGTTGTCACAGAGGAAGTGCACAACAGTGTCTGGAATTTATCTCACGTCTATTGGTTCCAGTCCAAAATGCTTAAACCACAAGATCATCCTTTGGGCCCAGAACACCAAAAAAAAAATCTTTAACTCTCACACTGAGCCTATTTCTGCCTCGGCTGTGCCAGGACAGTTGGTTGGGAGCTGAAAACGGTCCAAGAGATTTTTCCAGATGCAGTATCTTAATGTTCATAGGGTCCCCCCTGCGCTCCTTCCCTCTGCCACCACAGAGGGGCAACAACGAAGCCATCAGAACTCCTACTCATATTCTTTATAAAAGCTCAAGATAACTTGAAAAAGGATTATTTAACTGCAAACCTGCAAGTTCTTGGAGAAGATTGCAGAGAGAAAGAAAGGAGGGCTTCTGCTGTCCAAAACATTGCTTTTTAGTAGGTAGTGCTGCAACTCTATTTCATTCCAACACAGAAGCAGGCAGAAAATGAAGTGAAACGTGTTGATCATCATAGCAAGAGTGATGGCTGGGGAGGGAAGGAAGGAAGGAAGGAAGGAAGGAGGGGTAAAAAATGTGTCTGCATGCTTGATAGCAAAGCAAGGAGGGTTGGAGCAAAGCAGATGTGTATCTGCAAGTTGCCAGTCCTATTTAGGAAAGAAGGAAAAGAACCCCCATGGCCACTTGTCCACATCCTCCGTGGCGTGAGCCCAGAGAGAGGACAGGTGAAACCAAGGAGATCACAGCCTAGCTCACATCATTATTGCCACTTACTTGGGAAAGTTAAGTTGCATCTTTCACTTTCAGAGGACTCAAAGAGAAACTGTTTCAGCGCTTCGGCTTTTTGGCCACACATCCCCTTAGAACAGAGCACAGCAAACATTTTATCTCATCTCCATTTTGTAAATCTAGGTCACCACAACCCATGGCTGTGCTGCTGGTGATACATCCACGACTTGCCACACCGCCCAGCTCTGGTTTGAAATCAGCACCAACTCTAGCAATACTGAAAGCTGGTAGCCCATAATTAGTAAATGGAGGGGGCACAGCTGTCTGTGCTTCCTATAGCCTGGGCCCTGCTGAGGCACTGAAAGAGGGGCTCACCCATCTCCAGTGATGGGTCGCTAAAGGAGAAATGCCTCTGGTCCACAAGCAAAAACAAAGAAAATTCACCTTGTCGGCTGCTGGACACAACCAAGAGGAGAACACATCGTTTGTGAGCACCATGGATTCCAGAGGGCGTACAGAACTTGCCTTGGGTGAGAGGAAACAGGGATGGAGCAGACAAAGTGCTGCACGTGTTGCTGTCAAACCTTCCAGAGATAAAGTGATGCCTCTCTGAGTCACATATCTAAAACCAGAGCAACTGCAGTTGAAATTGTAGTCCAAAAGTAGCCCTCTCAGTTCAAGTAATGCCATATCATCCTATTCCTTGCTTTTGTGCAATCACTCCTTAAAAAACCCTGAGGATGTACATGTAGAAGATGGTTGGTTTGTCACAGCAATGTTTATTGTTGCAGACCAGAGAGAGAAGTGCTTCAGACCTGCTTTAGATTAGAAGAGACAGGAGAAATACAAAGAGCATCTGACACCAAAATAAAACTATTTTGGTCACTGCCATCTCCCTTATTCTAAATGAAGCAATTGTGGGCTACGTTTGCTTTGCATTCATAATTAGCAGACAGAACAGATGGCAAAGGCGTCACTTAAAGCCACACGTCCGACAAAATAACCCAGGCTGCCAGTGCCATTTTTTCTAGGAACAAGGAATACTTTCCCCTCTTCTTCCCATTGAAACGTATCCCAAAGAAATGAGGCCAGAAAACGTTTGCATCAAGTAGGGGATTCACCGCAGAAAGGAACCCATTGTGTTTTGGAGTGTGTTGATTACTGGCTGAGCGTGGAAGAAAAGGGCAATAGCAAATGGATTGCTAAGAGTACAAAAAATAGGAATGGAAACTAGCAGTACATTGCCAGCAATGCAACGAGGGGCTCAAATAAACATATATTCACTCCTCCCTTCAGTCTTGTGGTTCAGGCATAGACTGGAACTCAGGACATCTGTGCCTCATTTAAAAGACAGCTGAATGGGAGAATCTCTATCAGTGAAGGCATCTGTTGTCCCACGCCCATACCTGATCTCTTCTGTATTAAATGCTGTTACACTCTCAATACCTATCTCAGCTTAAGGGTACTGGAAAACTCACTGACAAACAGGAGAAGCAGGGCTTAATGCATTACCCGTTGCGTAGCACAGCTCCTAACCTCAGCCAGGAGAGCTTCTTTCACTAGAAAGCTGGAGCAAGGCCAAGCAACGTGAAATGCATGTGTGGCACTCCCATCCTATTTCCTCTGCCACAAGCACAGACAAGGACTCACATATTCCAAAACTACACACTACTTGCTGAAAGCATTTAAACGCTGGTTTTTGGTCCACTGGACAGTGCAGTGCTGTGCTCGGCTTGTGGCACCCAGAACATCGGTGTGTGAACCTCTCAGAGGAGCAGCATCTCTGGGGAATCTCTCCTGACAGCTCATCTGGTGTGACAAAGACCCTTTGTTAAGCTCTTAACCTCCTACAAAGCTCCAGCAATGTAATCACGGTGAGTATCCTTGGTTGTTGGAAAGAAAAAGAGAGACTGATACAATTTCATTCCTTTTAGAGTCTCCTGAGGTCCTCCAGCAGTGCTACTGATGGACTACAAGAGGATTGTGACACGCCATTCCCTAAGCACTATGGATAAGCTGTTCCCAGCATGCATAAGTGAGCAGCATCAGAACACAGACTGATGGGCAATATAATAATAATCCTGAGCTTTGACTCTCATATTGCAGATGTGCTTGTAACTGTGAGTCTATCACAGCCACAGCCCTCCTTGCACAGACACTGCAAATAATTGTCTCAACAGCCACTGCAGAACTCTCCTCTCTCTGACGCTGTAAATGTGCCAATAATAATAATGAGCCTCAGTAGTACTACAGCCTGCTCAGCTGATGCCCTGCAAAAAACAATGCCTAGAGAAAAAATCTTCAGGAAAGCTCAGGTCTCTTGAGTTGGGGAAAAAAGTACTGAAAATGAGGGTAGACTTTAGGGAAAAAGCAGGCATTTTTTTTTAGGAAAGAGCACAGGCCTAGAGAAAGAGGAGATATCTCCACAAAAGAGCTAAGCCCATAAGAAAGTGTGGAGACCAAGGACAGAAGTCAGCAGGATTCAAATCACAGAAACAGAGAGCCTGGACAACACCACTAAGATCCCCAAGTCCAACCCCAACCCATCCCCGCCATGCCCACAGACCACATCCCTCAGTGCCACCCCTCCATGTTCCTTGAACATCTCCACGGATGGTGACCCCATCACTTCCCTGGGAAGCCAATGCATCACCACTGCATTTCTGAGAATAAGTTGTTCCTCATATCCAACCTGAAGGCTGCTGTCACCACTCCTCTCTGTGGCCAACCACCCTTCCGAAAAAGGCAACCCTCCCATGGGACACCCAGCCTGACCAAGCCCCCCTATTTCCCAGGCAGCTCCATTTAGGAACCACACAGCCTCTTCTTCCTTCACCTTCTGGCTCTGCCACTTATGTCCCTTCCTTCCCTTCACCCTAAAAATAACACATTGTTCACACAATCCACCAGCAGAGCGATCCCATGAAGTCAAGGGTAGGCTATGAGACTTCTGAAAAATCACTACACTTCTAATTTAAGCGAAACAAATTCAGCAGATTAACAGGTGTCAAAATATTCATCCACAGGGCTCAATGAAAGCAAAAAGCATTTGGACCCAGAATCCAACAGCAGCAGAACAATATACTTATCATATAAGATGCACAGTTCACAAGCTATATTATCATCCTATCTACAGCCGTACTTGTTATCCACTATGCTACATGGTGGGCAGATATGCATTCGATATTTCACCTCTGATAACTTCAAGACATCAATTAGATGTGTTACATCTCTTAGAATATGTGTAAGCAGAGAAGCACAGAATCTCAGAGCAAAAGGGAGAATTTCAAATCTCCACAGGCAAAGCCCTTTACAAACCACAGAATCACTCAGGTTGGAAAAGACCTTAAAGATCATCGAGTCCAACCATGACCTAAAAAAATGGGTCAAGTCATCTTTATGTCCATCTAGTTCTTAAGCATCTGTTGCTGTATGGTGTCCTGCCATTTCTCCATGGTGGGAACATTACCTGGTATGCCTAACACAGAGTTATTTTTTGCCCATTGGCAAGATTCTCAGAAGGGCCATAAAGTGTGCAACCACCTCATTCCTACTGTCCAATCGTAGCTTCAGGAGAGTGAAATCACCAATCTCACCACCAATATCTCTCTTACCAATGCTCAATGCCATTTGCTTTATTTTCCTTCGTTTATTCTATTAAACCTATTGATATCCGAGGCCCTGTATTAATGCTACGTATTTATGGCAGTTGGAATAATTTCTGCAGCACTACTTCAGTTTCCCCTGTGGCCCAGGTCAGGTAGGTTGGCTGTTTCCCAGGTGTGATTTTTGCACAACTTTCTTCTCAGTGAGGCTGAGATACCTTCTGAAGGCCTCAGCATTTCTCATAGCCTCTTGAAACTCAAGCTATTTCATTGATTTTTGCATTTCTGAGCACATCAGAAAGCTTCAGGAATGTGCATTACCAATAACTTGACAACAAGACCATGATATTGCTTGGGGCTTGAATATAGATAAAGAAGTGCCCTGGACCCAGCATTAAGACATACTTTCTGGTATCAACTTTAGGGTTCCTTTGGCCTTCTGTCCTCTGATTGCAGTGAATTATTGCCCTAATTTCTCAGGAGGGCAAAACTCAAATCCATTTAGATGTACCCATGCAGAAATATATAAAATAATAATTAGTAGGTTACTTAGATAAAGGTTTTCCATCTTAGGGCAAAGGCAAGTATTAGTTAATTAATCATCAGGTTGGCATTAACTTATCTTTTGGCACCTACAATAAAATGCAAATCTAAAATGAGCAGTAGGGGGGAACAAAGAAATAGGAAGCCAACAATAGTTTTGGAAATGGATGACAAAATCCAAACGTTCTGCCTCAGTGCTGCTAAATTAAGCACAGTTTTATCAGTGCAAAGAGTAAAAAAAAAGAGAGATTTTCCTCTGAACCTTAAGTCACATGTCTTATTTGCACAGGGTAAGACAGCAACAGTAAAGGCAAGCAAATTTACTCACCCTGAGATTGAATGTAAACAAAAAAGGATCTGCTCAGGTCTTGATTTCCCCACATGCAGTCCTACAGAACAGAAGACAAAAGGAGAACATCAGTTTGCTGCATTTAGCAGTCAAAGAAGTGATCCTCACACACCTTCCCTTCCAGACAGCCACTCTTGCCTTGCTCTGCCTTCACTCTTCCTCCCCTGGAGGGCACAGCACAGGGGATTATGGCCAACCTGCCCTTTTTATCTCCTGCTAAGTGGAAAGGGCTCTAACAAGATCCCGGCCTTAGCTGAATATTGTTCTGGGAATTATTTTGGTGCAAAAAGGATGAGAAAATATTTTTTCTCACCTACCATCAGAGGCTCTCAGCTGTTGAACAAAGATGAAAGAACTTCACATGGAATCGACTTTTCTCCAATTGATTTTGTTTAGCTTCCTCTGCAGCAAAACTCACTTTTTCAGAGAGGCCCATTCCAGAAACACAGGCACAATGTTCAGTGTATGCACCGTTTGAGTATTATGGGGTGCACAGTTCTCCCACAGCTGCCCTACCACTGACTCGTTCTTAGTAACATCCCTTACTCAACCTATGTATCTCACCACGTGCTTCTCAGATAAACCTGATGGCATCATCCCCTCAGAAGAAAAATGGTGAGAACAGTCAGTGCTTTGTAAAATACTGCTAAAAAGATAACTGTTCCATCTGGCCGTCTCATCCCAAATCCAGATGAGAACCAGCAAGGGAAATGATGATACACATTTCATTCGGAACTACAAATAATAAACATTCCATTCAGCTTCAAGTCAAAGGTTTCGCAACCACCTGTTGGTGTTTATTTGATCAAAGTAACTGTACTCCTTCCTGCCCAGGCACCAGCAAATCTCTGCCTGCTAAAACAGAGCCAGCAGGATGGATGTGCTCTTTGCTCCTCCCGAAAGCCATTTTATTAGCAAATGAACTGTGAATATGGGACAGGTAGAGAGACAGCCTTAAGGCATCCTTTCTCCTGCCTTTCATTTGAGAGATCTTAAACTGCAGTGAACCCCCCCGAGAGTCCCATCAGCATCCACAACTTTCTGGAGCCCAAAAGCCCGGTGTTGCCAGTGAGCACGAAGGCATCTGATGCAGAGCAGCTCCCTTACCAGAGGAAACAATGGTATTCTGCAAGCCAGCTTCAATAAGCAAAAGATAATATATTATTCTCAGAATAAAGTATTCCGATCAGCAGGGCTAGTTAGGCATAAGCACAGAACCCAGTGCTTCTCAGAGCCCCAACAACCCATCCACATGAAAATCTGGTACTTTGGTAGATCCACATATCACTCTTAATCAACCTTTTTCTTCTGCTTCCCTTTCGATCATAGAATGCCCTGGGTTGGAAAGGACCACAGTGATCATCCAGTTTCAACCCCCTGCTGTGTGCAGGTCACCAACCAGCAGACCAGGCTGCCTAGAGCCACATCCAGCCTGGCCTTGAATGCCTGCACGGATAGGGCATCCACAGCCTCCTTTTGATACCAGCACGATCTCAAATCCAGCAATTAGGTGTGTTGTGATCTAGTGCACGATTCCCTCCCAAAACTTGTCTTCGGCTGCACAATCAGCTCAGAGGCTGTGCTGCTTTACCCCAAATTCTCCAGCCACAGCAACTCACAAACCCACAGTAAGGAGAAGGATGCAGAAAGAAAGAGAGCATGAGGCTTTAGGTGTTTGGTTGTTTTTTTGGTTATTTTTCCACTGAATCTTGCATTCATTAATTTCATTTCAAGAATGAAGTCAGATTTATTTTTTTTTATGTGGCTGGTTATTTGACGAGTGAAGCATTAGATTTGTGAGTTGTTCTGCAAGCCAAAACATGCTCCCTCTCATTCATAACACTGAGCTGCTCTGCGTTAAACAGCCGATTATCATGAATGAAGTGGGTGTAACTTCCTTGAAATCCTCCAAAGACCTGTCAAAGCAGAGCTACTGCAGCTCAGTTTTCCCCTTGAAGCGCACAGATCATTGGTTTAATTGTTCCACGCTGATCTTGAAACGCGCTTTCTTGGTTCAAAGCATTAGGCAGTATCACTTTTTGAAGAGGAAAGGGGAAGGGTGGAGAACGGTGCCTCGGGATAAGAGAGAAAAGTGGGTCTATGTCTCAACCATCAAATTTAGGTTTTCATTTGGAATCTAAATTGAGCTTCATCCATTTAAAAGTGTGTCAGACAAAACCTTACGAATCAAAGCGCTGGCCTGCTTTGCATGGATAATCAAGAGCCTCTGGCTCTTTTTGTAAGAGGAAATGTTTAACCCTGCAGAGAAGAGGACTGATCTGACGGTTCAGAGTGGCCAGCCACTTAGAAATTGAATTTGAATCAAGGTCTGCCATTCTCCACCCCATGTCCAACCTTTTGGTGCTGGCCCAATGTTATCTTGTTACAAAGGAACATGCTGATATTTGCAAACTTGACAGGCCTGTGTGCCTGCAGACAGAAAGGTCGCACATATACAAAGAAATAAATGTTATCACCTTCCTCTACTAACCTGTTTAACATAAAGATCTCCCCAAGGATAGCCGTGGTCCTTAAAGTCCCTCAGCATCTTGCCTGCTCATCGTATCACCCTTTAGGACACCAGCAGAGAGCTCTTGGCCAGTAACAGTGATCACACCATTGACTTTGGTGGATTGAATCAATATCTGACCCCTCACCTAACATTTCCAAAGGCTGGCAAGCTACGGATGACCACAGAAAACTCAGTAAAGAAAAACATGAGTACCACACTTGTAAGGGCAGTCTTGGGAAATAAAGGGAAAGTGGCACCAATGAAAAAGTACATTTTTTAGATTTCAGCTCAGATTTTCTGCTAAATTTAATTATCTCACCCACAACAACAACAAATTCTGACAGCAGTTTTACACACAGCTCTTAACAATGATAACACTAACAAAGGATCATAGAGTGGTTTGGGTTGGAAGGGACCTTTAAGATCATGCTATATGCAGGGACGCTTCCCTCTAGACCAGGTTGCTCAAAGTCCCATCCAGCTGGCCTGGAATGGCACCTGGATGGTGC
Organism: Lagopus muta; assembly: GCF_023343835.1. Classification (NCBI taxonomy): domain Eukaryota; kingdom Metazoa; phylum Chordata; class Aves; order Galliformes; family Phasianidae; genus Lagopus; species Lagopus muta. The sequence continues at coordinate 3,308,252 of NC_064454.1, read as the reverse complement.
TTCAGGGGGAAAAATAATAATAATAATGTGGAGATAAACAAGAACTGGAGATAATTTTGGACATCTCAGTAAAGTGATTCAAACAGCCCAAGAAACAGCACCTCCATCCCATGCCCTCACTGAAAGGACATCCACCAGGGACCATTCACCTCTACCTGAAGCCCACCCTCCCCCAACCACCCATGGTGGGGCAGGTCCTCTCCCAGGTAAGAACCCAAACCACTTCCATGCTTATCAGCAAAATGCAATCAAATCACATCATCATGTCCCGAGGTTTCTATTCTGCTCCCATTACAGCAAGCGAGAATTTTGACACTGGTTTAAGCAGCAGTGAAAGCTGGCTGATGTACAAGCAGGTCTGACAGGTTGCATTTTTGCTCCCATTACTAGGATGGGCACGAGGGTTCGTTCCCATTTTCTTTAGCTGGCATTCGGTCCTGGATTTAAACTGCATCTGCGGTTGCATTGCTGTGAAATGTATCACTGCTTATGACTCACGTTGCAAAGGACACATTTGTAAACTGACCCACCATTGACAAAAATCCTCTCTTTCTTCATTTGTAGGAGGCGAGATGAGGCATAGGTTCCTTGTCTGATTCATTTCCTGAGGAAATTTTTACTCTCTGCATCTTTTTCAGTCCTCATTCAGTCAGAGAGTAGCGAAGTGATTAATACAAAATCCATGCCTGACACAGACTGGAAGAAAGATGCAAATTCTTTTATAACCAGCGCTTAATTAATCGCTTAGAAAAACAACCCACTGCCAAAAAATGTGTGGGGTTATTTTTTGGCTTTTTTTTTTTTTTTTTTTTTTTTTTTTTCCTCCCCTTGTTGAGAAAGCCTTTGCAGTTGAAAAGCTAATTACAAGCAACGGCACACAGCAAAACGCACGGAGGACAAATCCAGCACCCTTTGAAATCAACCCCTCGGAAGGAAGAATTAGCAACCTGGACAGAGCTGCAGGCAACTCCAGCCCTCCTGCATCTGCTGCTCGATCACACTCACTCACAGCCAGCTCTGGTCCTTCCTCACCACACTGCAGAAATCCTAGGAGAGATGCATATCTAACACCTCAGACAAACACAGACAATGACCCGAAAATTAAAACTGCCAGGAATAAATGATAACACAAAGAGAGCCCTGAGGAAACTGCAGTAAGTTTCTTGACCATTTTTATCTACCTGATTATTCATTATCAAGACAGTACTAACCAAGTCCAGATCGGGATGGGGATGTAAGCAGTCCCTGGGGCTGCAAGGCTGCTCAGAACTTGGCACTCGAGATCAGGCTCATTTCTCCATGTATGAGGGTGGTAAACGTTACCCTGCAGAATTAGGGGAAAAAATGAGTGCGTCCCTTCCCTTCATTTCTTCTCCCTCTCTCCCTCTTTCTCTCCACATTCTTCTCCTCTTGTCTTTCTCCCTGCGAGCACTGAATGATGGGATTTTTGACATCAGAGGAAAGTCATCCCTTCTCCACTCCCCCAGCTTCTCTCTGCTTCCTCCTTATGCACGTCCGTCCTCCTGCATGCTATATCCCAGCTCAAAGAACAGGATCAGCTGATCCGACCACAGCTCCATCTCACTAAGCATCCTAAATCCTGCCCACAGCGACCAGACTGACTGGTTCATTCACCCTGGCAGCCTGCGACCAGCAAGCCTTTAAAGCACATTTTGTAACTGTTACATAGCTGGCACCAACTATAGCAAAGTCATTGTTTGGTCAAGGTAAAGTGACCTCTATTTACTGAGCTCAGCAGCCCACGGGGAATAACTGGATTTGAGATAAGTGAAAATTTGCTGGGAAAGTTTCACTTTGGCCAGGCTGATGCTTACTACAATAAGCTAAATGTTTGGTCAGTTCATGCCCTTTCTCTTGCAGTTTCTTCAGCCCTTTGATTTATTATCTGTGACTAGACAGCAAATGACCCAGTCCAATTTCAGCGAGCCTGCGGTAAGCCAAACACAGAAGAGAGATTTGTTTCACCGAGTGTATTTTCTGATCCCAAATAAATACCCTGTTGATTACCCTAACCTCCCAGGCACCTGCCATAAGTTGTTTATTCGTGTATTAAAGAAGAGCATTAACCCAATCTGGCCATTCCTTCCACGCAGCCTCCCACGTCTCCCTGCCATCACGGCCAGCAGCGGCGCAGCAGCGCACGCTGACTCCAGCTGTGCAGCAGGGCTGGGGAGCCCAGCACCACCCCAGGAACCGCGTCCGCAGTGACTCAGGAGTGACTCAGTCATGGCTCTGCTTCGGCTTCCTCCTTACTCCGGGGGGTGGAGGTAGGAATTTCCTGCTGGCCCCGTCCTTGTAAATCACCACGTCCTGTTGCAGTTGTGCTGCCGGGAGGGTCAGCGAGTGGGAGAGCTGGAGCTGCCCCGTCACCTGCATGGGAGGAGGAAGGATGGGGCACACTGCTTGCCTGGGCGCACGCTGAGATGATGCTCAGGGACAGCACAGCAGGTTCCTGGGTCTCCCAGTCCCACATCCAACCTGTAGCACAGCCCCGACCCCTTTGCAACGTGACTGAAACACCACGCTGTGCATCCAGCAGCACAAGAACCCGATCGCCTTCCCACAAAACCACGAATCACTCGGATACAACCCAGCTAATTTCTCATTGGGATCCTTTCTGAACTGTTCTACGATTTTGTGAAGGCAGCATCATAAATAAGAAGAGCATCCAGTCCTACATACCTGCATGGCATCCCCTGCACCTGTGAATTTGAAGATGAAAAAGAAGGCATTTGGTGGAGGCTCTAGGACAACTCCACCAACTCAACAGCACCCTATGAAAATCTTCCCAGCTGTCCCACAGAAAAGCTGCATTTAATGACAGTTGTGGCTAGAGGGACTTCCCTATTGCAAAAGAACCCAAAAACATGGACGAGTTGTGCCACAGTAACCTGGAGAAAATTCAAAGTACAACTAAGAGAAAATGGGTGATGTGTAATAGGGGAGGAAAACATATTAGCCTTGTGAAGGCCACCTTCCAGAACAGATCCAACCTGTTCACTGATGAAAATCCATCTTTGAAGGAAGAAACTGAAGGAATGGAAGGAGAAGGAGAATGCTGGCAGAGATGCTGAGCAGAACTCCTGGTTGTACTCAAGGGATGGGGAGGAAAGACCACATTTAGCTTGCATCAGATACATGCAGCACATACAAGCTAAGTATGCTATGGGAGCCCTTCCTTCCAACTGCACAAACAGAATTAGACTGATAGAAAGTACTCACCTGATACACAGACATGTTGGATGCAGCTTAATTATTTCACTTAAAGTAATTGTTTAGTCCCACACAAAGAATACAATACAATAATGTTAATAACACCTACCTGTAAGGGACCAATGAAAAACACTTTCTGGGGTCAGACCAGGGCTACAGCAACAGAATCGTAGCTCTTCAAGTATCCTGGTGTAATTATGTGACTTGTCACCAAGCGTGGACACGATGGGATTTTTCAGCCTCTCTATATTTTCAATTGTGTACCTTTACATCAGTTTAATATCATCTTTTCTGGGGTTAACACTGCTTTAGCTATAGCAGGGAAAGATGTAACAGTGTTCATCCAGTGGAGGAACAAAGACACGGGCTTGCAGGGAAATCATGGCTTGAGACTAAGACTACTAAATGCATTTTATATTTCTGAAGGCGGAGTTTGGGTGCAGTCGGGAGGTAATGGAATAAACCGGAATGAATTTTGACACATTCCTTAAAAACTACGGGTTTTGAGAGATCAAATGGTTCCATTCTGAGCTTCCCATCTTATTAGGAAGATGACAGATCTTGGAGCATTCTCTGGAGTATATCATATCTGGACATCAAAGACATTAAGAAAAAAAAATCACAAGGGCTCTTCTGCCTACAGGTAGTATAACCAGATACAGTGACAAGGAAACTGAAACTCAGTAGATTCTGACCAAAAATAAGACGCTCATTTTGAACAGTCAAAGGCAATTAACCCCTGGAAGTGCTCCTGAAGGACGGTGGGTGGTTTTCCATCACTCAGTGTTTTTAAATCAAGGATAGATGTTTTTAATCTGGACAGATGCAGCTCAGACAGGGAAGTCTTATGGCCAGCCCTATGCAGAAGGTCAGAGCAGATTCTGATGAGGATCCTGGCTGCCTCCATAACCTGCCCAGCCGTTCACCTACTGACTCCCCAGCACTGTTCCTGCAGCACATAGCCTTGTTGTTCAGCCAGTCTGTTTCCCCACGGATGACCAGACCTGACCCTGCTGAGATTACAAAAAGCCAAAGGGTTCAGAAGTGAGGAAAACAGGAAATCCAAACAGTGAAAATCTCAGCAATAACGTTTCCTAACAAAGACCTTCAGATCTCCCTCTCAGCCAACAGCTGTCTTCATGACGTCCAAAAAGGACGACGTTCAGCGTGATGAAGACTATCTTTCTGCCATTTATTTTTACCCTGTTTATTTTTCTACACTATGACATTTTCCTCGTCAAAATCCCGGTCATAAATGAGGCTGCTAATCCAGATCTAAGAAAACATACACAAATACATGTACTATATACGCTGCAAATCCATGGGCCCACAGGATGCAGCTCATGCTGCATAAAACCAAACCAATACCTGCGAGCACCTTCAACTCCCCTTTGGGCTACAAAATCAGCTGGAGTGATGCAGAGCCTCTGTATTTGTGGGGAACTGCAAAGAGACATGCTTTACTTAACCTACTGTGCCACAAGGCCTAAGACTGCAAAGCAACTCAAAACCCCATTATCCCATGAGGAAGCAAAAGCAAAAACTGAAGAGTGAGGAAAGTTTAACTTGAAGGAAAATATCGTGCTTATTTGCTTTACTGCTTTTGTATTTTAAACCTTCTCCAAATTTCCTGACCTAGCACTGCATGCATCCAAAGAGCAAGGATGGCTGTGACATCCACTTGAGCTCTGTAGGCTGAACCTGGAGGTGCTGTAAATTGGTGTAGCACCTATGACACTGGGTCATTAGACTTCGCCCTAGGTCTCAGCAGTGAGTGCTAAGGAAGTTGAAGGTGGATGAAGCACTATCTTCTGTTTTAAGGGTTGGAAGTTGCCTTGCACTCAAATTTTAAATTTCATCAACTTTTTAGGTGAAATTTGACTTTTCTCCCCATCAGTACAGGCAGGGCACGTGTGTGCCATTACACTGCCATCTAGTGATGTGAGTTCGCAAGGCAAAAGAGCTGGCAAAAGATGGCTGACCAACAGCAAGTACCAGAGCCCAACCTGTGGAGGAAGGGCCAGAATTAAGTTAAATCATACTAAGAGAATTGCAAAAGGCACAGCCAGTGGTGGCCCTCAAACACGTTCCAGAGAGACAGACATCATGGTGCACAGGATAACAAAATGCATGCAAGCCACGGGGTTGCAAAGAGGCTCATCCATTATCCAGCTGCTACCCATTGCAGGGCACATCCAGAAAAGACAACTACAAGTCTCAAAATCCAGCTTCTCGGCTGTGCTTGCTCTTCCAAGCTCATGTTCTGCCAAGCTTATGTTCAAGCAAAGACTCCACAGAAGTTTTTTCCCAAGAGCAACCGTCTTTCACGCTCCTAAACCTCTTTGGTCATCTTTCTTCCAGCTTTACTAGATGTATTTCTCAGTCTTGACCTTCACTCAGTTGCATCAGGGTATCTGGGCCAAATTTATTCTCTCTGTAATCGATTTCAGCGGTTTCCACCATGGACCATTCTGACAGTCTCTATGCACAGCCATTACTATGGTCAATCAGGATCCAAAAGGGATTTACTAAGCAGCACATCGCGCCGTTTACAGAGATCCTCCTTTAATCCCCCTGCTCAAGGACTGGACAGCAAGGCTAAGATTTGACACATGAACCTGATGTGAACTGACCTTTATGAGTCAAAATCCCAATCCCAACGTTTTACTCATCTTGAGGATATTTGTCCTCAGTGGTATGTGTGTCAGAGGGCGTGAAAGTGAGAGTGTCTTGAGGTTAACAATTGTTCGTGCTCGTAGTGGATGAATCATATGATAACACCACAGCAACATCCTGTATAATTGTTGGGAGCCTCTATTTCTGGCAGCGTGTCCCTAGGCTGTCTCATGGGTAAACGTTATTTGTGCTTTACTGTATAAAACCAAAAGCAAACAAAATTATACAATGGGACGCTCTTCTGCAGGCACTTGCCAAAATCACAAGTGCCTAATTGAGCCTCCTGTTACCCGCTTCAATGATAAATTGTGTGATGAAGTTAATAAGGCTGAGATGGATATCTCTGCTCTTCATCTGATTAGTGTGTGAGCAACTCTCCACATGTGAGTAACAATATTTGTGTTTCCTTAGCCACCACTGAACTCAGTGGGACTATCACATACATAAAGATCTGGGACGTTGCTTGTGAGGCAGTGGGTGCTGAGGGAGCAAGCATTGCACTGCAGGTCAGAAGATTTATGCTTTCCTTCTGGATGGCTGTAAGCAAATCACTCCCCCCTGTTCTCTCTCCCTTTTGTCTATTCAGATCTGCAATCCACAGATTGCTCTTTGAGCAATGGGGCTACACCGAGAGAATACCCAGCTCACTTCACCAACTTAAACACACATACATACCTGTGGAAAGCAAAATGTAACGCAGCAGGCAGTGCCAGAGCATCACAACAAGGCACGGATTTTATGCAAACTCCTTGGGATGCAGTAAAAGCACCAACTGCCTCTCCTGCCCTTGGCACAAAACGCATCCAGTCTGCCTTGGATCCCCAGTTCTGGGGTTCCAAACATGCACTGCCACACCATTACCAGTGTGCCTGCCCATGGCACCAAGGTGCACAGATAACACACTTGGCTCCTCTGGGATGCACACAGGGCTGCTACCATGCCTCCCTCCATTGGGAAATACAGCGGATGCTCTTGCAATACTCACATTTAGGGCAGAGGCCAGTTCTTGTTAGCACTCATAAGGTGATGGCAGGGTTTTGGCCACTACCTTGTGACTCCAGTTCCAAAGCACAACAAAACAACATGCTGGCAAACACAGTTAACATTTCACCCCTTATCACAGAAGCTTCAGGTGAATGCCCTGGGAAAAGTTGGGCAAATGGCACAGCCACTTTTTTTGCATGGAATGGAACCAGGAAAAATCTCTCAGCGATGTAAAACTAAAATGTTCCAAAACTTCAGAACAAACTCCTAAATTCTCATTGAAGTCTTGGTTTTGACACTTCCTAGCTCCACTATTACATCTCCATATCTTCAAGAAAAATCACAGATCTTTTCCAATCCTTCTATACTGAACAAAGACATACCCTAAAAATAGAAAATATTACAAGAAATGATAAATTCTGTTCAAATGTGTGGCTTTTTTTTCTTGTGAAGGAAGAAAGGCAGAGGAAAAATCTTCCTCCAGAGCACTTCAAAGCACGGGTCAGTTTCTCAAAACAGCTCAATTGAAATCCTTTGCACGGACCACCTTCTGTTTAGCTCTGATAATAACACATTTCTCAAACACCACCCAAGTTCACTCAAAGATCATCACTGTTGCTTTTCCATTTTCATTGGAAACGCTCGCTCACAGAGCTACCCACCACCTGCCATAGAAATGGATGGGATACCCACATGAATCTGATTTTTAGAGCCATTCAGGGGGTCAGCCACACATCTTGCCTCTTGTGAGGTTAATTTTAAGAAAGTCTTTAATTTCATGTTAAGGTAGAAGTGGGACAATGTTGGAGCACAGGACCAGAAGCCCTTCCCACTGCGGTGGCAGCAGATGAGCATTTCCACACGTGCAGCCCCGAAAGGCACAGCTCTGCCTTCTGAAAGGACTCTGAATTATTTGCTCCTGCAACAAAAATAAATCCACAGGAATCAAACAAATGAGCAAATCGGCAGCAGAAAGCGGAACCGCTCCTCCAGCCCATGTTTACTATTTTGGCTTCCAACCTCGGGGTCGTTGGCTCACATCTCCCTGTGTTCGCATCCCCACTGATCCTGCACCGGTCCCAGACCTCGCCTAACCCAGGCTGAGGCTCTGCCTCCCCGGCTTCCAACAAACCATTCGCTCCCTGCTACAAAATAAGGAGAAAAAAAAAAATCCCGTCAAATTAAAAAATATATTTCTTCATGGCTGCCTCCTCATTTCCTGGCTGCAGCCGGGACCGGAAATAGCTCAATTTCCTGAGAAAGCTGCTCCCAGGGGAGCCCAGGCCTGCCTGCAGCCGGCCGGGAGGCTCTGCTCAAGTTTGAGCTGGAAAAGCAGAGCTCCTGTTTAGCAAGGGGCACCCAGGAACAAAATGCGATGGGGGAGGGAGGGGTGCAAGCAACAAAATAGGATAGGAATAAAGAATACGTGTTTGTGGCCGGGGGAAGTGTTACCAAGCAGCCACAGCATGTATTCATGATGAATTCTATGACCCTGTGACTTCGCAACCCCAAAGTCCCCCAGATTTTAAAGGAGAACGTCCCTAAGCTGTACTCTGCACACAGGGTATCTGTTTGGGCCTGATAATCCCAAATGGCAATTCTTTTCCTGCAAAGAAACCCAATTTATTAAGATGATGTGAAGGTTGGTTTCAGCAGAGCGCAGAGAGATTTAGTAGTCTGGAGGGACAGGGGAAAGATGGATGAACGTGGACTACTTCTGAGAAACCCTGCAAATAGGTGGAGCAATTCACAATCCAATAAGCCCTATGGGGAAAGCTTTATCTTTCCTTCCCACTCTGGAAATCCATTCTTCTGTGCCTTTTCATGGCCAGACAAGTCTCTAGTTATCCAAAGAGATGAAAAGTCCAAAGGAGCCCGTATCCCTTTCAAGTAGTCACATTAGATTGTCCTTGCAATAGAGAAGCTGAATTGTACGTCTGATTTTTTACCACGTTGTCTTTGTAGTGCCTACAGGAAAAAAGCACTCCTGGCTACGGAGAGGCGGCTTGGGTCACATTCATCTCTCAAGTGTGACCATCTGAAAGTTGGATTTCAGTTCTCATCTAATTGTTTGGGTGCTTTCTGTCACAAGTGAAGAGATATAACCAACCTTAAAGAAGAGGGAAACGACCAACACTATCTGCTGCCTCTCAATGGTAGCAGCTTGGCTTCAGTTCCTGCATCTTAGATGTCTAAACTTATTCAAGAGAAATCTCATTCATACAATTTAAGGAAAAATAATAAAACACCATGATATACGGGCTGAGCTTCCACTGAAATTAAATAATAACCCCAAAAAGTGGCTGTCAGCAACCTCAGGTCACACAGCTAATGTGCAGCTGCGAACCACGGAGTCCTGGGAGCTGATGTACAAGGAAGCAGGCTTGGACCTGACCTACAGAAAGGATGTTGGTGGACAAACCTGTGCTGAGTTTAATCGTTGAAAATATCACCTCAACCTGACCAATAAATGACCCAATCAAACTACTGAGCCTTCACAATTTTTACCCACAGAACATCTTTGCTTTGGTAATTATCAATCACCCTTATGCAGAAAGGTTCCTCCAATTTTTAGAACTGCTTAATCCTTTGAGAGACAGATGAATTTTAATGATTTAGATTATTAACCTAAAGGTTGATCCAGACTGGGAGGAACAGAATAATTTGTTTAATCATTATTATTATTTATAATTATTTAACATAGGGGAGAAAAATATCACCTTAAATGTCATCGTGAAGCTTTTTAATTGCCTCAGATGAAATTCAGAATAATCACTGCTCTGTAAATGTATACAGATCTAATTTTACGTACCTTAAGATGCTGGATATTTATCTGAAAGATGCAAAGAATGTATTTTCATTACTGCATAGGCAGTTACAAAGACAGAAAATACTGGTCAACCATTTCTTGAAAATGAATTAGTTTCCCAGTTCATAACTGTGCTATAATTTGACTTGAGGCAGAATAAAAAGCTGAGCTAGGTGTTTTTTCTTATTTCTTCATTCCAGGACTCTAACATGTGTCCTCTTAGGAAGAAGTATGTCTTACAGATGCTTAAGAACATAATTTGGTGGGGCTATAATTTGTAGCACATATTTTGTGGAGAAATGTAGAGTTACTTGCATCTAAAATGGTCACAATGAGGGATGCCCAGGAGAGGGGGAATTTCAGTAGATGACAAATATTGGTACCTGGGACCAGATGGGGACTATGAGTACACAGGAAATACATGAGACTCGACAGTTTCAAAGGGATTTTTTGTGGGGCTTTTTGTGGTTCACGTAGCTACTTGAGGGAGGTGAGCATACATGCAAAAAGTGGTTCTTGAGATGGACATCTCTGCAGTGCCAGCAACCCAAGGGAATGAAAAGCATAAAACTGGGATGTGGGTAAGGCAGGATGGGACTCCCCCAGGGAGGTTTTGCTCCCACGCTTGTATTCACTGCAGTCTAGCAGTGAGGCACCCAGTGTGATTTACTCTCAAATCCAAGGCAAATGGAAATCGTTTTCATTTCCACATGGAAAACACAGCGTTGTAAAAAAGTGCTGGAAAACAAACACCAAGACTTAAGCAATTGTCTTTCCATGTTTTAAGATAACGGCAAGCTTGGAGCATAACAACAGTCATGCCAGTAATTCCGACTCCAACACCGAGCTGATGCTTTGAAACAGAACACAGCTTACTTTACATCTGCTCTGGACGCAGAACCATGGCTGTGTGGACGCACTCAGCCACAGCACCTCTGCAGCTGAAGGAACAGCTTTCCTTCTGACAGGAACCTTCAACAGTAAACAGCAGCTCAACAATGAAACAAAGCCAGAAAGAAAGAGCCATCAGGCTTCTCTGTAAATCAGCAAAGGAACCAACAGCCCCGCGTAGGGTGGGAGGGCGATGGGCCTCATCATAGACAAGCTCCTGGTGTTGCAGGAGCTCCTGTAGGCACCCTGCATTTCGCTGTGCCTTATTCATGCTTTATTTTGCAAAGCCCTTTGTTTTCTGAGCGGAGCCAGATCAAGGCCTCCCCGTTTCCCACCACATACATGTCTCTGTGCCCCTGCTGCTGCTATCAGAGCTGGGGCACAGGCACTCCAAGTGCCTCGTCTTGGGGAAGCATTTGCATTTTCATTGGCACAGGTACAGCATTCAGAATTCTTTCAGGCCAGGCCAATTAAAACAAGCTGAAAACTGCTGAGTGCAGCAGTTTTAGCAAGGATCTGCTTACATTCCCCCTCTGAAAAAAGCAGGGGGCCCACTTTCTGTAACTCTCTCCCTCTCTGCACAGTGTGGGTTTTGCTTTTTTTCCCTTTTCTTCTTCCCCTTTTCTTTTTAAGGTGGAATGACTTGTGCCCTTTACACAGAGGCTCCAAGAGATGGGTGGCAGAACTCGGGAATGCAGCTTCATTTTAAACCAGGGCCCGCTCTCTAACACCAAGCTGAGGCATGGGAAAAGAAAAACAACAACAACAAAACCAGTAACCGTCTCCACATTAACACACTTTACCTCCCTCACAAACCTTGCATGGCATCTTCTTAAAAAGGAACAGAGCCACATAATTGGCAATCAGTTGAAGCCTAAGGCTTTTCTACCACCACAGAGACTATTCAATGCTTACTGGCCCTACGAGCACACTCTTATTACTCCAGGTTCCTTTTTGGACAGCCTCTTTCAAACATCAACTGTGCTGTAAATGCGTGCTGACAGGTTAAAAGACACCGTTTTCACTCCCTTGAAGAAAAAAGCTGTGCCTATGCTACCAGTGCTGCTTTCGTCCATACTGATCATTGCCAAGTGCTCCAAGAAGATGTGGGGTTTTTGGAATTCAGGATTGCAGGGAAGGAAGGAGACACACGTGCTCAAGGAGTTGGGTTTCTGCACGCACACCCTTATCCTTGCAGCCTGGCAAAGAGCATCTAATGGCAGAGGCTGTGCTCGTGATGGTGGCCACTGTTCCAAACACCTGCAGGAGCAGGTATATAAGGCGACTATCCTGGAGAAAACACCTACAGACAGCCTTGCAGGTGCCTGAGAAAAAGCAGGCTAATCCAGCAGGGCAAACCACAGCATGGGGATTTGTTTTCATCTCCCAGAATGAGGCAGTCAGTCTTAGACCAGCTGAATTCATCTGAAATCCACAATATGAGTAAAATTGGGATTCACTTGGAGCTGCTTTGGGTTTCAAACAGCCACAGAACATGCAGGATTCACATACAGTGATCTCACCTTACAAGCACTGGGTTTATAGAGCAACCTACACAGTACAGTTCATTCCAATGCCTGCACATCCAGGAGTTGCTACAGTATAGCTGGAAACAAAATCACAATGCAACACCACCACATAATCCGCTCACCTAACCATCACAGCACTGCTAACACACTGATGAGAAAAGCCTCTAGAAACAAAACAGGTGACAGTTGGAGTAAACAGTGTAAAATGTGAGACAACAGAAATACCAGATTTCTTAGCTCATCCCTGAGAGAAAGAATTCTCTTCAGCTCTTTTCTCTCTGCTTTCACAGCCCTGCTCTAGGAACGAGCTGGCCCAAGGGACCAGGAAACTGGGACATCGTGACTATTCTGGATCAAAACCCTTTTCTTTTTCAAAGGCAGCCGGGATGCCCTCTGCAGTGACCTCCAGCAGCTCAACTTGTAACCTGCTACACAGGTGACTCCAGGGGCCATTTATTGATTTAATTAGGGCAGACAAAGAAAAGACCTAATCAGTCCTTGAAGTACACGGAACATGCGAGGAGCACGCTGCGATCCCAGCTCTGCCTGCTTAGAGAAAGTGAGATTAGTGATCTTTAAAAGCACGAGCAGATCCACAACTTTCATAATAACGGGTACAGAACCTGACATTCACATGGCAACCTTTATGTTGAGGTGTCCTGAAATACTTGAGAAGACATGCAGCTCCACACCTCCCTTCCTGCCCTGCTTTACAGCTCCACCTGCGCAACAGCATCTCTTCTCAGATGTCCTGCAGGCCTGAAACAATCCCCAGCCCTCTAATCCAAAACCAGCAACATTTTTTTATCTTATAGAAATCATTCCTGTTTTCTTTACATCACCAGTGAACCTTAATTAGTCCCTACCTGGATAGCCTTCCTTCAGAATAATAAAAACAACAAACAATAGCAGGCAAATATATATTAAATTATCCTCAATTCAGAGAGCTGTTGAGACATAAACACAGAACAGGTGATCTTCAAGGGAAATCCAAATACCCCAGAAAACAACATACAGACAATCACGGTAGCTGAGCTGTTTCGGTGGGTCAAGATTACCTCCACCTGGGACACTTGGTTTTCCAGTGACATTCTCTAAGGTCATCACCCATTCTCCCATGTTGGGATTCTCCCAGTAGTGCCCTACAGGCATCCTTTCTTCCTGGCCCACAGGGAAGGAAAAAAAAGAAGAGAATCAGGAAACACTCACTTGGTCATGTCCTGAGCAATTCCCAAGATGCGAATGAGCCCAGACTTCCTGCTGTCCCCTCAAATATGTTATTTTCCACTCCCACCTTTTTTCCTCCTACTTATCTCCCTCCCCCCTTGCCTTCTGAGGCTGACTGAGTCAACTAGTGCAGATTAGATGCCAAGCAATGCAGGCTCTGTACAAAGATTCAACTCCCACAGACAGGCTGGAGAGATAAAAGCAGTCTAGTCAAACACTGTCCAGAGACAGCACGGGGAGAGCTGGGTTTCCAGTGACTCCCACTGGGTGATGTCTCACACTGGTGACAGTCCAGCGACTGAAGGACCAGAGGTGTGCACGCTTCTTTCTGGTGCCTATGTTTAAACAGAAATGAAGCGGGTCACATTTTCCAAAACCACTCTTTGGAGATCAGCTCAACTGATGGAAACTGTGATTCAGAGCTCATTGCTCAGAGTTGCAATGAGACGGCTCTCCTCCTTGCACTGCTTTGCTGGGACGTCAAGGCACTGCCCCATGGGAAAGCTCTCCAAAACCTGCTGTAGCAGCACGTGCTGCAGGTAGGCAGCCTTGCCCATCTGCAGTTGTGCCATTCAGCCTTCCTTCGCAGCGCTCCCCTGCCATTTTGAGCAGCATCATTTTCTCCTTGAATGATGCACAGAACATCACGGCATTTGTTGTGGTAAATAGTTCAGTGGCAAAGTGCCCGTTCCATCTGCGGACCTCCAAATGACCCTGAATGCAGAGGTACAGAAAAGCTTTCCATGCTCATCCAAGCCCATCTCTGGTTACATGATAAGAAACGAGGCTGACACAGCAATATAAATGTTACTACTCGCTAAGAATGACCGCGGGTCAGGCCACAGGATCCAGGGGATACCCGGTAACAGAAGCTGTCATATTTATCGCTGGCGTCTTCAGAGCCAGCTTTAGTAGCTGGAGACAGAGCACACAAAAGGACCATTCAGTGCAGCCCATGGTCTGAAATGAAACAGATGCGCTGTGGAAGTTTGCAAACTCCCCAGCACAGAAGGTTGGCAGATCTCCGCTCCGTAACCAGGGCCCATCTTCTTGGCAGAGCCCTCTGCACCCCGGTGCCAGCAGCACTGCTCCTGCTGTGCAGACGAAGGGCGATCTGGAGGACAAAGCACTCAGCTTGGCAGTTAAAGGCAGGGAGAACTAAACCAAGGCTGAGAGCCCACTCCAGCTTTTAAGCCCTCCCACCAATTTTGGATGGTAAGGTAAGATTTTCTGTTGTTTGGGTGGGTTGTTGTTTTCTTTTTTCCCTCATTTCTGGCAAATTACTGAGCAGAACAGGAAAGCACATCGCTGTAAAATCTAGCATCTGACTTCCTTCTAGTTTTGCACCGTGTAAAAAAGCCAAGGTCAAGGTGCAAAGAATGTATGTAGAGGTCAGATTTCAGAAAACGGTATGGCAGAAAGCAATTTTGATGATCTAGTAAAAGGTAGTACAGTAAAATAGGTAAAAGACCAAAGGAGGAATTAGAAAAAGGTCAGTTTTGTGTCTGGAAAGTGTAAGACAAAATTCTAGTGTTTTAAATGGGGAAAAAAAAACCATTCCAGATTGAAATTAATTTTATACCCTTTCTAAGACCAAACCAAAATGCTTTTGTTCGTAGCTGGTATTTCAGGAATTAGTACAACCAAAGGCACCTGGTCTGGTTTTACGGACTGGAACGCTCTTGGAAAGCAATCAGATACGATTTGGACAAAAACAATGGAGGCCCAGACACAGAGGCTGCCCTGGGAGAGTATACCAGCTGTCTGCTCAGTTTCAAACCTCTAATCATGTTCTTGGAGAGAAAGCAAGGGGACCTGTTAGGGGTTGCTGAGCTCCGAGCTCAGGGCCAGGTCCAGGCAGTGGAGCCCACGAGAGGGAGTCCTCCCAGCACAGAGGCAGCCCCAGCGCCTTGGACTTGAATTTCTGGCACCCGGACAAGCAGTAAATGAGACCAAGTTTCTGAATATTCACCATGGGCTGGGGACGAGGCAAGGGGATTCAAAACAGTGGCACAAGCAAAGATGAAATAGTGGAAACGGGGAGAGCAGCAGGATGAAGGCTGGCAGCACATGGATGGGCAGAGCACCTGCTGGCATGGCACGCATTGCTCCCAGGGAATCCAGACTACTGGTACTGCCTCAAAGCAAAGCAAAACCTCAACAGAAATATTCGAAGCCCTGCCATGCCCTCCTTCAACTCTTTAAAAAAAATCTTTACCCCTGCTTGCAAACTACACAGGAGCATTCAACAGCTGGCAGACTGCAAAGCCGATCCTCCACAGATCATTCCAAGAGACCCAGGTGCTCTCCCCATTGATTTCCTTAGGCCATGCTTTGTCTCGACGCAATGTGTGACATCACACGAAGATATTTCTCACTTTGCCTTCCATTCACCCCGATGAGATACAGGCAATTACCTCAGCCCTTTGTTAGAAGTCTAACTCTCTTGGACCCTGCAGAGAATCAGCAGTGTTTCCAAAGGTGATTCAGCCCACGCCATCGGCCTCTGTGCTACTAACATGGATACACCAAGCACGAAGAGGGGTGAAGTCATCCAGTTTTGTGCACACACAATTCTGATCTCTGTACAGGACCTCCTGTTGCTGCCACTAAGCTCCCAAAGCAGCACCTCCCAATACAGAGCCCTGGCACCTTGCTCTACAGCATGTTCAATACCCTGCAGCAATGCCCTGAATCTGCCCCTCATTCTGCTGGGCCCTGGACCCTCTCTGTCATCACCGGGAGAGAGGGGTTCTCTCAGAGCAATATTCAATCTGCCAGGAGTCTGAGTTGCCTCCTGCTCCTTATTTCTCTCCAATGACCCAAAGGTATGCTTGGTGGAACAGGGCTGTCACCCAGGACATGTAATCTCATGCTTCATGTTACAGCAAATCTACAACTAAGAGCTTGCACACACAGCGTGAGAGAATGAGAACAGCTCTGGAGTACTTGCACTATAAAATGCTGCACGCCTGAGAGGTTTTTGGACTCCAAGTAAGCCACAAATATGAAGTGTGAATGGTTTACACTGGCACCTGGTCTTCTCAGCAGCTGAATATGCATAAACTGTGTTGAAGTTAACCAAAGGAACGATCAAAGCACCAGGAAGCTATCATAGAAGTGAGTCCTGGTTATGGGAACTGTAAGAAACCAAACCTTTTGAGGAGTGTGATTCAAATCCTGACCACCAGACTAAGGCATAACTTCTCCTGAAGCCACTGAAGACACAGGCTTGCACCAATTGCAGATCTGGTCCCGTTTGAAACGCTTTCAAAGAAACCAAATTGCATTCAGTTTCTTAGGAACTGCCCCAGATCTCACCTTACCAGCATCCAAAGACAGAAATCAAAGCACAGCATACTTCAAGGTATGATTCAGCACAAGAACTCCTCGATTTCTAAGACGGATTTGATAAGCTGCTGTTCCCTGCACTGCTACTGTTATTTGTATTTTTCAGAGATCTCATAGCGTTCTCAGTACTTTGCAAACAATGTCAGAATTCACATCTTTTTCCACACAAAGTGCCCATTGGGGTTAAGGCAAAAAACTAAAAGCCATCCAAAAAAGCAGAAAATCCAAAGCTGATCCAGCTTGTCTTATTATAAAGCACCTCCTGAAGCATCTTCTCATCAACCATTTCCCTACTAGAAATCATTTGACTTAACACCATTTTTAAAACCTTGTCAGTCTTACAGCTATGTAACTCCTTCCTGAAACAAGCCAACTGCAGTTGTAGCATTTTTTTAACACCTTCACATTGGTATGCAGGCCCAGATTCAGCCCTCAGGATGCTACTCACAGAACTCAGAGTCACTCCAGGGAAGAGGCTGCCTGATCACGGTGGTGATTCTACGACATCTGCAATGCACAGCACTGCTGTTGCCTTTGAATACAACTTCAGCCTCGCCTCAGCGATCCCTCCTTTGTGGTGGCATTCCTTTCTCATCCAGCTGCCAAAAGGAGATCTGAAATGAACATCATAAACATTGATTTTTTTCCTGCTAAGCATCCAAAACCATATCCGAGATAAACAAACAAAGCAAAACACTTGGCCTGAACCATATTCTGGCTCCAAACAAATCTGGATAAGAAATTTGTGGTTGAGATCTGTCATATTAAACCCGCTGAAGTAAATCTATCTCAGATGTGTCCATTTCTGTGATTCCGGGGACCCAAAATATTCTGTGAGGTGATTAACATCCTTTGCCATCATTCTGGATGTGACTCACGGGTAGGTCTGTGCCACAGGGTCAGGGACAGCCCAGTTGTGTCTGTGAGAGCTAATCCAGACCCAGAAACACCAAGCAGCATGTAGGAAGACGTAGCTTTTACATGGGCAGTCCAGTTTCTGGAATCAGAGCATCTCTGCAACCCTGTGTCAGGACTAGCTTGGGGATCTATTCTGCCCCAAGGACTTGCCCTTAGGCCTGGGCACATCTCACCTTTAGGAACCTGCCTGAAGTGCCTCAGGTGAGAGACATCCCCAAGGCACTCATGCAATCAACAGCCAGAGGTACCTTTGGAGATGCCAATCTCTCATATTAGCTACAATGCCTTAGGGCAGTTCAAGCCCAATGATCTAAGCCAGCCTCAGATCCAGCTTTCCTTTGTGCCGTTATCCTGGCAGTTGTTTGGCTTCTGCCCAAAAATGGAGCACCTTAGGGATCTCGCATCACAGCCCAAGCTTTCCAAATAGCATTATCTGCAAAGCTGTAAGGACGTATGTGGATCATCAGTTCTCACACAGAGCATCTTTCCTTCCCATCGATTTTCCATCATTGCTCTGACTTCCAGGAAACACAAGGGATTTCCTGTGGCACGTGGGACTCGATGGCAGCACTCTGCTAAAACCAAAGATGACGAGAGGCTGCAGAGCTCCAAACGCGCTGCACCTTGCACTCGTAGCTTCCACCGAGTTGAACTTTTCCCTAAAAAGAACCAATGAATGCTGGACAGCCCCACAGCAATTCCTCATCTGCTCTGGAGCAGAGTAGTCCATCACTATGGTGACACAACATTAAAGGGTTGGGTCCAAAATGCTTTTCTGGCAGGAAGATGCATGCACCAGGCCAGGGTTGGGGATGCCAGGCGAGCTGCTTGTAACTCTGGAGGAGATGCTCCAGGCTTACCCCAGTGTCACTGAGATTAGCCCTGGCCCACAGCCTTTGAGGACAGCTCCATCCTGGCAGGCAGATGGCTCGCCTTCTAATTTGGAGGGGCTGAATGACTTTCCAAACCTTTGATTCCTGACTGATGTATTCACTTCAGGAGACACAAAAGTACAAAATCTCAGCATGGAGTGACTCCCGTGCTTTCTTTTTCCTTCCTTCCCACCCCCCCTGTGCCTTGTCTTTTCTTTTCTTCTCTCCCTGGACAGTTTTATAATTTTGGCTTGCAGCCAGAATGTCTGTCCTTATTAGCTTGGGCTGGCTGTGAAACACCTGCAGCCCATTATAGCGGGAGGATGAAAAAAAGTCAACTGTCATAGGTAAAGTAATGGCCACTTATTTCTTTGTTTTAACATACTAAAGGGACATTCGAGAAGGGAAGGCAAAAATGACATAGCTTCCCCATCATGCCTGACACTGACTGGACTCAATTGAAGACACTGGGTCATATTTTTATCTGATAAGTGGCTCCAACAAACAGTAATACCTTCACACCAGTGAGGATCCCAGTTTATTCAATGTGACAAGCACTTGGTGCATTCAAATAGAGTCTTGCACACCTTTTTTTAATTTATGTCTTTATTATGACCTAAATAGGCATTAAGAAGAAACTTCCCTCTGGGCAGGTTATAACTAGACTGCCTATGCCATTTCCCTCTAATATCCCAGCTGCAAATACTGCCAGCTCTAGCCAAGCCTCCTTAATGGCATCACAAAAGGGCTGTGGGAAGGGACAGATGTGTCCAAGTCCCACTGGCCACTGCCTCTACCAGCAGGGCTGCAAGAGTGACCAGGGTACAGACAGGGACGTTACTCAGTGTATCACTACAGGCTTTGGAGTTACACCTTTTACAGTAAACACAGAAATTGCTTTCACAACCTAGGCACAGGGCAGCACTGGGGAGCCAGTCACAAACAGTATTTACTCACCCAGTTCCCAGCCTGCAGAGCTCCACCTTATCCCAAAGTCCTGCTAAGTGACCCTGAAGACCCACTGGATGTGGGTCTGCACTATCCATCTGAAGAAGAAATGAGCCCTATTCACAATTACAAAGCTGTGTTGGTGCACAGGGATGGCTCTTGCTCTGTTCCTGATTCCCGATGAGATGCAGACAGCAAAGAGATCAAAACATCCTTCTGAATCCCCATTGTTTAGCAGTGCCACAAAAAGTATATGTGCCTATATTGAAGGAAAGGGCACAACCAGACCTCCTGCTATAGATGCCTAACTAAAGGTGCATGCATCTATAACAGCCAGAGAGATAGGGGCTGGCGGGACATCTAGAGGTCTAAATAATTTATCATGCTCCTGAACTCTGACAACAAAGTACACAGTCTAAATGCAGCTCCAAGAGTTTTGCTGCTGGCAGCAGACTCACTCTCAAAGGACTAAATGGTATTTCAATCCCAGCTGCCCATTCAGTGAAAATGCCACAGTCATGATGTTAAGAGACCCAAGGTTCCTTCCAAAACTTTGCTGTATTTTAATCAAACTTACTTGCCTAGCTGCAAGGCAGTTGAGACATTTACCCCAGCAGCTCATGTTTTCAGTTCTGCATCCAGTGGAGTGCAGCCACAGGAAAAAAAAAAAGAGAGATGAAATATTTGTCACCACAAGGGATTCTGCCAAATACTCCCAACTGCTGTCCTGGAGCATGGAAACACAATTCTGCTGTTGCACACAGGTTTGACTATTTGCATTTTTAATAATTCAAGAGTTTAATTAGTATCATGGCCTTAATCAGAAGCTGAAAATACAGCTGAAGTCATCAGAGCTTAATTAGTTCTTAAAAAAAATACTGCACTCTGAAAACATCTTTAACATGAAGGTCTGTCCTTAGCTTGGTGACTTAGGGTTCAGATGAGCAGAACCTGTTGCTTCTCGTTCCCTGGATCAGTATAACTGAGGATAACTCAAAATCCCTCAACAATACAAAATCAAATCAGGTGCCATCCCCTCTTTCTTCCCACAAACTGCCCTAAGGACTCAGGAAAAACCGATCAGATTGAAGAGAACCTCTGGGTTCATCCCGCAAACTGCATGCGAGTTTCCCCTGAACAGGAAATAAACACTATTAGCAAAAATACCAACAAGTATCTTCACTTATACCACTGGATCTTCACTTATGTGGGCAGGAACGCTGCCTTGAGAGCAACAACTGTGTACAGCCAGCAAAATCACTGCTCAGCAGTGGGATCACAGAAGCTACCCTGTGCAGGAGCTCACAGTGCTCCCTTGCAGCCCCAGATGGGTGCTGTAGCACTGCAGGTCTGGTGCAAGGGATGGAAGTGGTCTGCTGGGCATTGACCACCAACATGGGGCTGAGGGAATCTCAACCCCTGGCAACAGCCATCCATTTTCTCACCAGACAGATTGATAGCATTGTACAGGACATCCTGGATGAACTTTTTCAAACAATATGTGATTTAATGGTGGGATTCATCACCACCCAATGCTGTGGAGGCCAAATATATAAACAAGTTCAAAAATGGATTAGCAAAACTCATGCAAGATAGGTCAATCATAGACAATTAAATATGGTAGTCCGGATGCAACTTCCAGTTCAGGAAGTTAGTCAGCCTAATGCCCTTCCACCTCTGATTTACTTGTAAAAAAGGAAGCCTGAAAAATTCTCCTGATGCCAAAACTGTCCCTCGGCTCCAAGCATTAACTACAATCACAATATACTCTTTTTTATTTGGCAGGGGGAGGGGATTACATTTTCGTTCAGTAATGATATTACAACATGCTATCTATCTCCCTCTGCAGCTCCTGGACCTCTGTGTAACCTCCCATCTCCCTGTCCCCCTAGGAATATCACAAATAAATTAGTGAAATTTACTGGAAGGTGATAGCAATCACAGATACTGCTAAATTCCATTTAGCAAGGAATAAGGAATCCAATCACTTATGTACATAGGAGAGGTCCGAGTGGATCGTACTGTTAAAACATTCTGTCCTTCAGAGTACTGCACCAGAGGAAGGTGCTGGAAAGCCAGGATGGAAAAAATATGAGCTGGTTTGTCCCCAAGGAAAGCTCTAACTTCAGGACAGTTAGTGCTTGATTTATTCCCTGACA
Organism: Lagopus muta; assembly: GCF_023343835.1. Taxonomy (NCBI): domain Eukaryota; kingdom Metazoa; phylum Chordata; class Aves; order Galliformes; family Phasianidae; genus Lagopus; species Lagopus muta. Next base: position 3,286,654 of record NC_064454.1, on the reverse strand, counting down.
CATGCGTGCACACAGGCTAATTTTATACATATACACAAAATACACACAGAGTACATTGCACACCGTGATGCTGCGTATCCCCGTTCCCTTTGGATCCTGTTGAACTCCCACAGGACCCAAAGAGCAGCTCACAGCACAGGCTATCTGCTCTCCATCCAGCTGCCCTCCTACCTGCTGCTCTTCTATGCACTCTCTCCTTTTTGAGAGTGTTTTGGGGTGTTGCTGGAGAGCAAAGGACAAGATGACAAATGAGCTAACACACAGCAACGGAATGTAAGTGAGTCTCAGCTATTTTTAATTAAGAAGCGATGACAGCTGACTAAATTCCCTGACACTGCAGTTAAAGGCCCCCTGACCCAGACATCATTGGACACTCTCCTATGACCAGTATATATTGGTCCCGACGGTGCTTCTATTATTGTCCCCGCCGTCTCGACAGATGCAGGACTAACAAAATCTATGTCTATTACCAGCATGCAAATAGTGAGATAGAAGTGTGAATGCTTATGAGCCAGAGCAGGCAGCAGGTGAGAGGAGGACAATGAAGGTCATTTTCAAGGGAGTGCTGAAAGTGCCGATGTTTGGCTTTCAATAAATGTTCAAAAGGTTTCGACAAATTTAACTGCCATTTTCATTTTCGGTTGGTTAAACCAATGATGGATTGACCATGAGAGAGGCAGAGAGACAGAAAGAACAGTCCCTGCTGTAAGGCAGATAAAAGATAAGAGGTAAGGCAGCATGATCTGCAGACTGACTTCTCTCAGCCCACAGATCACAGGGAGGGCTCCACAGAGAAAGCTTATCTTCTCATTGCCAGACCAAAGAACCCAGCAGCCTGGTAAGGGAATCTGGATTTGAAGGCTAGGGATACACCTGACTTTATACAAGGATTCTTTAACAGAGCTGAGAACACAACAGCTCTGTTAGTACAGCTCCCACTACCACAACAGGCTGCCTATCCTGCAGTGCAACAATACACCATGAAGCTCATGCTAGGCAAGGTGTCAGCCCTGCATTGCTTTAGATGTCTTGAAAAGATGTCAAAGGAAGATACCAACCACAAAAAGACAATACAAAACTCACTCACTTACTCAGGGCTTGCATGGGCAATGAATCCAGCATGAGATCACTTTACCTTGAGCTCATTAGTTGGTTTCGGTAGGACAGACAAAGAAAAGATGCCCTTCTATCCTCTCCAAAGGAGAGAAAGGGGTAAACTGGCAGGCACGTCAAAGTCAAACAAATCACGTACAAACTTGGCATGAGCGAGACAAATAGATTAAGGAACATCATCAGGAACTTTCCAGTATGGTTGCACAGTGGGAGGGGGAAAGAGATGCTTTCTGCTGTTGCTAAGACCGTTCCCCCAGCCTTACTCTCTCCCAACCCAATCCACGGGTGTTCTCCTCCCATTGGCTCACCAGCTGCATCGAATGATCATGACAGGTTTTCGTCCTCCTCGCCCTATTGGCTTCTGCCTATGGCCTATTATCAGGGGAGAGCAAATCAGACACGTAATCAATAGTTTGCGAGAAGGAACAGGGCTGCACGATGCTACATTTGCATGAAATCTCTTGCTGCTATGCCTCTGCATTCAGATAAGCACAGATCAGCTGCATCAGCCGCGCTCGCAGAGGTGAGCGTAGATGGCAGATGGACAGCAAAGCAGCACTGCAGTGAGCTGCCAAGGAAAGGCAGCACTGAATGCTCCAGTCCTGCTCTACAGAAGGCAAGCCAGTGTGAATCAAAGACCATGAGCATCCTGCCCCAGCACCAATCCAGATGTGTGCAGAAAACTTTTTGGTGGCCCACCTGAACTAGTATTCTCAGCTTGGGTGCTCCTCAGGGCAATGAGCTGCGAGAATAACAAGAAGGTGCATAGCAGGGGAGAGATCTTCCCTGTAGTGCCCTAAGTGATGCCCTCTCCTGCAGGGATGTATGAAGATGCTTTGTTTGAAGGCCTCCAAAAGCGTTCTGGGGTGGACACACAGCATGGAAGCAATCCATAAAGCCACGGGCAGCTTTCCTGTCCAGATACAGGATGATGTGTGACAAGTCAGCCTCCACAGCCATGCTCCTTGGTCACCACTGGCCTGCAGACAGGGAGACATGGGAACAGTGGTTTCTTCATCTTGCAGCTACAAAAACACTTTATTAGGCAGAAAAGCACAGCAGCATTGGGATGGTTTCCAGTCCCACCACAGCCCAGGTCAAGGCCTGGAACAAGACGAGGCAGATGAGTTGCAATTGGTTTCCAACTATAAGTAATGCTGCCTTGAACCGACAGCACATGTCTGAAACACCCATGTAAAACAACCAGATGTTGCCAATGGCTTTAAAACCAACCACAAAATAAAACAACTTATTAAGGATGAGAACCTCAGACACCAGGAGATCAAGTGCATCACCAAGTTAACTAGTGAACAGCCCCAGCCTTCCAGCTTTAAATTCCCTGATCAAATATCCCCAGGCACATTGGGACACCAGGGAACAACAGCCCTTTGGCTATTTTCTTTTGCCACACAGGTGACTCAGTATCCGGACTACAGAAGGAAAACTGGTGTTTCTTTTTCTGTCCAGGACCGCAAGTGAGTGACAGCAGAAGGAGTTCAGTCCAGCTTCCAGCTGCTCCTAACAGAAGAACACACAACTAAAAGAGGCCGGGGAACCCAGCAAACCCATCCACTGTGGTTGGACATATGCACAATCAATATACATACACAGTGCTTTTTGTCCTTTACAATAAGCAGGCTCATTTAGGAGGAGTTATAACTTAAGACTGTTACAATACAACTATGAAGCAAGACAGGAAAATGTTCTCTGGAAATTTCCATTTTTTTTTACTGGGGGAGCAGTTGGACAAAATACATTGGATCAGTTAAAAAAAAAATAAGTTTTTGACCTGAATTCATTCATATTTCTGACATCCATGGGGATGGTTTCTTCAACACAAGATGGACCTTGAAGTTAGAAGGAAGAAAGAGAAAAGAGCCCGTCTAATAATCAGGTTCAAATCCCTACTTGATCTCACTCTGTAAGGACCTTGAATTAGGTCTGCAGTTACCTATTTGGCTTCAAGTATTTTGGGATCTCTCTCCAGCTGATAAGGTCTAAGTTTCATCCTAAGGCAGAACAGGAAGAACGTACTGAGTTCTCAAAAACGTTCATGACTTTGGACAAATACATTACATTCAGCTTCAAAACAACTCTGTTCTCTTTTTGATCTTATGTAATAGTCTAGATGTCTGTGTTTTGATTCCTCCCAATTGTGCACTCAAACTGGTACAGAGCTCCATGAAAGAAAGTTAATGGACTGGAAGGAAACGTACACTTTTTTTTCTCTCTCTAAACCATGTGCCTCTTTCCAGAGAAGAAAAGCATGAAATTTAGCAACAACTGAGCTGATAAAACAAACTCAAATAAGAACTCCTATCGTAGGCTGAGTCTGCTTCAGCCACTTGAGAAGACAGAACCGATGAACGAAGCCTTGTAGATCAATAAAAACCTCTTAAATAAAATGAGAGCTCTTTTGGACTAATTCAAGAAGCATCCTTCAATGAAAAAAGATTCTGTCCCTGACAGCCTGGGATCAGACTTCTTTTCTACTTACTCTTAGTGTCTACACAACAGCATTTATCTGAACCAATTAGATTCCTACCAGGAACGTGTAGGAAATACTCTGCACAAAGGGAAAGCTGGCATGTTCCAACCTGTGTTGCTTTGACTATTATGGTGATCAGTTCCCTTTTGATTGAGCCCTCCACCACCTAAGTAGAAAGGGGTTCTCCCTTACCTGGAAATGCATTCAGTCCTGAACGGCCTTATTGGTGAGTCTGCAACAAGAAAAAAAGGATGGATGCGCGTTTCTTCACCCCCACCTGGCAGCAGGCTCAGCCTAGGGGAGCAACAATAAGAAACATTTGGATATAAGCCTAATGGATGAGCAGACAGCAAACATAGGGAAGGAAATAAAGCCTCTACGCCTTTCCCAGGGATACAGAGTGCTCAGACACCTTCTGCTGTTTGTTCGTCCCACAGCAATACTGAGACACTCTGCACAGCCCCAATGGCCGCACGCAGCACTGCTGGCAAAGGAAACAAAGCTGAAGCTCACTGCTGTTCACAGCCCAATCCTGCTCATGATATGTCTGTTTCTGGCTCACCACTTGGACCTCAAGGCTTTCAGGCTGCCATTTACCAGCAGTCTGGCATAACTGGCAAAGGAGGAGGAGTCAAGAAAACCCGCTGTGAGCCAAAAGGTTTTGTTCAAATTCATTTTCAACTTTTCATTTTGAAACGTCTGCGTAATTCCCAGCACCTCTCTTTTCAGATTTGTCTCACTTCAAAACACCCTGGAATGTCACTGTTCTTCTAATTTTTGTTTCAAAGAAAAACTATTTTCTGTATGCACTTCAGAATTTTTACAATCCAAGAATACAGCCATCCTTTCTTTGTACATTGTGTAACTGTTCATGAAGGATTTCAACTTCTGTCTTTATCTGCTTCTGGTTTGTTTCCCAGCTTCATTTCATTGGTACAATATCAGGAGTTCATGTTATTAATAAAGCCAAACCACAGGAATACATCTTGCAACTGCTCTATTTCTCTGATGCCAAAGGCTAGTAAAAGGTCTCCAAACGTCAATTTCATCTTTTAATTGTTCTATGCAAGGTAACTCAATGTTACTAGTCCTGTTTTGCTATTAAACAGAGGCACAGAAGAGTGATAAGAACAGTCCCAGGCCATAAAATAAGTAGAAAAAGACAACCAAACCCTGAGTCCTGATCCACAGCCTCCTGCTCCGTCCCAGTGGACCACATTCTTTCCTATGACTACTAAAAATATTGGGGTCTTCTGTGAACCAGACTGCGATGCTAATTTTTGAGGTGAAACGAGCTACCCAGCATGGGAAACCACAGAAGAGAACATAATCCTCTCAACTTCCTGAACTATTGTACAATAAACACCTTCAGAACTGGTTTCCCACAGAGACACCTGTATTTTAGGAACAGATAAGAAATGACACGTGCATATACAGTCACATTTTCTTTCTGTTGTTGTTTACACACACATGGAGTCAACAGGCACAAAAATAAAATACATGTGTGAATATTAAATACACGTACCTCTGTATCAAAGTTACTACAATCAGAAGGAAGTTTGACTCAGCACGGTCTGAAAAAATGCAAAGAAGCACAAGAGCCAGCAAACCCTGAGCCCAAACCCAAGATCCAAGATATGACTCACCAGGTCGTCAGGAGCAACTCAATACTTTCACTGCCTTGGTTTCCCCAGCTGTAAAACAGAGCTAATTACACCACAGCACAGCTGTGGGAATGAGCTGCCTGCTCTGTGCACAGTGCTTCAGGCACAGAAAATGCAAAGATCTGCTTGAATGAGAGCAAGGAGCCAAAGCACTTCCTTCAAGATGCCTTTCTCCAGCAGTCGCACCTGCCCACAAAACGCCTGAGCTTCCCACATGTCCATTGGTCACAGCTTTATGCCCTTCCCTCAACACGTGCCACCACAAAACCTGGCTACCTCTCCATTATGTAGGAATGGAATGTTGTTTCCAACAATTATATTTCTATAACTGAAGTGCTACGTAAGCCCAGAGTGCCTTTGGTACCAATGCCAGTGGCTCTCATGAATGCCACCTCTTCAAAATAAGTCAGCTAACAAGTTTCCAGGGTCATTTGTTTTGAATGACAGATTGACAAACATGGTCTCCTCCACTTTCTTCTTTTTTACAAACAGCTTTTTATATCTCATACCCCAAAATAAGCCCTGACCCAGCTGCACCGCCATGTTAAACAGTAATTACTCTATATAAAGCTGACCGAATGGGAATATTTGTGGGACAGAGGAATGGAATTATTTTAGGACTTACACAAACTCTCTCTGGGAGTGGTGAGGCTGGCTGTGGGTAATGCGGTGTACCTAAGAAACAAGTGGACACAGGAAGGTTTTTTCTTCTTCTTCCAGGCCTCCATTAAAACACACTAGCTGACATTAAACCACTCTCCCAAATTTCTGCTCAGGTGAAATGATAAAACTAAAAAAAATAAAAATAAAAAATGCACATTAATGTTTAATCCTGGCTACATTAAGGATGCACTCATTGTCTTTTGGGCACGTTTGGGCCCACTGAGCTGTTGTTGCTCTTAGAGGAACCATCAATACACCAACCCCTTCCACTCTCAAATACTCAGAGCATCATTTCCAAGGACATAAGTTGAAGCAGGTGAGAGCTTGCAAACAGAACTGCTCTCACCTGGGGCATGGCCTGCCTTGTAGGAGGGTAGGGATCTCTATGGGGAATTCTAGAGGAGGCTGACAGAGCCTACAGAGTGGCAATGCTCAGTTCAACAAACCTGCAGAAATTAGTAGCATGCCATTCTGGTGCAAGTGGCAGTTTTCCAGTTTCCAAAATATCCCTCCTCCTTATGTCATAGTAAAAAAGTGTAAAAACAGAAAGTGGTTTAGCAAATAGGAACATTGCAATTCAAAATAGAATCAGAGAGGATTAGAGCAAATACCCAGACTGTTCTAACTTGTGTTTACGGTCCAAATACTGTACCAGTTCTTGTTATTTTCAGGGCTTTCTTCCTGTGTTGTAACATTCTCTCTGGGATTAAACTTGGCCCATACAACATGTGACTCATCTGACTGCAAGTCCTTGGGCATGTGCTGCAGGTTTGGTTGCTGCTCATCACCAGCAACCCATCCTACAACTTCAGAGCCCAGTGCAACACGTTACACTGGGGCTTTTGCTGAAGGGATAGGAAGAAAATGACAGCATCTCCCTAACGCTAGATTTTCATGCTTAATTAAGGGCTTCAAAAATAAGTCAGTTTTCTGAGCAGGATGGTGGGTGAAAAATTAAAGAAAGTGAGTTTTTAATGATTTCAGAGAACATGAGCCCATTTTCTAGTCAGTGTGCACCCTTGCAGCCAGGGATTTCAAGTTAAAAATTTGTTGCTATGGAATTTGTGTTATCTGCAGCACGGAGCACTGCTGATGGCCAAGCTAATCCCAGGTGGCACTTCTCTGCCTTCACTGATGTAAAACAGATTCACTGCTTTCAGGTTTGCCTTTCATTCTACCTGACTTTCTTTCTTCCAGAAGATAAGTCCTTTTTCTGTTCCTGTCTCTGATTAGTTCTTTGTGTTACCTCTACATGATGCTATTCTTCAATACTGAACCCAACCTGCTGGTCTTCGTTCTCCTTCTGTAACCTTCACAAGCACCAGCACCCCACCAAAACTCCCCTCTGACACAGTATTGCCTTCAGATTTAGTGTGAAATTCACAGGTGAGCTCAATTTTAGCTGTAACGAGGCACAAGATGTGGCAGGAGCTAACTGAAAGAATAAGAATTCAAAGAATAGAAACGGGGAAAAAATCAACTATGCAGAAGCAATGGATCTGTGAGCCTAGCAACAGGCTAAAAGGTTTTCTAGCTCTTAATTATCACTTCAGATCACAATTAGCAAAGGTCTTCCAACAGAGGGGAGGAAAAAAAGAAGAAATCACTTCCATTGACTGAATGCTGAATATCTCACCTGAAAGCAGATCCCCTGAGGTTGTTTTGCCAGTGGAAAGGAGCAACCATGAACTAGGAGAGCAGCTTCTGTTGTCTGGTTCAGAGAAAGGACTTCACCAGTACTGACAGATCCTGAAAGAGAAGGAAATTCACACTCAGTAGTGGAATTAGATGTGATCTCCACATTTTCCTGAGCCATTGACTGCTGGAGAATTCAGCACTGCTCACATGCTGAACGTTTGATATCTGCCTAAACAGAGCAGTGAGTCCAGGCCTGGAGAATGCAGGTAACATTGGTACAGCACATTCCACCCTCAGTAATTTTGCAGATAACGCCTTGCTGGGAGGAAGTACTGCACACCAAGCTGGGAGGAAGCACTGACGTGCCTGGGGGAAGGAAGGCCTGATGCAGGGATGCAGACAGGCTGCATGGTTGGGCTGAGGCCAGCTGTAGGAGGTTCAACAAGACCAAGTGCCAACTTTCAGATTCACTCTCTTAATGCTGACAGTGCTGACTGAGCACAACTCCGTGCTCAAACTTCTACTTTCATTGTTTGTGACCAGACTCATGTGCACGTCGCTCTCAATCTCTTCTATTTTGAAGCTGTGATTCCACAGCCCTCCTTTAAAAACAATCAAATGATCACAATGTAGGAATTAAAGACACTTAAACAGAATTATGGAAAATAAACATACATGCCTTCTGTGCTGGGTTGCTGTAAAACTCACTGCTTTATTCCTTCTCTCTCAGCCAACGTTCACCTACGTGGGACAAAAAGAATTTCAACTCAATATTACATTTAGTTGCTTACCAACACTTTCTAAATAGCACTGAATCTCTTACATGGGTACTTTGTGCTGTAACACAACGATGGGGCTGACAGAGCTACAGCTAACAGCACTCAAACAGCTGGTCTGTATTCTGAATTAAAATGTAAGAAATGAATAAAAAAGAAGAAAAGAAAAAAAAAGCTGCAACAGCAAAAGTCTGAGTTGTGCCAAAGTTGATTAACTCCCAAATCCCATCCGTGAGAGATGCAGCTCCTGCAGTGCCAGCAGTGCAGCCTTGTCTTACAGAACCTTTGTACAAATATGATGCAGAACACTGTACAAATATTCATCACTTAATTTCAACAATAACTGAGGCAGGTAGGGGATCACTAACAGTACTCCTGGTTTTACAGAAGGGAGAGGATTGTCTAAGGTAAATCAGTAAGGAACAACAAGAACTCCAAAGCACCCTCTTATCTCTGAGAAAACACACGGTTTGTTTACAAATAAAAACATCTTGGACCCAAAGCCAAGTGAAGTTTGAAGATTTGAAAACAAAATCATTAGCAGACTTCAGCTCACACTCCACTAGAAATGTGGCTCAGCTTAAGAATCCATTTCAACTATAAACTGTTCTCCCTGTTCTGTTATTGTTCTCCTGTTACATCCAAGCAGAATTTCCCTCGTTGCAGCTCTGATCTTAATTAATGCCCTTGGTAGTTAGGTACTAATTAAATAAAAGTACTGATACAGACTCTAGGTAAAGCAAGGCATGCCAGTACTAAGAGGGCAAAGTGCCCAGCATCAAGTACTAGTGACAGAGCTGCAAGTACAACATCAGAGCCCAAACTCCTCATCTTCTGTCGCCTTTTAGACCTCTGATGATGCCCCAGAGAGGAAAATACAAACAGAACCTCTGCTTAGGCTTCTTTCTACCTGTAGCAGAGCTCCATGCAGGGAAGGAGTGCAATCACACGCGGCCAGATGTTCAGCACATCAAAATCCATCATCACCAGTGCCTAAAGTGAAGCTATGCCAATTTACATCAGTTGATAGTGTGACCTATATAACGAAAACTTGCTTGAAGCAGCTTAGGAATATAACCTTGATTTATTCCAAATACATTATATTTAACGCTGTCACTTTTCTCTTTCATGCCAACATGCAAGCGCAGGAGACAGACACATTTGGATCCTCTCAGCTGGGAATCGTGTTCTTGCAGCACTCCTAGATGATGCACATACTGTCTCTATTTGTGTTCACCCTTTCAGATGGCATGGTGCCCATGAAAAAGCTGATTAGCGCTTGCCCTGGGCTATCAAGGCAAGGCAATGGTATGTTTAGATCAGCAAACTGTACAACAATATAAATGTCATCTCTTCTACTAGAAGCTTTGGCAGTATTTGCATCTTGTACTTCGTTGCATGTATGTGCCAAAAAGAAACCCAAGGACACACAAGAAAGACAGGCATGGGATTCACCAGCCCTCCTTATTGCCAAAACACGCTGTACAGCAGTGGGTGCCTCATTAATCCCCAAAGACCATCTACTGGGTGTCAGATTGTATGTAACATGAGCACTACTGGTACATATACATATAGCCTTTTTTGTTCAGCCAGGCTCACAAGCAGAAAATGAACCACAAACAGTGTGTCTGGCACAGTTCAAGACACGATCTGTACACTTGCCCAGAAAAGATGGCATTCAGCCTAAACAGAATAGCCCTGGGTGGTTGTGCAACATCTCTGCTGCTGGGGCAAACTGTAGCAATACCTAGCAGATACAATGGATAATGGGCTGAGGACACTGAGTGTGGGACACTACTGGAGTGCACGCCAGGCCTTTAATGGCCTGGCACTCATTAGCGTTTGATTGTTACTGGAGACCTATATGACATGAAATTATGGTCTCTCTCCAATTCCTGGTGAGCGAATGTCAGCACCATTATCACAGTAAGCATCCATCTTAGCCATCTTACCAAAGAAGCCAAGGGCTGAATGGGAAGAAAGGCTGATCTATGTCTCATTGTCAGTGCAGGGGGCTTTCCAGGACAGAGCTGGGGTGAGCTAGCAGGGTTTGGAACTGCTGCCTTCCTAAATCCTACTGAATTGCACAGCAGACAGGACAGGATGCAATAAGATACAACGCAGCAAAGATGTAACAGAAGAGAGAGAATGCAGACAAAGGTAGGAAAGGCAATTCTGCTCATGGGCAGAAAATTGTCACAGAATGACACACTGAAGGGATAGCAGAACAACACACCAGATCATCAGAAACAGCACTGTCAATACGTAACTCATCAGGACACTGCAGCAAACACAAGGAACGTGCTCTGCAGTTTACATGTTGTTCAACCAGTAAGGAGCAAAGCAGTTGCATGGAAGCCAAGCCCCAACCTTCCATGTCCACGCACCCTGCAGTCTCAGGCACTGCTCTCAGCACTCTGGGGGCACCCCAACAGTTTCCTCCTCCAGCAAACCAAGAGCTTTCCACACGCTTTGTAGGAACTGACAACCGAATGCTTTATCTTGACCACTGATGGCTGTCATTTGCTTTCTCAGTGTTAGACTTTCATGACAAACACCTGAACCAACAGCCCTTCAGGAGTGCCCATCTCTGAGATGCCCTTTGTTGCTCTGTGTAACTGCATGGAATCTCTGTTTCGTTGCACAAGGGCTGGTGTTTCTGAAGCACAGCACGGACTGTAGGAGCACAGAGTGACCCTCTAAGCAGATTATGCAAAGTGTCACTTAGCATTAAGCCTCTATTTGGAAATGAGAGTTTTTTATTCTTAGCTATGCTAACAAAAATCAGAAAAGATACTTTGGATTTCTGATATCAAAATGGAGCCTTCAGCTTTCTGAGAGCCCTCAGTCATGCCCTTACTCTATTGCATATCCTTCAGAAATTCCTATTTACACCGCTTTATGTTGGCTACTTCTTTTATTTCTGCAAAGAGAGATCTGTCTGACCTGCTTTGTCTGATAACCAATACCCAGATGCATTACACTTAGATTGCATAAGAGGACTTTCACTTTGTACTAAAGTTTACAGGAGAGAGATATGAAATGTGATAGTGGGGGAAAAAATGCTGGAACATATCCATCAGAATTCCAGTACAAATTGTTGCAGCACCAGAATTACATTGCAAGTGAATGCTAATTAAGATGTTGGGAAGAATTCTGTCATCGAATAAAGAAAGCAATGCACCTTGTGCACTTGTATCAAAGCGTTCTACTGCTCTGAGCGCACTGAGGATAAGCAGCCCTTTATGTGATACAGATGCTAACACAAATCTTTGCCTGATGCTTCGTGGCTATTGTCCAAGGAGCAGATTCAGACTCTTACAACAAGCACTGCCATCCTGCACATGGAAACTTAACAAAGGCACTTCAGGTACTTCAAGTGAGCATCACGACTGGAGCTGCCCAAGAAAACACTATGTCAAATGACCTGGATTTCTCTCAAGGCTGGTTTTTTATTGTTGGCTTTTTGAAAGCAATTAGAGACCGTTCTGTTACTATCTCACTGTCAGCCCTTTTTGGTTTGGGTTTGTTTGGTTTGTCCCCACTTATGTTGGATATTTGGAACAATTTCCCATTGCCTGTACAGTGATCAGCCTACTTCCAAAGCATTTGATGGATCAGTTTGGGGTTTGATCACAAACTGTGTCAATACTGGGTCTATTTATGGCATGTATATTTAAGATGATAAACAGGGCAGGTTTTGCAATGGTAATGTGGAACATAAGAAGAGCCCAAACAAAGAATCCCATTGACATAGTTATGTTTTGGATCAGGCCCACTGTGAATCTGAAGACAGAATAAGAAGCAGGATGGCTATTCCCTTCCAGTAAATATGCAAAGTTCTCTTCTCACATACAATGGAAACAGTTTTGCACTGATGTAGATCGTGGTCCATGGATAATCAGCCCACTATTCACTTCCCCAGCTTTGCGGAAGCGTAATCAGGAAAGCATTATGAAGAAAAACCTGCCCTGCAGGGATAGACTTGCTTTAATAATGTTTATGACTTGTCCATATTGTATTTATGTCTGGAAGTTGATTTCCTGGGTTTTCCCACCCTTCCCCCAACTCTCAGCCCCAAAGACAATCTGCAAGCTGAGCCTCCCCTAGGATAAATGGGGAAAGCTCCATGACTCCGATGGGCAGCACTCTGCTTCTGCAAGCTCAACATCAGACACAGAAATAATGCTGATTTCACTGAACACAAAGCTCAGAGCTCACCTTTCCCTGAAGCGCATGGCCCAACAACAAGCCCACGTTTCACAAATCAATGGATCAGGACTGTAAGAGCAACACTGCGTTGGCTGCTGGCTGCCCTTCTCACTTGTCTTGAGAACAGTCCAGATCCAGGCCACGGACAGCAATACTAAAAAAAAATGATGTAAAGCTCCCCCAGTACCTGCCAGGCTCACCATTTTCACTGAGCCTTACAAATGTGCCATCAGTACCAGCTCTTCTATGGCCATCAATCTTAGTCGCCCAAATCCATCACAGAACAAACCCCAGAGAGGAGCCAATCTGCAGAGCGACTGCAGAAAAACACCGAGAGATTCGTTCCATTTCTGTGCTCTCAGATGCATTCCTCCATTCCTCAGGCAGAAATTTGCTGGGTTTGTTTCTGCTATTCCACTCTGCTTTCACTGCTCATTTCTGGAAAACCTGCCTCAAACTTCCCCATTTTCTGATGCTTTCCAAAGCCACCAAATATTAAAGCCTGCTTTGGCTGCATGGCTGTTAACATCTGATGGTGCCTGAAGGCGTGCACTGCGGTGAGATTTCCAGGAAGAAGATACATTCAATAGATATTTCTTGTTCATTGGGGTTTTTTGGTGCAATTTTTGTTGTTGTTACATGGCGCTGTTGCCAAAAAGCTTTGAGTAACACAGCGTAAGGCTGCAAAAATTCCCAGGTACTGCTAATTCACGATTGCCTGTTTGTTTAGACTCAAAGCTGCCCCTACCCAGGGATGGCTGCAGCCATCACACAAAGCCCTGCAGACACATCTCCTCAGTGAAGGGCCACTGACCTCCCCTGGCCTGGCAAAGGATCAGCAGTCCTGAAAACAGAGCACAGCTGACTTCGACACAGACACCTCAGGATGAGTTAGGGCCAATTATTGCCCATTTTGGACCCAGCCCATGCAGAAGCACAGTGGGTTGGGCTGCCTGAACCCCAGGCTGCTCTGCAGCTCCTCTGAGCCCCAGATCTCCCAACTGCTCACATAGAAATGCTGCAGAGGAAAAGGAGAATTTGAGGCACTGAGCCTGGCAGAGCTGCAGCCCAAGTGAGAAGCATGGCTCTGCTCATGGCCCTGGGCATTCCCCAGCTCGTGCAAGGAGCCCAGGAGCTGTGTGCAATGGCTCTGCTGTCCTCTGCTTGGCATCAGGTGTGTGCCAGCAAGCAGAGGCAGGTGGAAAGAAGCACCTACTGCTTTTCTGCCTCACACTGCACAGGACTTAAAGCTCTGCTCCATTTTATAATGCTGAAGTTCTTCCAGAACCACAATAATAACAAATAAGCCATGTTTTCACTTTCCTATGCTCCACTCAGCACAAGGATTTATCTGCAAGAAAAGCCCCTGAAATCTACACGGTTCCTTTTTTATTTACCTTTTTTATCTTTGCTTCTTTTCTACAAAGGAAAGTAACCCAACCTCGGTTTAGTACAAACCTAGGGAACAAAAACCCTCTCAATTCCTCTTCATTATAAATGGATTGTCAAAGTGTTAAATAAATCAGTGAAAATGGAAATCCAAAAATAAATAGCCATCCTGCTGTTGCTATGACAACTCAAATTTTTTACCTGGACGGAGATTCTACATTTCACAGTTAGCAATGGCTGAAAAGGAGGGTCACATTTTTTTTCCAATCCTGGCTCATGTCACCACCTACCCCATGTAATAAGAGGGATTATTTGGGGTTACTTTTTAGCAAAGGAGGGAAGATCAAAGAGAGGAGCTATTTTTCATTCTGGACAGGAGAGATACAAACACACATGTTCACAACAACACAGCCCAGAGCAGCTATCAGCCCAGAAAGAACAGAGAGCATAAACACTGCAGCAGCACCGCAAAGGTCCTGAGCTGCCCCTGCTATGCTAAATGCAGAGCATGCTTAGAATAGGATTAACGTAGTTCAAAACCATATTTTGGCTCATACTGTAAAGCAATTTCACTCCACTCAAAAGCAACATTTCAGAGCATCAGCTTGAAGTAAATGCTTGGCAGTTTGTGCTGCCCCTCACAGCAGGGAGATGTGTGCCCCAGTGCCCCAGCAGCAGCGCTGCACAACCAAACCACTGCCTGCTCCTTATGGCAGCACAAGTGCCAAAATCCCACGGCAAAGGAGGCCCAAGGACAGAAAGAATCAGGGCCACATGCTACAGTGAAGCTACCTTCTGGGCTGCCTCTGCCATTTGTGATGGAATGAATGCTCTCTTGTTCTCTGGGATGGCTAAAAAGAGGGAAATTGAGAGGAGTGCTCCCCATTAGAAGAGCACCAGCTGCAAAGCTGGGATGACCAGGGGATCCTTTGGCCAGCACAGGGAAGCCAAAGGATCACAAAGGTTGGAAAGGACCCCTAAGATCATTCAGTCTGACCGCCCTTGGAGCTCCTTGGTTTGGTTCTACGGCTGTAAATGGGTGACTTTGTGCCTCCTGTCTGGGCACTGCGTTCTGTGCCATCATCTCTGGGCTGGCAAACATGTCTGCAAAGCAGCTTCTCCTCCACCCCAAGAAGAGACAGAAAATCCAAAGCCTCTAAAAAGTTCCAAAATTCAAAATGTCATTTTAAAAACAGAGTTAAAATCTCTTGAAAATAGTGTCTCTTTGGTATGTTTCCATTGGCCATTTTCTTCGCTGTAATAAGATGAGTTTTCCAAACAACACCGTCATGAACAAAATATCTTCCTCCATTTGAAACTTAGTAACCCGTTTCCAAAAAACCATTTAGAACTGGGAGCAGTGGGAGCAGCAGAGCCACAACAGAAATTCTCCATCAGCCACCAAGAAGAGATTTTGTCAGAAAATGGCTCAATTAAACCCTCTAAACATCTAATGGCGATAAAATGCTATGGAACCTCTGAAACAGGCACAACAATCCTGGCACAGAAAGGCTAGACTTTCACAACCATGCACTGCATACCTGGCCATGTTTTTTACAACCAAATCTTTGCTGCTTTTCAAGCAATGTACATCCAAGCAGCCCAAGCCTGTACCCAGCTCCTCTTGTTTTACACAGCTACACACACCCACATGTGCACACACACTGGGATTGTGCAAGTGCTCTCAACAAATATGTGTGTTTGCATCCTGGCTTGCCCGAAAAGCAAAGCAGACTGTTCAAGCAGCAGCCGGTGAAAGCGAGCATTCAATTCTGCTCAGAGGCTCATTTTCCTCTAAATGGGCCTCTCAGACTCAGTGACAACTCTTTGCTGCCTGAGAAAAAAAACACTGGAATAAAAAAAAAAAAAAAAGGAACCTATTTTCCAGTGCAAAGTAATCCCCGTTCCATTGCCATGGCACCAGACATCCGTCTCTTTCTTCCATTGACCAGACGAGGTCCTCCTCAGCCCCTTTGCTCCTTTAAAACAATTTTTTTTGTTGTTTTGTTCGTGTGTGTATGCGTGTGTGTGCCTGAATTTGTTTCCTTGGGAGGGAAAGGAGTCATTAAAGTATTAGTTTAGGTTGATTGATTCTTCGGGGACAGAAGAGGGTTGTGGGGCTTTGTAATCTCTGGCACGATCTGAAAACAGAGGCTCTTCAGCGTGATACAATATGGAAATAATAAAAGGAAGATGCAGCTTGCCCTGCAGATAGCAGATAGTACTGCTGCAAGTGGAATCTCTGCCATGAACTTTGTGATTTCTTTGGAGCACGGTGAATATTCATGAAACGAAGGAGCACAATGCCACCTCTTTTGGCTACAGAGCAGCTTACATAGATGGAATCATCCTGAAACGCCCTTTGCCATGGCAGCAGCTGAAAACCTGCCTGTGGGTTACAGCAAAACGCATAAACAGCAGCAAAAAAAAAAGAAAAGCAGCCACCAAATCACACAAGGCACCACCTCAGCTCTGCCCACATTTCTGAATGCCCACCCGTCTCCTCTGAGCTACAGGAATGGACTTCCAGCTCTTCCAGCACTGAGAAAGCACCGGGTCGTGACTCAGCAGCTCCTGCTTTGCTGCAGTAGATGATTGGATTGGTTAATTTTAAAAGATGTATCTGATTCCATCCTTGTGTTTCTAGGAAGCCACGTGGGGGGGAGGCTGTGGTGCCTTCTCAGCACTGATTCAGCACCTCGGCAGGGTGGGGGTGCAGGGAAGGAGCCCCCCGTGCAGCTCTTTGTACTGCTCTGCAAAGGAGAGAGGACCTGGGCTTCCCGATGGCTTTGGGGGGAAAAAACAAGAGCAAGTTGCTCTCTCACAGAAGGATTCATCTTCAGCTGAAACTTATTTATGTGGCTCTTTTTAATGAATAATTTTAACTAGCCATCCTGTGTGCCCTCCCTCCTGTCAAGACAGATGGCTCAGAATTGCCTACTGCCACGGTTCACCTTTTTTATTTCATATTTTATTTCATAAAATTATTTCATATATTTCTTGATATTTCCAATAATAATAATAATAAAAAATCAATTTTCTGTGGCATCTGCAGGCTGGTGCAGGAGGAGGCAGAGCAAGGCAGCAAATGTAAATGCAGTGCACACCCAGACTGCAATGCCGACGCGCACGCGCCAGCACACAGACACACACTGCATTGATTCCCTGTGGCTCCTGCAGTCTGATCAATTTTGCATTCAGCACAGACCTGGAGTGAATTTATTACTCTTCGGAAACTTTCTAGCAGAAGGGAAGATGGATCCATTATGGCACAGCCCAGGGCTTCCATCAGACATCTCCTGCAGTCCCCAGCTCCCGCCCCTTCCTGCACTGCTCCCCCCAGGGTAGGAGGAGGGCACCTGATTTAAGAGGTTGTGGCCAACATTCAGGGTCACCTGAATGCTGCCGGTGTCGTGGCATTTCCCAGAGGCTCCATTTGGTGTGGAGGCCCCATTATGCTGCACTAACTTCAACATTTATATTGCAAGACACTGCAGGAGGGAAGAGGAAAGGAGAAGTGGAGAGGTAAGGTGACTGAAAGCACACAGCAACAAAACCAACTCACCCTGAACCCGAACCGTTTATCAACCCACAGTCCACCATCACCTCCTCCTACCCAAAACCAAGAGGATTCCTTCCTCGGTCACACAGCACAGCGTTGCCTTGCCACATTCTGGATGCTTTACCTTTGACATCCCATAGGAGTCCGCTCCCACTCCAGTAGGAGAAACACAAATCTTCCCCCATTGACAGCTATGAAACTAACTTCTGTCTGGCACATCCCTGCAGGACAGGAGATAGAAGAAGCCAAAAGAAACCTTCTTCCATGACAGGGCTCCGTTTCAGGCTCAGGTAAGACCCTGAGAAATAGGGGAAACGTTCCTATTCCAGGAAACTCTGTGCTCCAAGAAGGTTCTCCAGCTGATTCTGCATACAACAGTGGCTTCTGCACCCACGTTCAAGCCCTTCAGCCATGTGCAGCCAGGAATTACAGTAAATGGAGCCCAGGAGGAGGAAGGAGAGGACTTCATCTCATCATTCGACGTGGAAAGGAGGGAGAGCAATAAGGGAATGCTACTGCCTTAAGGTGGGGGGCACTGTGAGCTCTGTCTTTGCCTTCAGTTCTCGTTCAATTTAAATCCAGTTTGTAATTCAATACCTTCCCCAGAATATTTTCCTGCCTCCTTTAAAACGTCTGGGTAGAGGTTATGAACTCCAATGTGATTACTGCTGCAAAAGAAAGAGGAATAGGACGGAGCAAGATAGCAGATATTAGACAATTAGTCAGGAACATGTCTTTAGCTCAATGACCTTTATGATTAGATTCAGTTTCTGGAAGATGAAGCTCCGATATGGATGTAAAGTTGGCTGCTTGCCTCTACCTCTGCTTTGAGCCAAAGAAATTCTCAGTACCTACACCCAGAAAAATACCACAATTCCCCCAGCCCCAAAGTTTCGATCCTAATCTCCCTTTTCATTTTCTCACCACCACATTTGCTCTTGGCTAACGACACCGTCCATGCCAGAAGCATTGGGCACCTGATGTGAATATATTTTTTTTCTTGTCTGCTCATCCACAACCCTTCCTGAGGATGCTGTGGGAAGCAGAGCTCTCAGCTGCCTGCTACCCACCGGGATTTGTATCCAGACAAACAGAACGGAAAGGCAGCACCGAATCAGAACGGCAGCGTTTCACACCTCGTCTTCTCGCAGGCACCAACGGCGATGCCAGGTGCCAGACAGAAGGACAACCAACCTCCTCCATTGTCAGCCCTGCAAAACAGGCTAAAAATAGAGGACACCAAATATAGCTGAGCTGCATCCGGCTGCGCGCGGATCGCAAATTAACTGCAGCAAACGGGTTATGCAGGGGTGAATGTGATGCACGGGGGAATTACGCAGTGCTGAGCCATTCCAAAAAGGTCTTTCGCCGGGATAATGAAAACGATACCACTGCAATCACATTTGCCAAAACCCCATTGTCTGAGCTGGTCTGCAATGCTTCCACCGCAGCCAATTCCACGGGCTGCCAGAAGAGGGGGATCGCATACAGGGCTGACCGAAAGGGGAGTTTGCTACCACAACCAGTTCTCCTTTCACAGATTTTATTATTATTATTATTATTATTATTATTATTATTATTATTATTATTATTATTATTATTATTATTATTATTATTATTATTATTATTAATTTAATACATTTGATTTTGCCCTTTCCCCCCCCCCCAATTCCCATTGGCAGAAAGGCAGAAGGAAAAAAAGCCCTCTTTTCCAAAGCTCTCCATGCCGTGGGGACAAAGCTGCAGTCAGTGGGGTAAGGTGATAACGCTGTAATTTACTGTGGTTCAAGCAGGAATAGTGTGAAGTTACATCAAGCCAGGCTAAATTAAATAAAACTTGAAACATTTGGTTCCTGAGACAAATTAATAATGGGAAAATAAAAGGAATAATAATGGAAAAGTAGCGAGGCTCCTAGAAGCTTTCGTGGACCTCACTGAGGTTGCACATAAAGTTGCAGGGAAGCAGCACAATGCTGGGAATTAGAGGCTGCCTACAGGGGCAGAGATCAGACAGTGATCTCACTCTTCATTTTCTGGAGAGAGCAGCAATCCAGCACATGGAAGGCACCGAGCAGAAACCGTGCCATTACCACCTCAAGTGGGGACCCCACCAACCCCACAAGTAGCCAAACTCTTGCAATACACAATCAGAGCCTAAAGAAACCGTGCTGCACCAGCACAACCCCTGAGCTCTCTCTGAAAAGCCACCAGCACACAACAGAGATGCCTTCAGCCTCTCCTGCACTGCCTGCCCGCCCCTGACCTGCTCCCATTTCCCCAGCCCACACATGCCAGGACACCAAAGCAGCCCAATCCCTGCTATTAAAACATCCCAAAATATTCACTATGGTGACACACCCACTAAAGACATCTAAAGAGTTGCAATCAGATTGACACAGAAGGTTTTCCATGCTGGTTTACAGTGATGCATACTGTTAGAAGAGCAAGAATGCACAATCTAGGGGAGACTGGCATAGGTGAGGTGGATTGGGAACCTGAATCCCATAGGCTGCCATGCAAATTTCTGTCATAATCCTTAGCTGCTTCCCCTTACCTAGCAATGCAGCACACCTCTATGCCCCAAATGTAAACTCTTCATACATTATGGGCTGATTCTCTGCTGATACAAATGAAAACCAAGGAGGGAATGATGCTGCTTTACTCAAGGCAAAGCCCACCTGCTTCCCAAGACCTCCCAAAACCAAGCCCTATTTTCACCGTATCACAGAATTGCAGGGGTTGGAAGGGACACTTTTGCAGGAGAAAGAAGCTGCTATCAGACCAAACCCAGACAGACCCCTGGGGTGCAGGGGAGGAAAGGCAAAGCCAGCGGTGCTGGGAGCACTGGGGCAGGCAGCAGGGAGCCAGGGCAGGACGGGGCACACCCAACTAACCCCAAACAATCGGATGAGCAATCTTTGTCAGGAACAAAAGACATCTGCTGAGTAAAACAGGAATTGACTGGGAGCAAGGACAAAGCCAGACGGTATCACATGACGCGCCAGTCTGTTCCAGCAAGATGCCAGGGTCAACGGCAACTAATGCACCCAATAAGTCAAGAGGAATCAATAATGCTAAATAACTCAGCCTCTTCTGTTTGAAGCAAATCAGTGCAAATGCAGTTAAAACGTGCTGCGTGCTCTGCACAGCGCAGACCGAGATGTGATTGAAGCCCATCATGTGACACGGCCCGAGGTTCCCACAGCTGCAGCAAAATGTCTCTGCTGGCTCCATGCGTGCACAGGGCAGGTTTGAATAGGGGTTTGTTATCCGTCTTTTTTTAGAGCGCTGAAATGGGAGGAGAGAGGGGAGGCACTGGGGTTTTAAAAACACATACACATCACCCACGCAAAGAGGCTGTTTAATAACAAACCCCACTTCCCAACCACCTCCTCACCGTTAAAGTGCATCCCAGCTTCCAGACGCCGTCTGTGCATTTGTATGAGCGGAACACACAAAGAAATGCGCGTTCACCTAAACTGTCCAGCAACAAGCAGCCCCACAGGGCAGATGTTAGGAGCAGAAACCATGAGGAAGGTCTGAGCATAAAACTTGGGCAGGTCGCCATTTCGGTTGGGAGCGCAACTTTTTACATGGGCAGCAAGTGATAGGACAAGGGGAGGCAGTTTTAAACTGAGGAGGGGAGATTTAGATAGGTGTTAGGAGGAAATTCTTCACTCAGAAGGTGGATGCCCCATCCCTGGAGATCAGCCTGGATGGGGCCCTGGGCAAGCTGGTCTGCTTGGAAGTGTCCCTGCCTACAGCAGAGGGTTGGAACTGGGTGGGCTGTAAGGTCCCTTCCAACCCAAACCATTCTGTGACTCTGTGACATCCCTGAGCACCACTGCACTTCGTCTGACTTTGAGCCACGTCACCCGGCCCCTCTGTGCCTCAGTTTCCCATTTGTCAAACAGGAACTTCATTCCACTTTGGGGATGCTGTGAGAACAAAGCAGTCAAAAATAGGACACTCCCTGATATGAAAGCAATATAGGCCAGGCAGAGCCTACATTTACGTGAGAAGAATTATTACATGGCTTAACCCAGTTATTAACCATCATTTACCCAAAGTTATCTGCAACTCAAGAAAGTACATCAGTTGACGTTAGCTGATATTTCAAAGATCCTTCTTTTCCAAGGCAGGCTGGGCACGCAGGTGACTGTGCACCATCATGACACAGAATGGCTCACTTGCTTCCATCTCTCGTGCTGGATGGGCAGGAGGCATCGCTGTCCTCAGAGCTGACACAAACACCAACATCCCCTCTTTGCTTTGATTCCAAGTGGAGAGGACACCCCTCTGGGAAGCAAAGCTCAGCTCCCTCCCCAGTACCTTCTCTGACTGCCTATTACTCAGCACAACGATTGCACTTCTGTATATTGAAAAAAATTAACATTGATTTTCCCTTATTGAATCTCACAAAGCTGTGGAATCATTTCTAAAGTTTATTAAGTTTCACATTTTGGGGCTTTTTAAACTAGATTTTCCTTCTAAGAACACTCGACCCAGATGAGAAAACTGCAAAGAATACAACGTTTAAAAGCTTCAGTTTCTGTTTTTTTAACAAAACTGCTTCTATTAGCAAAGACTGCAGCGTGAATCTTTCTGGCCACATTCAGCTGTTCCTGAAACTATAATGTGAATTTTATTGTTCATTTCCTTTATAAATTCTGGGAGACAAGTAGTTGTATTACAACACAAGGAGAACTACTTGAGTCTCCTATCAGTTCCAGAAACCTCCTGGGCTGCAGCACAGTGTGAGTGTAGGAGGTTGAATGGCACAGCCCTTAGGGAAAACCACAATGCAACACACATGAAATGAATTCTGCCCAACTCAGATCAAGAAATACAGGAATGGGAGGCGATGCAAAGGGAGGCAGCACTCCTCTGCAATCCACATCTAAGAAAGTAACTGAATAGAAGTAATCTGAATCAAGGAGCAACAAAATGGCATCACAGCACACATCTCCACTTTCTCTGGTTTCTCTCTCACAGCCATCTGAGTGGTTCATCTCACCTGCTCCTAAGTGCTGCTGTGGAGGAAAATGCAAATTTTTATGCAAGTAAAAATGACTCATCAGTTAATAGGAGGCTCAGAATCCAAGTCAGCAAATAGAAGGAACTGTGGTAACTTAGATAAGCAACAAAACCATAAGTAAAGAGGAGTACACATTAAAAAAAATGGAGCACAAAAACACGTGTGAGGTTACTGAGCCAGAAAGTCGGGCCTGGGCTGCAAGGAGCTCCCAGCCCAATGCACAGCCCTGCTGCCATCACGGCACTGAGACACAGATCTCTGCAACCTGCAGCAAAAGCCTCTGTGCGAGAGGGCGGGTGGTGATGGAGCGCTGCTGCCATGAGGAAGGGGCAGGAAGCGCTGGGATTTCCCCCATTTGATTCCTATTTCCCCATCCTCTCAAATATCACAGAGTGTTGCTGGCCTTGGTCGTTCACACACAGCCCTCCATTCCAGGAACAGCTGCAATCCAGGACGTGCAGGTTGAGGGAAGCACATGAATGCCTCTCCACACTGCAGACATAACAAAGCACAGAACACCACACAGAGGCTTTTATACAGCAGGAGAAGGGAAGGAATTAGGAAAACCAATACCAAAGAGGCCCCAGTGCTACTTGTAGCTCTGCAAAGCAGCTGGGTGAAGGATGAACAGGACCAAGCATGGATATTATTGTTATTATTTATTATATAACAGCCCAGATTGCTGCATTTTCAATTCACCAACAACCACCTCCTGGAGCACTTACACTGTCGCTCCATTCTTAGGCTGCCCTAGTTTTCCAGTTTTCTTCTATCTAGGTAAATACACGTGCCCCATCTCTGAAGCAGCCGAGTACCTATTATATCCTGCTGTTCCTCCCTTGCACTTATCCTATTACGCTATTACAGCTGGTGCAGGGTCGTGTGTTTTCTATTTTGTGACATAATGTTGTGGGCCCAATTCCACCAGCACTAATACAGTGTATAATAAGGGTGAGACACGCAGGAGTGCTGGTAAGAGCACTTCATGTGGCAGGAGTCAGGGCTACAAATGGTGAGGCTGCTATCACTCGGCAGGAACCAGGATCTGCTCATTCCCACAGACACTGTTATGCCTTCCATCTATATATAAATTACCATTTTATATCTGAAGACAGCACCGACCTAAAATAACAACCATAGCCAGTTAATATGTGCAAACAGACACAACTTGGATGCATATCAGAGTGAATAACCCCTCTGTCTCTGCCCTCGGAGCAAAGGAAAATATTATTCCAGTTCTGTTCTCAGCCCCTTCCACTTCTGCAGTGGGAAATACCTGACCACCAAAACAGAGCTCAAGCAGTGCCAGCAGAATGGGGGTCCTCCTCCTCTCCCAGGCTTTGTGCAGAGGAATTTTTGTGAACTTCTCTTCTTAAAATCTCCACTGATATTGTTGGAACAAATTCTCAGTGACCTTCTGGGATGCTCTGCTGTGGTCAATGGGTCCAGGAGGAGTTTGCTGGGCCGGTGTCCACCAGTGTCCATGAGGACTTTGAGCATACGCTCATTGGGCAGCTGAGGACAGTGCAAATTCCAGCTCACTGACAGCCCTGTAAACTGTGGGTGGAGAGAAGTTGATCAGGAGCTCCAAACGAGATTAAAAAAACACTGAAATGAGTGAGGATTGAGCAATTCAGACAGTTCTGCACTAAAAGAGCAATGCCATTTCTGAGCCCAAGCTGGTTCCTCCTTGACATCAGGTCATACAGGGGGAACAATTAACTTGCTGCTGTAGCAGCAAACAAAGGGAAGTCAAGGAGCTCTGGTACCACATGCAACAGAGCAGACCTGCCTGAACAAAATGCAGTGCAGGTGATGAGCATGGCCTGCAAAATCACCACAGTGTCCCTGTGATCTGCTCCATAAATACCTGGGGTTTATTATCGCTGCTACTGCAAATGTGGAAGGCACCAAGCATGACTGGATGCTCATTTACTGAGCTCTGATGAGCTTGGAAAGTAACGGGAATTAACTGCCAGTAATTAAAATCACCTTCTGAGCTAAAGCATATATTTGTCTTTAAGAACAAAGTAGGTTCCTAAATCCTCTTCTCAAAATGTTGCTTTCAGAGATTTTCCTGCAGTCCCAGAGAAAAGCCAGTGCTACCATGCCCAGAGCCTGAGTGCTGCAACTCCAACCTTGGGAACAAGAGCAAAGGTCCTGGACTGAGGCTGACATCATGGAAAAGGAAGAACCAGCTCATTTTATCCTATTTAAGGCTATCAAATGACTGCAAAATAGCATAATTATTGATTAGTTAAGGCCTTTTCTCAAAATCTTCATTTTTTAATGTGGAATATAATGAGAATATAAATTATATTATAAATATTATGGTGAATACGTATCTTCTGTTATGGTTATAGAGAAAGTCTCCTGCTTATCAGAGAAAAAGAAGAGATATGCAAGTTGATGAAGAGCAAATTCTGCTTTTGGGTTCCTTCTCCATCTCTGACTTTTAAACAGGCTGCTCTAATCCTCCTCAGTGATACTGAAGAAGGGAAATAAAGCAGTGAGGCCAGTTTGTCATCCTGAAGGATATGGAATCTACTGAGCAAAAGGGACCAGGAGAGCATTAGAAGAAAGTGAGAAAGGAAAGGAGGGATATTTGTGGTGCTCAAGGGCTTTAGCTCAAATCAGCCCCATCCCTAAGCTCAGAGGATTATCTCCACTGAGATTACTCTGTCAACTAAATAAAATAATAAGAAAGCCCTTCATAACTTCAGCAGAGTGCTAAGTGAATTAACCACCCTCTGCCTGGACCAGGCCAACTTGGGGAACACGCTGAGGAACTCCTGTATTTCTCCCTGTGACCAGACTTGAAGCCTAAACCAAAACGTGGTTCCACTCTCTAGGAAAACTCAGTGGTTAATGAATGCTGTTGACCTGATAATGACTTTCCTGGCATAGCTGAAATAGGCTTACTGACTAAGAGTGATGCAAAATGCAGTATCAGTTTACTGAGTACTATTCCAATGAGTGCAGTGGGTTTTAAAATAATGAGATTATCACAGTGAGCTCACTTTTGTCTATCTGCTGTGCCATTTGGTGGCTGATTCCAGCCAGCAGCTTCTTGTTTAGAGGGTGAAAACCCCACTGTAAATAAGTAGATATGGGATAATCCACACATTAGGAAGAGCTTGATCCAAATTCCACTGGAGTTCCCTGAAAGACTCCTACAGCTTGCTGGCTGTTGGATCAGCCTCCAGAAGATAAACCCCTCTCATTTAAGACTCTTTGGAGGGAATTTCTTTTTCCCCAAGTGAAGATTGCCTCTTACGGAGCAAACTGCATTTGACCAAGATTTGACTGGTGTACAAGTCACTAAATCTCACCAGCTGTTATTTTATCCAGAACAACCCTCTCAGCATACGAAAGTGGAGCTGTTTTCCCCCAACACCCTCTCTGCTATCCTGAGTGAGGGTTCAGCCCAACTCTTACAGTGTAAAGGTACCGATGCTTTGCCACAAACTATGCAATCCTTTCAAAGCATCGTGGCTCCATTACTGGCACCTTACAGAGACCTCGCCACAAATCTGCCTTTGCTTACAACAGGCTTGTACTTCTGGCCAGTGTCAGTCAATCTTTTAATAAAGCCAAAATCGTTTCCCAACAAACACATTAAGCTCTGGGCTGCTCTGAAACCCATCCAGAGGACTTCAAGAACACACTCACAACTTGTAGTAAATTCATAGCCTGAGCATCTTATGTTTAGTTCAACAGTTCTTGTGGCAAGCATAGCCATCTAAACCAAAGAGCAAAATCTGGAGGCTGCCCTTTAGGTGAAGGACTTTGTAATAGCACAATGAAGAATGTATTTCTAAAACTCCTGCTTGTTGGAAGAGCACAAATGTGAAACCCACTGCCTTAGGCAAACACCAGTTTGCTCAGTTATCTCTGCTTTTTGATTCTCATCTTATTTTCCAGTTCCCTAACATATTCTCAGAACTTGGGTGGGGGAATGGGGCATCATATATTCCTTTCCAATCAGACCGATAATCTTGATTTATACTCTGTAATAGAGAATCCCACTGAATGTGAATGATATTACAGTGGGGAACAAAGCAGTGAGAGATAAGAATCAGGTTTACAGTTCCTATTTTCTTGTCATAAAAAAGTTAGCATCACAGTCGATGCCCATATTAATAGTGAACACATGTGAAGTCACTTTTCTTCTTATGTCAGCCTGTAATGGCACAGGAATGGAATAATGTTAACAGCTCATAAGCTTTTTATCTACAAATGTGCATCTTGAGACTTTGGGGCTCACTAATCTGTCATAGCTGGGACTGTACTTGGGATCTCCAAAAGTAACCCAACCATTCTGTACAGTGTGGTCTGTGGGGTGCAAGACCAACAGCCAAGACAGACCCCATTGCTGTGAGATTTGGGCACTCAAGGGATGCACAATACACACTGACCAACACACTGCACACAGCAGACTCTGGCTTGGGGCATCACAGTTCACCTTTCACTAATTGTGGTGACTACAATGTCGGCCAGAACGCACAGGTTATTATAGCTTGATCTAGAAATGGGGGATTTGGGGCAAGTCTCCATTAGCAGCACTGTGTCACATATTTGAGCTAACTCCAAAAGAACTGCTATGCCTATATATCTCAGCACCGCTCCAGGGAGAGAGATCAGCTCAGGTCCTCAAAAGCCACTTTCACGTGGCATAATTACCCCCTGCACCAGCCAGGCTGGTCCTGCTTTGAGTATGTGAACTAGCCTGTCTGCAGTTTGTTCTCCTTACATTAGTGATACCCACTGAGCGGAGTAGCCAGCTGGTGAGTTCAGGGGCCAGATCCAGTTCATGAGGCAGAAAATCTGGTCCCTGGGGAGGCTGGCTGATCAACAGGCCAGCCACACTAGTATTTCTGTGTGCCTGCTTAAGAGCGTGAAAGGGCAGGACACAGGTCAGCAGCACTTATTAAGTTGCCAGTAAATCGGGACATACATCAGACACATACCAGTGGGTTACACAAACACGTGTTTACAGAGCTCGACTCATATGTGATTGCAGCAACTTCAACCAGACCATCCTCATCAGCACAGGCACACCAGTGCAGAACTATCTGCAGCATTACGGACTAATTGGGTGCACAGCCAGCCCCCATATGATCCATACATTAAGGGAGAAATTAGCATTTGATGTCTGTTTCAAATTGTAAGCAGCCCTGCTGCAATTAATCACAGCTTGGTTGACAAAGCGTACTGCACTGAAATGACAACATGCATTCTGGGAAACTAACACTGTCATCTTCAGCCGCAACAAGTTTATTTTACACCTCAGAACAATGAAGGTTTGTCACCGAGCCCCTTGCCTGCTCCATTCTATGAACGCAGCTCTTTAAACAAGTAAGAGGCAGATGGCCCAAACGATCATTTACCAAGGTTTAGATTTCACTGTCACCTTCTGGAAGGAGGCTTCCAAGCTGGAGACCTGCGTCCTCAAAGCAAGCATGTTGTCTCAGTGACTGAAAGCACCCAGCTCATTCACTTGCACAAAGGGCTGAGGGTATATGCTATGTGATGTTCTACCTGTCTGCACACATTTAACTGCTCAACACTCACAACGTGATAACTACAAAACTATAGACTGGACTAACTACTACTCATAGGATAGTTTAGGTGGATGAGACCTCAGGAGGTCTCCAGTCCAACCTCCTGCTCAACACAGCTTTGTGATCAAGCCACGTTACTCAAGACTCAATTCAGTTTCTTGTCCACCCCATTGTTTTCAGCAAGACACAATCCTCTGCTGGTAATCATCACCACCATTTGATTTCCATCGCTCACTGGGCGTCGCTGAATCTTAATGCCAACTGAGCATTTTTCTGAGCTGCAGCTTGTATCTGAATTATTATTTTTCACCATTCACCTATTATTTATGCAGAATTCAACATGTACAACAAAGACAAATGAAATCACTTGACACGAAGTTCTAACCCAAGCAGTTCATCAGCTTATTTCTCAACAAATCAAATGAAACAAGAAAGTTAAATGAGGGAAGAAGAACCACACCACAGCAGTTTATGCAGACACGTGGCCACTGTTCAGCTAATCTACCTACAGCCTTGTAGGCAAGAAAAAAAATCATTTTTTGTGTTCCATGCTGAAGAAGTGAGCTTTGAGGTGGGACTTGTATGTCTAGAAGATAACAACTGGGCAAAGAGTGGAAGGGTTTCCAACACGCAGGCAGGACTGTGAACCAGAGATGGATATCAAGGTAGGTATCATTGGTAGCATGGAGGAAGATATAACCAGAAACAAAGCCTGAAGTAAATTATGTAGAAAGAACATGACTTCCAAGTGACTTAACTGTGCTCTCAGAATTTAAACTTAATGTAGGCACATTCCTTAGACACTTGGAGCCAGATTACATCTGCTTCCACTGCTCTCTCAACTGAGGGTATCGTCTCCCCACACAGAACAGTATGTAGTCTCATAATCTTGTTCCCTCTCTTTTGGCCAAGTCATGCAGGATGAAGCTGGACAAGACAATGAAAACCTGTGAGGGACCAGAAAACTACTAATGGTACACAGGTTTGTTTTTGCTTTGAGAAAAGCTGGAACAGGCCTCTGAACTTTAGAAAGATGACTGCACACTCAGTAGGAACAGAAAAAAACAGGCCAGGACCTACAAGGTGACAAGTGTCTTCCATTAGACCTCATTCTCTCCTCAAACAATGGATGAAAAATGTTGCAAAACCAAAGGAACAAGTGGCAGTTAGAAACACAACTCATGTATTGCCCTTTTTAAGCCTAAAACATTTCCAAACCAAGATACCATTATAGCCAAAGTCGATGTCAAGAAACAAAGTAAGTGTCCATGATTTTCAGCACAGGCACATTTCCACACTGACTAGTTGAGATCAGAACAAGCTATTTACTTGAAGTGGGACTTCCATACAAATGCTGGAGAGAGCACTTGACTACATTTCAAGCATACAAATGAAACTGAAGTTATGCTACAAATGATTTTCCTTC
Organism: Lagopus muta; assembly: GCF_023343835.1. NCBI lineage: Eukaryota > Metazoa > Chordata > Aves > Galliformes > Phasianidae > Lagopus > Lagopus muta. The sequence goes on along the minus strand of NC_064454.1, from coordinate 3,257,121 downwards.
CAAAATCAACTTGTGGCACCAAAAATGATGCTCTGAAATCAGAGTTAAGACTGAACTGAACATATGAGGCAGTCCTGACACAATATGAAAATAGAGCCATTGCCCTGAAGTAGAAAGAAAGCAACGACTGTTAAAAAAATCCTTCTCTCCTTCTTGCCCAATACTGTCACATGAAAGTCTTCTGTTGTGCTTACAGAGTAACGGCTGTCAAAGCTCTGTCTTTGTTAAATCACATCACATGTTTTGAATAAGGAAGAATGAAATTCACCAGCACAAAACTCTCAACCTCGGGGAAGACCAGACCAAGCAGGACAGAGTCCCTAATTGTTTTGGACAGGAACTTCCATCTGCCTTACATCTTGCAACTGAAGCAGATTTCCAACTGATGTTGAACATTGTGGCAGTTTTCATCAGTTTTCCCCTTACACTCTCTGTATTTACAACTGTTTCAACAGACACAGTTAACCACAGAGCTGTGCTGATTTACTGAAAACCAACATAATCTTATCCATTAGCAGAATAATTGTCTGGCTGGTCCTTCACTCCACACCTCTCGCCCAGCTTCCCATGGCTTAATGAGTCCCTTCAAGCAGGCTTTTCCCAATGGAAGTTCATGTATTCTTCCATGTCTTATTTTAGATGCTTCCTCTTTCAGTAGGTATTAACCAACCTATTTTTCTATCTACTAAGCTGAAATCACTTTGCTCCTACTGAATAATACCTAATGCTACCTCCAACCATACAGAAACCAGTGACATTCCCTGAGGAAGATGCTACCCATGATAAGCAAAGTTTATCTGGACAGAAAATGTGTCCTGATGACTTGCAAAACTCAAAAGGTTGGCAAGAGTAATGGGTTCTATAATCAGTGCCTGGAAGTGGTATTGTGTTACCTATGAATGTCTTGGTGGTAACAGCACGTGGATTTGAAATTAGTAAAAGTTTGAGATTTTCCTGACCTGATTTATAAGGTTAGGTCTTCTTGCACTTTAAAACCTGCCATATTCATGACCACGTGATGCCATGAAGGCCATTGGCGGGGTGTGAACGAATGCATACAAATACAAGAACTGCCTACTGATCCACTACAAAGCCTCACTGAGCACGTTTATACGGGTGAGAAGAACAAGCACTTCTAAAGGACTGCTAAGAGAAGTTCCAGTGGGAGAAAAGCCATGCTTACCTGAACCTCGGTGTGGAGCTGTAGGAGGAGAAGAGGCAGCAGGTGACATTCTGTGCCTTAGGAACGTTGCTGGGGCCTGTCTAGCCCTGCCTCCCATCTTCAGGAGAACTCAGATGACCCTTTCTCCTTCTTGTCCATGAGGAATTCCCAATGAAGTCATCAAGGCATTCCTAAAGAAAAAGAAAAAAAAAATGTATTCTTCTGTAGAGCAGGACTGTAAGGGTTGTGCTTTGCTGCAATCCCACGCAGAAAAGTAAAATAGGAGTCTGGGTCAGGAGCTGATACTCTGCACAACTTCAGGCTCTGGGACAAGAAAGACCCTTTGCTGTTGCAGGGTTTTTTTGAATTTTAAAAGCAACATGAACAGAGTTACCTAAATGAATAAGGACATAACATTTGTTTAGAAAATGAAGAATACAGCCAACCTTCTCCTCCTCCACCCAAAACAGTTCTCTCAGCCTTTATCCCATGGCTGTATCAGTTCTCCACTCAGTCCCTCTGAAACACCTTCTTTATTTGTAGCAAAACACTTCTTTGGGGCCAAATGCTGCCTCTGCTCTGGCTAAACTTCTTTTTCCCCCAAGTCAATCCAACACCTCAAGCATCAACAGTTCTCTCTGATACTGTGGAAAGTCCAGACACTCCAAATTCCACCCCAGCTCTTCGGAGAGGATAACGTTTCCCTGCCCAGACCTAGCTGAAGAAAAAAACCCATCAACTTATTCAAATATTTGTTGCTAGACAGGAAAGGTCAGGCTCTGACCTCGCTTCCATAGGAGTAAGGTTGGAGTAACGACTGAAGTTCAGGCGCTGCACCCCTGTGTCTGCCGCCAGCATGAAGTCACTTGGTGGGCATCTATCATCACAAGTGTAAAGGGAGAGCTTTGCATGCACAAAGCTCTGTAAAAAGGAAAGAAATGAGCCAGGCCTGATCCTGACGCTGCATCAGTATTCAGCGGTGCTTGCAGTGGGGCAGCTCGGTCCTTACGCTGGAGTAAGGAAAATCAGGATTAGGCACCATCTGTCTCAAAGAGTCAACGAGCAGAATTGCTCTACATATTTGAATCCTCTTCCCCGTATCTTTAATCTCTTGCACACTCCAGGTTTTCCATTCAGCTCCGGTGACAAAAGATTTTTGCAAAATGACAGTCCAGATTGAGAGAACAGAAATGCCAACCTCTGACAAAAGAGATAGCAAACTTTTATCGGCGATAAGTGCTCCTCGCCTGCAGACATCGGTCTGCAGCGGTAAATATAAGGCAGATGTCGAATGGAAATTAAACATTGTGCTCTCAGGGTGGCCTCGGCCGCATTCAGAGCTTGATTTAAAACAAGGCCAGAGTTCTTTCATCATTTCTTCAAAAAGTTTCAGTTCTAAAGATATTCCAAACTGACACACACTTGACCTAGAACTTGGCAATGCAGGACAATGTGTGCATTTGAAAACACCAGTACCGGGGATGAAAGGCAAAGCAAGTTGTCTGCGAGATGGACCAAGAGAATTTCTTCATCAGATCACTTCTATCTCAGCGTTCTGAGGGTTAAGAGTGAATTCAGGTGAAATATCTTCTCCCTTCTCTTTCAAAGTAAATCCGCGGCGGTCGTTCATCATTTGGGAGGCGCAGGCAGCTCGGTGTGCTGAAGCACCACCAGAACAGCAGCACTGCACGGCAGCTTTAGGAGGATTTCTCGGCACGCTCCTTTACAACTCGAACCGTATTTACGCCTCTGAAAGCATTCTGCCTGTTATTATTAGGCATAGTAAAATTGTTTAGCACTTAAATAGCTAGACTTGAGAAACATAGATTTGAATGGCCTGAAGAATGTAATAAGAAATTCCTAAAAATGAAACCTGAACACTGCTGAGCATACTTTAGTTAGGAGAATAAGCATAAATTTAAGGTTCGAAAAGATGCTCATATTTATAAAATCAGCTAACAGCATAAACTAAATAGCACCCACTTCTCTCCTACTTTGTTGGATTTCCCAGACAATAAAATACAGACAGTGAAATAACGGGATGATTTACCATTGGAATATGGAAATAAGGTTGTACTCTTCTTGGAATCTGTATTTTTAGAAATCTTTTTTTTTTTTCCCCCTAAACAATTTCACATCAAACAGAGCAAAACAAGAAACTCCTGAGGCCGTGACTTTGTCACCTCCCCAAAGTTTGGGTGGCTGCAGCAGCCGGCCTGCGCCCGCACGGCCATCAAACACAAACCCAAATGGCCATAACGTCCTGCCTGCATTTCTCCCCCCTGAAAGGACGAAATCGTGACCGGATTTTACTTTCAGATGACCTGACAAACCAGCACTCCCTGGCACGAGCAGGGCAGTCATTTCCCCTCCATTTCCCAGTACAAGATTTAATCAGCTGAAACACAAACCTCCTTCTGCACTGAGATCTTTTCAAACAAAACCACGCTGCAAAAAGTCTCTCTGGCCTTTTTAAAAATCATTTTCAATTGCTTTAAAACACAAAATAGAGATGGATGGATGAATGGATGGACAGCCAGAGAAATGCTTTCAGTCATGCTTCCCCCCCAACCCTTAAAATTGAAAAGCATCGGTATCCAAATAGCAACAGGAAATTTTTACCTTGTGGCTAAAAAGCTCACTGTTCACTTTGCAGCTGCCTCTATTTTTTGCTGGGCAAAGCACCAACACAAAAGTCTGTCCTAAGAAACCAAGCTTTTGGCACAAGGGCAGCGACAAAACGCAAACCTACAAAGAATTTCCCCCCCCCCCCCCCGTCCCGTCGTTATAATTCCTAATTTTGTGGGATGCATTGCTGGGCTGTTTATCATAACAGTGTGCAATAAAAAGGACGAGTAACTCTTGCAATTTTCTCCCTACTCCTCCCCTTGACAGGGGCCACTGATAGGGAAAGAGGCTCGGAAAAGCAGAGCGGTGAAAGGCTAAGAAACAATAGGCAACCATGGCTTTGACAATGCAGCCCTGAACCCTTCTTGCTCCCGCTGTGACACTTGCATTCAAGAGCAAGGGCGGCTGCCATCATAAGAATGGACAATGGCATGAGGAATACAAGGGAGAGGGGGGATAAAAAAAAAAAAAAAAAAAAAAAAAAAAAGGAAATCAGATGAATTCAGAGCTAAGATGGCAGAGCTCTCACCTTTTCCGCTTTTTTCGAGTAATCTGGATGGAGACGTCCCGCAGAGAAGAGATAAAAAGGGTGTGCTGAACTGTTGGATGGTTCTGAAGACTTCTGCATTTGCAAACGCATTTTAGAACTATTTGTAGGGGTATATATGCTGCATGCCATCTCTCTGTCTCTGTCTCTCTCTCTCTCTCTGTGTCTCTCTCTCTTCTGTTTTATGTCCTGCTATCTCCATCACACACCTCTAATAGTATGAAGACTTTCTGCCCATGTAAGTAAGTGAGAGTGTGTGTTCCTTAATGTTTGAATCAAGACACACGTCTGCATGCATTTCTAATCTAAGGAGCCTATAGCAGTTACTACAACTATCAATTAGTCAGCAATAGCTTGAGATCCCCATGTGTCTGGGTGAACAAAGGTGAGAAACACATGCAAATAGTACTACAGCACCTGGGTCACGTACAGTAACTTAGCTAGCAACAAATAATTGCATCTGTTTCTGCCTTTTCGATGCTTCTTGCTCATTGTTATGTAAAGTTACAGCTTATTAATGTGAATAGTAACACAATTAGACATGGCATTGTATATTTTCATTTGAACAACACAGTAAAAGGAAATTAAGCTTAACTAGATGGAAATAAATGGTGACTTAAAGGCTTTAAACGAAAAGATTCTCTGATCTGCGGCAGAGTGCTTCCATTTTTTGATCAATTGTTCTTGAGTTAAAGATGCAAATGAAGTAGATGTATTTGGACATTTCATATATATTAGATAAGAAACTGATTATTCCGGAGGAGACAGAGAGGACGCCTGATTTCCTGAAGTTAAGTCCATAAAAAGGGTACACTCAATCTGTTACTATCTTTTTTAATTAAGCGACTGCTACTTTTAAGAACATTTAAAGGGTGTTTTCTCCGATGTTTTAGACGTAAGCCAAACAATTAAGAAGAAAGATACGGTACCTTTGACTCTCTCCTTCTTCTTAACCTCAAAAAAAAAAAAGAAAAAAAAAATAGAAAAAAAAAAGAGGATTACCCTTAAAAACGGTCAGAGGTAAAATGGACTTAAAAAAAAGAAAATTAGGAAAAAAAAGAAAAAGAAAGAAAGGGAAAAAAAAAAAAACTGAATGAAAGAGCAAAGCGATAAAATAGAGACGCTCCACGATCCAGCAGCACCCTGAGTGCAGCACGAGACGAGCAGAGCGCGGCTGCTATCCGTGAGCAGGCAGCATTTCAGAGGTGGCAATGGATTCTGTGGACAACGTTATTTACACAGATTTGATAAGAGCGACAACGGCTCCAACCCGTAATTTAATTTGCAGAAATTATATCCCGCGTGGCGAAGTGCGGGGAAGTCTGAGAATTAAGCAGTGTGAGAGGGATGGTTTGGTGCTGAGCTTCTCCCCACGTACAGCGTGCGGGCAGGGCTGCAGGGATGCACTGCCTGACCCTCTGCCGGGAGCTCGCTTCCTACTCCTACCAGCTTCCTTGGGAGGCTCATTAGTGACACCAAAGGAAAAGCGTTCTTCCCAGTGTTGGGCTCTGAGAACCTGCCAAGTTTATTTAGCTTTAGAAGCGACAAAAAGAATAATAATTAAAATAAGAATAACAACAATAAAAAAATCTTCCGATTAAAACAACAGAAATACCTCCTTCGGGAAATCAGTGCCCAGCTCCCTCACCTAGCAGACTGCTATGCGTACAGCAGGTGCTCGCGGAGAGGCAGCGCTGCAGGAAAACAACGCAGCATCCCTGCAGAACACGGCTCTGAAGGCTCTGCGGGCGCAGCACTGCCTGCCATGCGGCTCCGCATCCCAACCACGCTGCTGGGATGTGCGGGCGCTATGGAGACGGTGCGTCCCACGGAGCGGTGCTGAGCTCCGGGTGAGAGTCACCAAAACTACCAAATAATCGCGCCCTTCGCTGAACAATGGGACCTTAAAATGTACGTGCAGGGGTATTACATGCAGAACAGGCAGGGGGAGGGGTAGGGGGGGGGTGGCGAGAACGTTTCCCATCGAGGCGTTTTATTTTGCGGCGCTGAAAAGGCGCTTTCTCACTTTAATGCGAATTACTCATCTCTGTTCCGCTGCCTGCGAATGCACAGCGCAGGTGGAAGGGAGCGTTTCTCGGGAGTCCGGATGCAAACTCATCGCTCGATGCTTATCTGGGGGTGAAAAATAGCGAAACGGGCCAAGAAAGGTCACGGGGTGGCTGTGTGCTCACACCGCTATGGACAGCTCTGCGCTCCTCCAGCGCCTGTCCCAGACCTCCAACCCAGCGCACCGCATTCCGACACAACGCCACTTTCTTTCAGAAAGAAATCAGTTGAACAGACAGCACAAATGGGATGTAATGTAATCAAACGCTCTCCTTCACCTGATCTGTCTGCTCTGTAACATCGTCATCCCACCAGCACCCACCACAAAGCCACGCCATCGATTCGGGTCTCCTATGTTATTTTGCTGTTCTGTTCTCCAACAAGACTCCAAGTTGAGTGGCTGCTTTGCATTCCAAACTCTCTATCAACTTTCTAAGCAACGCTGTGTGCAAAGCGAACCGACCTGCACCTCTCTGCTGTGTTTTAATTGATGCATTTTGGAATATTGCGGCCAATTCCCAGAGCACAGCGCAAATTTTTAAACCCACCAAAGACCAACAGGGATTTAACAACAGAACGGCCCAGGATCAGCCACAAAAACCAGGCTTCTAAACAGCATCTTCTTGGGTTTTCCCCAAAGAAAAAGACACCTCGCCTCATTTTCCAGGGCAAGCAGGATTCTCCCATTAAGGACAAATCGCTCTGCGAGGTAAATGACAGCAGTTGGAAAAACAAACAAGCCCTCCCCTACAAACAAATATCTCTGAATGCAATAAAAATGTTGACAACAGTTACGTGATTAAAGCAGTTGTTTTTTTTTTTCATTTAGGGCCTTACCATTGGAATAATTTAAAATTAAGTGGGAAACATCAGCCCCTTGGGTTTTGCAGCAGAGATTTAATTTGTAGAAATAGTGGTGGGTTTTTTTTTTTAACGTAGCTATTTTCAACGTTGTGAGATAAAGCTCTCTTTTTTTTTTTTCTAATTTTATTTTAAGAATAGACCCCATTTAGGATTTCACGTTGTAAATCTCCCTATGTCTGAATGCTGTTACAAGGTTTGACAATGAAAGAATAATTCATGTCAGACAAAAAGAGCCCTTCAATCAGCTTCATGCAGCTTTTCTCCTGCAGGGCTATGCCAAAACGAATGTGGAATCCTGAACTGAACCATCCATCACATTTCCCGAGTCTTTCAATTAATGACACTGCAATCAGATCGATGGCGTGTAATAAGAAAAGAGCTTTGCATTTCTATACCTATTAATTCGCTGAGTAACTCCAGTGCTAAAACGTGACCAGAAAGGGAAAAGAAAAGAAAATTTCATCCTCCTAGCAAGATTTTGGGGGATGTTTAAGCCATTCTGTACAAGCCTCCATTCTACATTCCTGTCTCAGCCCAAGCCCTGAGCGCTCAAAGAAAAAAATCACCTTGGGTTTCTTTTTTGGCTAACAGCAGGGCTGTCTCCTTCCCAGACAGGTATTTCTCATTCTGCTGCTGCAGAGCACGCACAGCGCTAAGGAAAAGGCTCTGCCTGACACCAAGGAGCCCATTTTCCCTATTTCCCCCCCAGCCGGCCGTGTGAGCACCCTGTGTGAGCCAAGCCATGCCAGCAATACAGGGCAGGACTGCAGACCCTTCTCCAGCACGATGGCAGCAATTAGAGACCAAATTTCCAACTCACAGAGCATGCTAAGGATGGAGCTACACCACACAGTGATGAACCTCCAACCAAATGAAGTGGGGCAGAGCTGGGCAGGCGGGACATGGCAGTCCAGCAACAGCCGTGGGATGGGATGGGAGACACCTCACGTTGGGGAACTGCTGTAAGATTTGGGTCAATGACAGAAATGATGGAGGCTGCGCAGAGCAGAGCTGCCAAGCGCCTTTCAGTCCCCTCACAGCACATGGTGTGGATACTGGCTGGAGGAGCTGAACACTACTGGAAAGAAAACTGCAATTAACCAGAACATTGAGTTTATTCAAGGGATTGCACTTGGAATTGTCATTTCATTAAAAGGTAGCTTTGCAGCCGTAAAATGCCCAAGTTACCAAATGTTCTCTCTTTGAATGTGATGCAGTGTCCAAATAGCTCCTGATTCCCTTCTCCTTGGGTGACGCTGGGTCCCCAAAGGCCTTCACCAATGGGCCTCTGGGCAGGAGCTGGAAGAGCTCAGGGTGCAGCAGGTGATGGGACGCCTCTCACCCACATGATGGAGTGGGAAACGGGACAAGAACTGCCCAACAACCTTAACCCCATCCTCTGGATCAGACAGAGCTCAGATCTCCAGCGCTGATACTTATTGCAGCAGCTTTGGCTTTGCCTCAAAGGAAAGAAGCTGCAGCTGTAATAGGAGATAGAGCTGGGACAACGCCTACAGAAATACATCCTTTGGGGAGCAATAGGCTTTCAATGAGGTTGTGGATTTTGGAAGTCTTCAGAAAGGGAAAAGAAATCCTTACATGAGAAAATGAGAAATGGAACAACACTGAGCAATGGAGGCTTTTAAGGTTCACTTCACCAATCCCTTCCACCATCAAAGTGCACTTTTAAAGGATCACTTCTGGCCGTCCCTCTTGGCATCCTACACAGTCACATCTCAGCAATTTCAAATCTCAGCAGCACATCCCAGTGAGCCCTTGGTCACAGGCCTGCAGGGATGCAGTCACACCTCAGTGTGGTTGTGCACAGCCAGGGGAACTGCCAGCACCACGGCAATAGGGCAGGAGGACACTGCCCATGAGCTGGGCAGCAAAATAACAATAAATAAATTGCAGAAGCAAAGGCTGCTCATTGAGAATAAAACGTGAGAGGTGAATGTAGGCTAAAGAAGAAAAGATCTAGGCAGAGAGACTCGTGAAACAGAAAGGCAGCTTTGGTTAGGAGGCAAGATGCTCATGTTCAGTGTCACTATGCCTTCTCCCCACCCCACAGAGTACAAACCATCCTCCAGAGCTCAGCACATTTCAGCAAAGCGAACTGCAGAGCACACCCACTGCAATGTGCAGGAGCCCAGGCGAGCTGCAGGAGTCTGAGGATCTCTGGCTTTACACACGAACGTCTCACAGTGAATATGCGACCAGAGATTTACAGCTCTGCGCAGTGTCCAGTTGCAAAGCACAGTATGTGCTCCACAGCTCCCCAGTGTCAAAACGTCTGCTGGCAGGTCAGGGAGAGAGAAGGGGTGCTGCCTCCAGCCATTTTTCCAGCCCTGGCTGCCTTCCAGCAACACACAGCACTTCAGAAGATGCAGGCAGGCTTGCTTACATCTGCTTCCCTCCTCTGTAGCTGCAGACAGACTTATGCACTGATATTTTATTTCTCTTTTTTCTTTTTAAATGAGTTTGGACAGAGCTTTCAGTAGGTATTCACTGGATTCCTTCCCTCATCTCTCTGCAAAGAGCACTGGGAGAAACTGCTGTAAATGAATTTGATAAAGAGATGGCTTCTCTAATTGTTTGTCTTGCTCAGTGGTTGGGGCAGAGGCAGCATCTGGCCTTGTGGTAATGCATCTGTCTGCAACAGCTTTGGGGCCTCTGTTGGCTCCTATCAACAGGAAAGCCAGAAAACCTCTGCCTGCAGCACAGACAGGAAAAACGCACCGGGATGGTCCAAGTCAGCAGCAAAGCCTTGGGAACCAGACCCTGTCTCACTGCTGCGATGAATTTTGGGCAATTTAGCTACAGGAACACAGAGCTGCAGCTAGCAGGGTCCTGGGTTCAATCCCCACTGATCATAACATTTAAATAACGTCATTATTCAATTTGCTTCCTTCTGCTGAAATAGTAACTAAACAGACACCTTCACGGGGCTCCTGGTGCTCCAGCACATGGTTAATACTACAATTAAATTTCAGCATTAAAACAATCAATTCAGCAATTCAGCCACCATCTATGCAAAACTCCCATCTCCTCCCCGTCCTGGGATCCCACCCTTGGCCTTCTCCAAAGCTCCATCCAACCACAGCACTGCTATCACTGCCTTCCATAGAAATAAAGGCAAGTACCTGCATTTTACAAATAACTATCTGGCAGTGCAATACTATTAAAAGGTATAAAAGAGTACTAAAGGAAAACTAAAGGGAAGCGCAATGAGAATAGGAATCCAACAAGCAAAGAATAAGAAAAGTATCTTCATAAGAAACCTTGACCTTCAGGCTCTGGGATTCAAACAATCCAACAGTTTGCAGACAAAAAAGACCGAGTTCCCAACTGTCCCAGTAACTGCCCACTTATGTGACCCAAGTTTGCTTTGAGAAAAACAGGCTTTGCTCAGGATTCATCTACTCAACCAAACAGAAATTGCTATTCTAATCCAGAAAAGCAATTTCTGAGTTCCCAGTAGAAACAACCCAGGCCTCAGCTCTTCAGTAGCAGAGCTCCATCACGTTTGACTCACAATGCCCAGGTTAGGTCTGACTGCCCCATCCAAAGCTCCACCTGACAGACATCTTTCAGCATCCTTAAGCTTCACTGAGGACAGAAGATGATAACCCTCGCAGGTTCAATTCAAGACCAGCTCTGTCTAGCAATCAACAACCAATAGCTGTGTTGTCAAGACAGGGGATTTCCAAAGGAGGTAAGGATGTCTACTGGGACAATTCTGCATTTTCTACACACCTAAATGAGCCAGAGAAGCACAGGGACCTTTAGAAAGGGTGGTAGTTGCTGCTGGAATGGAAAAAGATTGAGGAGCACAGGGTTAGGAGCCATACAGATCCCTGCAGGGTGGGGTGAGGGGTGATCCCAGTTTCACATTCCTCATGATGCTGCAGAATAAAAAGGAGCACTTCAGTTTTGTTCTGGGCTCTCTCCCCCATCTGATCTCATCCTCAGATAAAACAATGGAATCACATATACAAATATTGGCACTCAGCATTCAGCCTTGTTTTTCACTGCAAGCCCAAAGCACGCGGCAGTGAAACTGCAAGTTCTTCTGAGCATGTCTAATCAGCTCTGCCTGCCAGATTTTCAATCTCTGGTGACCAGTTCTGTTCCCAATTTATACAAAAATGCAGCTTCTAGTAGTATGCGTGGTGTTCTGAGGACAAGCCCCAGTCCTGGGGCCCATGTGAAACAGGAGAAGAACACACACAGAGGGAGCAGGCCCAGAAAGGAGCTCATCATCAGCCTCCTGATCTCCCTGCTGGGATCTCTGCTCATTGCACGGGGCTTGGCAAGGACAGCTTCTCCGACCGATGAACTTTTCTGCTGCTCATCCTGGAGGCACAGCGCTGGGACGCCGTACAGGAGGAGAAGGCAGAGCCACAGCACAGCTCCAGGCTGCTGCCAGTGGAATTTGGAGGCTGCTCCATGGAGGAGAGTGAGAAGAGTCACCCCACACACCCAGGTCGGACGCATCATCACCCGGACCTGAGCAAACACCAGGGGTGTTCTGTTTCCTTAGCTGTTTAATTAACGTTAATACTTCACTAGTGCCAGTTTACTTTTAAAGAACAATGAGACCTCTTTTTTGTTGCTGGTATTCTTTGCTTCCTTTTCCCAACTAAATAAATGACAGCATTATGCATTTAGGACTGAAACTACCAATACAAGCTTTGACATCAGAAATCAGTTCTGTAGTCACCTTCAGTAATGAACTGAAAGAGCAGCGCCTCCAGCAGACAGTTGACTTCTTAAAGCAGCCAGCATCATTCCCAACTTGAACGTGCCTTCTCCTCTCCGCTGGCTATATAGGGAGCCTAATGGACCAGCATCATCTTGAACTACAAATAGACCTTTAACAACAAGGTGAATCTTCTCCAAAGCACCCAGCTCTTGTGTAAGTAACACTGAGATCTCCTACAGGGATGCAGCAGCCTTCAATTGAGGAAAGTCATGGAGATTCTATGTCATTTGAAAACGCCTTTCACAAACTCTCACCAGTATTTCAGCTGCTCCATGTGAGTTTCTGATGCACAAACTGGTATCTCTCATATCTCCCTCCAAAATCTCAGGAGAGGAACTTTCTGAGAAAGAGGTTATGGACAATGTTGCATAGGCTACTGAAGCAAATCCCATACTAATTTCAAGTGCCTAATAATTACCTTGTGTGTTGCCTTGATTCTCACCTTCTTACTGCACTTCTGTCCCTATTACACTTGTGCTCATGTACTCACACATATATTTTGTCTCAACAGATATGGAGATAACCTATTTACACTTCTGTGGGCTGATAAATAAGCCTTATTGACTCAAAAGCTGAGAAGTGAGATAATTTGAGGTACTATCAGATGCGTATCAGATTTATGCCAATGCTTACCGAGCCTTAACTGCAAACACAGATGTATCACTGTTCTGCAAGTCAGCTGCTGCATGCTTTAAAGGGACGTCACCTCTCCTCCGGGAGTACATTAGTCACATGTAAACAGTTGAACCTAGAGGAATAAAACTTTCCTCATGGTCACAGTATGCCTGATGGAAGACTTTATTACCCTTATATTAGCCTGTAAAATTACAATTATTATCCAGCTCAAAACTAACCACTGGTGTTTCAGCTCAGCAGCAGAGTACAACAGGCTGGCCGTGTGCTGTGCATGTGATTCATATCTTCCAAGGCAGAAGGCAAGCATGATGTACTGCTTGGGCTTGCTGCAGGATTTGTGTGAGTTTAAATACCTGTATGTTAGAGAAACAGATTTTTGATTCCCTCTGAACTGTTCAGGGACCCAGAAGCTGGGCTCCACAATCCCTGTGGGGCTCTTCCAACTCAGGATATTCTATGATTCCCTTTGGTCTGAAGTGGATTTATTCAAACTATATATTCTAATACAAATTTGATTAAACTACAATCTTGTAAGTGGTTCAGAAAAGAACACCCTACAGAACAAACACAGCGAGTCCAAACTCTCGTCATTTACCTTAAGCCTTTATAAGAAACCCAGAGGCCAACAACACCAGAGGAGGTGGATACAGTTCCACCACCCATTTCCTGGACGCTTTCTGCTATTTATGCAATCATTAAATTGGATGTTTGGCTATTGTATGATTTTCCAAGTGTTAAAGTGCAGGGTTTTTTTTCAGCAATTTACTTTCAGAACGTGTGATGAGAAGATGAGAACGCAGAGCCTTCACTGGTTCTTGTGGTGCCACTGAACTTGCTCAGCCCCAAAGGAAATGCCAGGAGAATCCCTGCAAACCACACAGCCCGATGTAAGCAGGCGTGGATCCATGCACAGTTCTGAGCTCTCAGCCCATTTCCTTGATTGGAAGCATGGTACAATGAAGCCAACAGAACTGAAAAAGCATATACAAACCATGATCGGAGCCTTAGGTTTCTAAACCGTATTGAGGTTGCAAAAACAAATTGACATCAACATATGGAGAAAGTCTGAAGTTGCAGCAAACATTCGCATATGTGAGAAACTTTGACGTGTAAGAGACCCCATTAAATTCAAATATACAATGCACAAGATTAAAGTTATTCAGAGGCATTGGTGTTTGCAAGATCAGGCCCTGAGATTTCTCTGTGTAGTAACAGTTACTTTAGGTTTAATCTGTTATTGCATTAATATCTATAAAGAGCGTATATAAATACAAATCAGATGGCAGCTGCAGTCTTACCAAGGAAAAACAAAAAGACTGGGGGGGAGGGAAACAAAAATTTCCACAGTGCCTTTCAAAAGCCACGTATTTTAGGATTATCATCCGGCTCAAATTGCAGCTATTTTTTTCCTCCCATACGTAATACACATATTTATAAAGATATATAAGACCAAAAAATAATAATAATAATAATAAAGGCAAAGAAATGAATTTCAGAAAGGAAGACAATACCGATAGGAATAAATTGCCTCAGGACGGGCAGATTGCCCCCACACAAGGAGCAAGCGATGGTCTTAAGCACGGCCACCCCCCTCAGATGTCTGTGAAAAGCCTGATGTGCTCTACTTCACACTTAAGAAAATTCACTTGGGAATAATGACCTTTAATTTATTTTGGCTACAGCGATCTTCATCTGCGCTTCTGTTAATCTCACTGTGAAGATTTCAGGGCACTTTTTAACTAGGGACTGACTCATTCTCTAGCTGCCTGGTAGTTAATCTGCTCAGTTATTTCCCCAAATAACCATCTGCTCTACCTTGTATTTGTTTCCCTCTCCGACTATCTCAGCTCTTGGTCTGCCCTGCTGGCTCATTCAGCACTCTTTAAGTTTCTCCTCTGGCCTTATGTCTGGTTGCTTATGTTTTGGACAGACAATAGAGGTGATACAGGCCATTATTCATGAGAAGCTTCAAGTGTAACGTGAGAAACATCTCATCTCCTGACCCCTGTTAGCATAAGAATTGCTGATAAAATTCTGGACTGAAAGAGAAGAATCTTCTGGGAAAAATATAGGCAAAAGTTTCACTTGAGAGATGTGTTTTGTAAGACGGGTCCAGATGAATTCTCTGCCCAAGGGCCAATCCAACCCCCAGAGCAGCTACTGGGATCTAGAGGGGCAGTGAGGGACAGACCTGTGAGATTTCCAAGAGAAGGATATCCTTTACCACTCCTTCAGCTCTGTGCCCTTGCATTCTATTTTATTTTGTTTTTTTAATCAAAGGATCACAAAGTGACTTAAATGCTTTGTTAATTAAGGCCCATAAATGTCCTGGAGAGGACGTAAATGTAATTCTATTGATTCCTTTGGATCACCTAGGTTAAAGAGCGAAAAGATCTCCTTGGATTTTTATGTGTTACCAAATTAACAGGTTTTAACCAGTTTCAATTGATTTTAGTAGAGCTGCATCTGAAAGAAGTTGGGGTGAAAATCACATGTACTGAAAATAAAGTCTCTGCTAAGGGATCATCAGATACTAAACAGCTCATCTGATTGT
The DNA here is from genome assembly GCF_023343835.1 of Lagopus muta. Lineage (NCBI taxonomy): Eukaryota > Metazoa > Chordata > Aves > Galliformes > Phasianidae > Lagopus > Lagopus muta. The sequence goes on along the minus strand of NC_064454.1, from coordinate 3,241,898 downwards.
GGAAAGTAACATTAGTGTATGTATCTGTAATTAATAAGCAAAGGCAGGAACTGAGCCACTTGGCTGTTGAAGACAGGTAGGTAGAGGGAAGGGAAGGGAAGGGAAGGGAAGGGAAGGGAAGGGAAGGGAAGGGAAGGGAAGGGAAGGGAAGGGAAGGGAAGGGAAGGGAAGGGAAGGGAAGGGAAGGGAAGGGAAGGGAAGGGAAGGGAAGGGAAGGGAAGGGAAGGGAAGGGAAGGGAAGGGAAGGGAAGGGAAGGGAAGGGAAGGGAAGGGAAGGGAAGGGAAGGGAAGGGGACAAAATAGCATGTCATACCTCCAAGCAGCAGAGATATTCAGTCTGTGAATGCATACCCTCACCTTCAGCCAGGGGAGCCACACAAACCAATGCTGTGATGGCTGATGTGCCAATCTACCCTCTGGTAACAGGCAGCAGGAGCCTTGCAGAAGGTCTTTAGCTGAGTAGTTATCAACCTGAGTGCAGCCTTTCAAACCATTTCTGCCTGCCGCTGATACTTAAAGGTTGATCAAGCATCCAGACTCAACAGGGTAAGGCCTGGCACAAATGTCAGAGATGCCAATGAATCAAAGCAACTCACACCAGATGGCCCCACTTGGCTCCACTGAAGCCCAGGTTCCCATCCAGCCCCCAAGCCATGTGTGGGACTCACAGAACAGGTGCAACTCTGTGTCTGCATTGTGTGATCCCACCCAGGCTGGTACGTCCAGATTTCAGGTGAGTAGGGGCCAGAAGAAGAAGGGAATCACTACCACAAATAATCCCCTGGCCTAAATGTTGGTGCAAGTTTAAACAAAGTGATGGTTCTATAGGCATATTCTCATCCAAGAAAAGAAACTTCGGACCTGGGAGAAGCCTCCTCTTTCTCCTGCAGACACCCTGGAATATTCTGGGGACTCATGAGGACGTAAGGCTTTCATCCACACAAGTCTGGGAGGTACCTGGATGCCCTGCACCAGTCCTACGAACAGCTCATGGAAACACAGTGACTGTTTGCACTGCCCTGCATCAAGTTAGAGGAGGAAATTTTTTAACACCCGTCAGCAATTAATGACAAGGGGGAAGATTTTGTAACGATTCTGGCAAGGAATGTACAGGCAGGAAACTGTCAAAAATAATTCATACATTTGAATGTATGCACCTCTGAAGCGCACCAAGCTCTGCCATGAATAAAACACAAGCACCACAGTTTCACCACCATACTGTACCAGTACTACAGACATCTTAAGGCATTCAGGAGGGGGAGGTGCTACTTTTGCCTTTTACAGTTGAGTGAAGTGAGATGCAGAGGTGTATAATGTGACCCAGGACATAAATCACGGCTGTGTCACACACAGACCACAATAGCTCTCAATTTCCAGCACTGCAGAGCTTACAGCTTTCGCTCCTGCACTGGATTTAGCACAAATTACACTAACACCACTGTGAAGGAAGAGCCTTAAATAAATGGCAAACAACAAACCAAATGGGCAATTAATATTCTTGGATGGATTAAAGGAAAAATCCACGTGTATATATTCAAAGTACTCCAAAACAAAATCTAAACATACTGAGAAATGTTTATAGATGTTCAAACTGCTAACGGCGTGCGAGGAGCTTATATTTCAAATACCATAGGTCAACAAAAAGGAATATGTGAATTTCCAAACGCTCCTTGCTTGGCTGATCCATCAATATGATAACTAATACATACTTAAACTCCTCGATGCGTTCTCTGAAATTAAAACAACCAGATAGCACAGAAAGAGCTTAAATAACCATTATCAATGGATTTCAGATAAAAATCAAGAAATAATTTCAGAGAGATCACTCAACACAGGCAAACAAAACAGCTTTGGAAACGGGACGGATGGGGAAGTGTGAGCTGACAACCAATTTCGTTTTGCAGACAGAGGCACTTCAGCAACCCAAAGTCTCCCCAGATCAACAGCTTGACAAAGTCAATCCACGCTGCACTCCCCATTAATTGAGGGCACGGGAAGCATCAGTAAAGCTTAACAACGTTCCACTTAATGATAGCGTTCGTGATGCAGGGCAGAACATGCACCTCCTCAACATGTCCCCAATAAGCGCCAGCCGTGCTGCAGCAGGAGCTTCAGTGCCCACTTTGTTGGCAGCTGCACACTCTGAGCACAACAGCAGCACTCCTGTCCAAACTCTTTGAGTTAAGAACACTGCCTTAAGGGACACGATAGAAAAAGCCTGGAATGCTTACGTAGGTCACAAGACAGCAGCACTCTAATTCATTTCGGGCTCTACAGGATAGAACCTCACTGAATTTTCAGCAATACTGAAATGCTACATTCCTATTTACTGCAAGGGAGTAAGTCTTTCCTTTGCTGTCTGTCTTTTGTCTCATTTTCAACCTACCCCTCTCCTTGTCAACTGAATATCTTTCTGATTCTGGCCCTTAAGCCCTTTTTCTTAAATAGGACTTGGGGTCCCAAGTTATTTAGGTGCTTTTGTAAATGCTGCCCCGCTCTCAGCAATGCATGAGAAGAGTCCTAGAAGATCACAGTACAGAAAAGGAACTCAGAGAAACGAAGGGATAGAAATTACAGTCCCATGATGTCACTGTACAGCGCAGGTCCTTACAGAAAACATCAAACAGATTCAACCCACCACAGAAGCAAGCAAGCGAGGAGCTGTGGGAGAGCAACCTGCTGCAAGAGAGGGCATTTCAAAACAAGGCAACTCCAAGCACGGGTCGAGGTTAGCCCTGAATGTGGCTGGAAAGGAGAAATGCTCCTCGCTGGGCGTCTCTTCCTCTTAGCGCTGTGCTGGTGCTGGCTGGCCCAGCCGCCTCTCGCGCCCTCCTCTCTGCTGGGCGGAACCCCGCAGCTCTTTGATTTCCTTCCATGTTTGCAGTTATGTCGTTTCTGGCTGACCCTTCCCAAACCTCGGATGTTTTCCTCTCGGAGCTGTGGGAGCACTGGGGACGCTCATCTGGAGCCCCGCCTGGGAGCTGGGCTGCTAGGAAGGTTTTGAGGGTCTTCGGCAACTCTTTGACAATTCTGGGAAGCTCAGCAAAGCTGGGAACCATTTTCCCCATAATTTCAGCCTTTATTTTGCTTTCCCCCCCACATGCTTCCAGAAGGATAACAACACATATTTTTCTGGCTGTAGAGATGTTTCTTTCTTGTATACTGGGACAGTTGCTCACAAACATCAGTTACTGGAAATGGTGTCCAAAACTGTCCCATCTCCGCTTCCTCCACACAGATCCTCTTCCAAAAAAGAGTACAAACGACTATCATTAGAGATGAAGCTTGTGGCTTGTTTTGGTGCTTTAGAAATCAGACAGACCAAACCAGCTTCAAACACAGCCTCACAGGACACGGCCAGGCCACCACGGGCATCACAGAGAGGAGCCCAAGCCACACATCTGCACTGCATCTGAAGCCTTTGGGTTCCATTTAGGGCTGTTCAGACTGAGACTAAATGCTTCAATCCCATCTTCCTAGAAACACCACCCATACGAGCCTAGACCAGCCTCATGTCATGCAAGTGAACATTAAACACTCCTTGTGAACATCACCAATGCTTACTCAGTTAAATGCAGAATCATCCAGCTTGCTCATGGAAGCCCACCAATGCAATGCCAAATGGCCTCTTTTGGGTATTGGGTTCTTTAAGAGAACTTTAAGAGTCTTTAAGACTCTGAAATGAGTCCTACACATCTTGCATTTTCTGAGGAGAAATATCTCCAAGAACAAAGTAAGGAAAGCGGGCTCCCAGGGCCCCTCATAAATTCTGGCACTGAAAGGCATGTGCTTCCATTGAGCACATTTCAGAACAATATTTCCTGAGGCATTCTGAATGGTATTGATTTACATGCAAAAGATTATGCTTGCAGCCATGCAAAAAGACTGGATAACAAAGGTGGACGAACAATGCGTCAAGAAACCAAGCATGGACTTTTCTTCTTCAAGTTAATTAAAAGAAGCTAGGTCTGATTCCCTTTGTTTGACACCATTAGGGCACCATTCACTGCTCGGGAGTTAATCCTGATTTACTGCATCAAATCAGAGCGATCCGCACTCCGCATCTGAGCCATTCTAAGCTGTAATCAGAGACTTCAGCACAATGCTCCTACATCTGCAACAAACTCGGATCAAATTTTACTAATCACCTATCTCTTTTCAATCCATTATGTTGACCATTAAGATAATCATATGAATTTGTAAGTCTGAGCTGGGAGCCATGTGAGCCTCCTTAGCTGTGTTTCTATGGAAACAATTCCCCTGGCATCTTCGGTCCACATTTGGTATTCCTGCCTGTCTCATTCGCACACTCAAATCCTCATTTTCCAAACACTCATTTCACTTGGGCTATGCTTTCTTTTTCTTCCATCCATCCATTGAGCTGGATATTGCAGGGATGCTGAGATATCTGGCAGGTCGTTGTGCCAATCCTGACCCAGCAGAATCAGAATGCAGACAAAATGGCAGCACAGTCTCCACAGGCCCTCTTATTGCTGGGCCTTTTTGGTGCAATGAAAACGAGTCCAAATCATGTTCTAGTGGTTTGGTTTCTGCTATCTCTCAGTCATGATCACCAATGAATTACAATGGGAAATGACATCTGCAGGAATATACATTCAGAAGCTTCCGTGCTCCAGTCTCCTTCCTCTGCTCTCTGGCAGCTTCACCCATCTCCAAAGAGCAGTCACTTACAGAGGTAGCAGCTCCTGAATTCCAGGTGCAGCCAATGCACTCCAGCCCAGGGACAGAATAACTCCTCACCCAAATGGAATGAGGAGCACGAAGGCAGCCAGAAATTAACTTGATGGTTAAACTCTGGTTGTATGCAATCAGTTAGCCTCCATCCCTAAGAGAAGGACCACATCCCAAGCATCAGGGCTTCCACTGCTCCCCTTTCTGAGACCACAGCACCATTACCCCAGATCAGGCATCAGCAAAGGCAACAAGAGGAGGAGTCAATGTGTTTTCTGCATTTCACCACTCTGTCTTCTGAACGTACCAGGAATTAAGTTGCAGTATCCAAACCACCACTTGCCTCCCTAACCTCCTGGTTCTGCCTCTTTAAAAAAAAAAAGTGTATGGGCCACATTTTCAGACAGCCTAATTTGGCACAGATCCCTCGGCTCCATTGTTTTCACTGGAACTGTACTAAGTTGCACCAGATGAAGATATTGCTCTAAAGAAGCTTTTTTGCTTTAAAACAAACACACAAACAAAAACAGGTTCAGACAAGACCGGGGATTCTCAAGCTGCATTCCTGCCTCCAGAAACTTCCAATGACTTGCAGTAGTCTTTGCTTAACCAAGCCACAAATTTGTAATGCCTTTAATCTTCCCATGTAAGTCAGTTCCTCTGCTCCCTTAATCGTTTTTGTTGCTCTTCTCTGAATTCCATCCAATTTAGCACACAGTACAGGCTACATTACATCTGAAAGGCCAGAAGTATGGCGTACAGAAGCTCATTTTCAAATTCTACGACCTCAATTCTTGGGAGGATTTCAGAGACCAGACACCGGGCTATAATTGAAGAATGTGTGCCCGTATAGCTGGGTAATTTAAATGCATTTTCTGTGAATAAATCTACTCGGTACTTTCTTGATCTGTGCAATCTTCTGCCATAGGGGCCTAACATAAAAATACTTCAAAGGCTCTAACAAATTCCCTCAAGATGTGATCTTCAGCATTTCAAAAGCTGAAAGACGTAGACAAGGCTTAAAGTGATCATGATATATTTTCAAGGTAACACTTTTCAGCAACTCCCGTTCACCCGTTTCTTGAAAGCGAAATTATATCACCTCTCCCTGTATGCATCTTTTTAACTTATTGTCTGCCTTACGAGCAACGCAAAGGTGTGGATTTGGCTTTAGGTTAGGGTTTACAATAGCTTGTTATCTTTAAATGAAGCGCAGCAATGCTTCCTTCCCTCCCCTACACCTCCTGGACAGCCATGGAAACGCTGCAGCACCACAAAAGTTTTGCTTTGGATTCAAGTTTCAGCCATGATCTCTCTCCCCATGCAGGGCTGAAACCAGACCCGGCGCAGCCACACTTCCAGAAGGTTACTTGTGTGTTACACCTCAGTCCCATCTCTGATACTAATTACACAGTTTGAAAGTTTGAGGCAAATATATTTTGAATCCGATGCTCTTGGCTGAATTCAAGACTCCTCGCGTCCTCCAAGCAGTTTTATAACAAACCTCCTAGACAGCGGCATATTTAATGAGAATGCAGATGATCAATTGCAGCCCGCCTTGCACAGTTAACTCAATCAACAAACTACTAATGACTCCAGCATGCTACAGTTTTGGTTTTTTTTTTGGCTAATGAAAACCTCATTGACCAGATTTTCCCCGTTCTCCCAGGATCAAACGCCAATATGGAACCAGTTCTGCTACAACTGTAACATCAGCCTGCCAGCAAAACACTGACCAGCAATAGCAGGACACAACGCTGCCAGCTGCAGGGAGCAAAAGCTCTCCCAGACTGCAGGGCAGCCCTTCCCAGGTAGGTGTCTGTCTGCTGAAACCAAACCCAAAGGAGCACAAAGCAGTGCGAGCGCAGAGCTGCCACCTCAGCACACCGCGTTCCAAGACAGAAAAGCCTTTTGTTCGCAGCAGCCGGCTGCACCGCCCGGCCCTGCACTCCTCCTCCTCCTCCTCCTCTCTGCCTTCTGCTGCCATTGTGCTGCGGGATAATTTGTAGCAGGTGAGAGCAAAATATGCCCTGCTTCCTCTTTCTTTCCCTTCTGCGCTGCCTGTTGCTGCAATTTCCTCTCACCTCCATTTCTTCTCCTTCCCTCCCTCTTCAAATAGAAGACAATCAGCCACCCTGTGCATGGAAATGTAATGGCTGACCATGCTCTAAAAGCTGTATTTATTGCAGTCAGAGATGGGAAACAGTTCATCTTGCCCATTATCTTCCTGTTAAATAAACATTCGTGCCCATGGAAATCAATGGAAAGAATTCCAGTGACTTCAGTCATCTTTGGATCAGGGCTTTGTTTCCTTACAAAATAATCTCCCATTTTCAATACTGTCTCATTCCTAACGTGACCAATCTCTGAAATAGACTTTCCATGTCGTACCTTGGAGAAAATGCTGTGGCCTCACAATTTCTCTCCATCAGGAGGAAACCTTGCCTCCATTTCTGACTCTACCACCACTTAGCTGAGTGCCTTAAGACATGCCCCTTACCTTTTCCAGTCCTTCGCTTTCCTAACAAGAATCACATGGAATGCTTCCTCCTCCAGCAGGCAGAAACACTACTGAAGAAAACCAACCAACCAGGCATTGTTTTGCTTTCGACCAGCTTCATGCTGGGCCACCACACACTGCCATGCTGTCCTTCCCAGCCAAAACTAAACAGAAGGTAAAAACTCACTGGGAAATAGAAGTATTAATTAGGACTTGTGAACCAACTGGAAATGGTCAGTTCTCCTAAGCTGCTTCTCAGACTAAGCTAAGTCACTACAGTCATCTTGAACAGAAAGCAGAGGAACTGTGCACAGCTCATCAACACAGACTGCGCTCCTTCTTCTTTAAGATGTGCTCCTACACAGCTCTCTTCACTTTAAAAGGCTTAAATATTAAATATTGTTCCGCCAAGACGTAGTGGGGGTCCATGCTTGACTTCATTCCTCTCTTAACAATGTCCTCAGGCCAGCCGCCAGGAATTCAGACACTTAATGACTTCCCTGGGCTAAGAGCTCTCCATCTCAGGCATGCTCTCCTCTTATCTACAGTGGGAAATGTTCCCATGAGTTTCATGGTGTGCTCTGACCACAGAACTCCTTGCTTCACTGACTTTCTCATGGGTTACTCTCCAGGCTCAGGCTTCCTGGCTTCACCTGCAGTCTGGGTGCACTGCTGTTCTGGCAGCTCCTCAGTTCCTCCTGACAGCCTCAGCTTTCATCCTACAGCATCTCAGCCCCCAGGCATCTCCTCCACCTTCACTTCCACGTCTCGTTGGGTGCCACCAACCTCCCCCTTGAAAAAGCTGCTCCACCCAGACTTAGGATTCTGTTCCAGTGACCGCTTCTGATAACGGATCTCTTACTCAGTTTTGTATTTTCAATGCTGAAGGACCTCATTTCAATGTCATATTTCTAATGGCATGTCACCTCCAGCTCATACTCAGCTTGCAGCAAACCCAGTCAATTGTGAGTAGAACCAAAGGAAACTGCTCACACAGAATGGATTCTAGAGTGATGGATTCTGAGCTGGATTCTGAATGGATTCTGAGGCAACCAGGAGAAAACCAAGGACTTCTATGCCTGTTGTTGGCCTTTTTTTTTTTTTCCCTTCAAACAGTGAAGAGAAGTAACTAGAATGTTATCTGGACAAAACAATGGAACTAACACCCAGCTATGTCCTATGTCTTATGAGTATCTGTCAACTTCAGGTGTGCCACCACAATTGAATGGAGAGGTTTAAAGGCAGACTATTCACTGGAGAATAAACTATTACTCCGGAGACTTCAATAAACTGGCTGGTGCCCAGCTTTCCTTCCAGCACCACTGAATGAAAAGTGGCTGCTATTTGGTTTGCACAAAAGCAACGATGAGAAAGAAGTCTTGAAGAGGAAGAAGCAGCAGTCTGCACAGCTGATGATGATTGGACACCCTCACAAGATGGCATGAAGGGTAAGCAGGGACACAGCACAATCAGGATAGCATGAAAAGATGTGATTGTGCATGAAAAGCATAAATCTGAAAACACCAGAGACAGCTTCTATTTTACAGCATCACTAACAGTCAACCAGCTAACCGCACCACAATAAACACATTCCTAGAAGAAAGAGCTGGGAGGGTGTCTCAATAATTCCATGTTATGCTTATACAGTAGGTATTACTGAGTTGCCATATGCAGTTCTGAATTAAAAGCCAAATCATTATCTTCCCTGATATAGCTCACATTTGCATTAAACACTAACTTGCTAAGTAGGAGTTACAATCCTCACCATTAATCATCTGTTTTGCATTAAGTGATATGTCGCCTTTATCTCCCTAGAGCCTTTTCCTCAGGACGACCTCCTTCTCAAGTTCCTCTTCTAAAACCATTATTTACGATGGCTAGGGCAGAAGTAAAGGAGACGAACAAAAACTCTGCTGCACAACATCCCTATTTTGTTGGTACCTGTGATGATGATCAACAATCAGGTCTCGTGGCTCTAAAGTAGCATGCAGGGTCCTCAAGCACTTGGAAGACTCTGACTTCATGTCCACGTCACGTTATCTTGGTTGAAATAACCTCCTTTTGCAGGAGATCCCATTACTTCATTGTATCTCTGTGCTAGCCTTATTCAGATCCTCAAGAACAGCAAACAGAGCTACTCAAATGAGCTGCTCTTGCTGCTATGCCCACAAGTGGTTCCATCTGCATTAAAACACAACTGTCTATCCTTCCATACCCCATTTCCTTGCCAGTGACACAGAGACTGCTGCAAAGTAGCTTGATGCTTCTGCTGCCCAGCCCCACTGCCAGATTTTGCACATCACAAAGCAAACAACATTTTCCAGTGCTCCATTCCTGACATCTTTGAGAAGCGTGTGCTTCAAGTCCTGCCCTCCACATGTGATATGGCTGGCTTTCCCCCCTGCAGGTTGTGCTGTCTCTGCATAGGTTTTGTTCCGTTTAAGTGGATGAGGAATAGGCATTTGTGTCCATAAGATCTCTGACAAATGCCATCGTCCTCTTTGTCTTGCAGGAGGTTTCTGCTACCGCATCCCTACCACACTTCTATTCACTCATCAGTTCGTTTGAGAATTTACTGCTCCCTGGCACATCAGCGGAAGCTCGTGGCTACTTGTGGGTTTCAGAAAGGAAGGGTGCATTTCAGATGACACACAGTAAAACAGTTGGACCATGTGTAAAAATAAGATTATACCTTGCAGGCTATGGTTCCAAGCAGTCCAGTTTAGCCACAGATAAGGCAGACTGAGGAGGTTTAGGATGCAGATTGAGCAGTTTTTCTTCAAAGCCATGCCAGCTGCTGAAGGTGCAAAAGACAGACTTTTAGGATAAGCTTTATGGTGCAATTTGTTTCCATCAAACTCTGCTTATGATGACTTAGCTGAGTGGATCCAGAATCTGTTACAGTAAAACAGGTCAAAGAGGATGAGGAAAGAGATATTCCCATTCTTCAAAGGAAGCAAAACAATTTTTCATCTTTTCTGACTGGATATCGTTAAAGAAGATTACAGCTGGTATGATTACTTTCGGCAGCCTGGTGGTTGACCTATAATTCTGCAAAAAATATAAGTAACCCTTCTTATATTGACTGTCAAGACTTCTCCCTCACTCTTTGTTCCTCTCTATCTACATTATTTGGAAAAATTTGTTGCATTATGGATCTTCACATGAAGACTCTTTGTGCTCATTTCATGAGCAGGCAGAGCAGATTGAAGCAAGCTGAGCACAGCTAGTTCCAAAGTACTCCTGGTCATCTCACCTACCCATGAGAGAGTGCCTGCAAAACAAACAGGGGCAGGTGGGAGGGACAGCCTCTCTTCCTTCTGTCCAAACAGCTTTAAGACCACTTCAGTGGCCTCTTCACTGTAAGATGCTGAACAGCGGCGACCCTGCAGGACTGCAGCACCGCTTCCAAAAAGGAATCCACACAGTAGGAACATCAATGTGCAGGCAACAAATCAATCTGGCTGATCTGTCCTGTGACAACAGGCAGCGCCTCGACCGCAACGCGATGCGCAGCAGCACCACATTACAGAGCTGTCTTCTTCACACATGGACTTTGAAGCAAAGGAAAACATTTGTGCAGAAGCCTAACCTAGTGTGAACGTGTTGACAAAGCTCAGAGGAAACAGCCATCCCACCCAGAGACTCTGCTCTCCCACTGCAACAACGAGGGACAAAACCAATGAAGGCTGAAAGCTGTTCCCAAATGCTGCTGCTTTGTGTTACTGTAGGAGCTTTCACAGAAGTACCTCTGCAAGGACAGAAAGGTAAATTAACTCTTCTGTATCTGTGAGTTAAGTCAGAGCACACAGAGGGCAAAATTAGCATGCGGCACCTGAAGCAGCCTCTTGTTTAATGAGCCCTTAACTGTGGATTGCTGGGAGATAGGAGGGTACACAGCCCTGCTTTTATCCATGTCCCCACAACCAGAGGTGCAGTGGGATGAGGGGTTGCCATCACCCCCACACCAAGGGCCAGCAGCTCATTGCATCCCAACGTGCTGAGAGCTCCCAGCAGAGCCCAGGCAGAGGGATATCCCTGCTGATGGGGGAAGCACAGGTTTTGAACTTCCCCTGCTTTCCTCACAAAGCCTTTATTCACATGCAGCAGCCTCAGCTTGGCCAGCTCAGCAGAGCTGAAGGAGCTCACGGCCACACAGCAGGCGCAGGGATTGCCTCGTGATCCTTGGGGGCACGTTGGTGATGGCCAAGATCTTGGCACACGATGGAAAAGGAAAGTTAATGCAGCAAAGCACAGAGCAGGCCCGACGTATCTCCACGCTTGCCACTTTAAGTTTAACTTTCTCTGTTTACTTTTTAATTTAATGTATTCTTTTGATCTCTCTTTCTCTCCTTTCTCTTGTCTCCCTGAGTTTGCTGACACAGTAGAAGCATGACAAGCTCAGACAAGCTAACCTACTTTTTCTTTCTCTCTTGTACATGTTAATGCTCCCACTCTTCTACCTAGCATATGAAAGCACGTTGCAAGTATCATTATAATGATACTTCCAATCCCCTGTGAAGTAATTCCCCCAGCTGACAGGTGAAGAAACTGAGATGCACAGCTCTTAAATTACTTGCCCCTCCAGCTTACAGAGCAAGCCAGCAACACAAGTGGAAATGAAACCCAACAGACTTCTGTTTTTCCTGGGTCCCAATCTATATAAAATAATTATACTTCCACCCATCACAGGTCTGTCAAATGCCTCCGTTTCCAAATACAGTAGTAATAGCAAAACTTCAGATATCCATTACAGACCTAACACATCTCTGTAATCTAATTGCAGTCTAGGAAAACTCATCATCACGTCCTGTGTGCCTTCAGTCTGCACTGCGGTCTGTTAGCTCAGCAACGGGCCCACAGCACTGCAGAAAAACTGAAGCTGGAGGTATGTGCAAACAGGAAGGGGCTGTAATGTATTCACTTTCTGTAGCCCAGTCCCTGCATGCTGTGAGGAGCAAAGCTTCTGTGCACAGTAAGCCGTGTCATGCACTCCATTTCTTCCTTTCAGCTCACCTTCCAGAGCCTCAGGACTCAGCTCTGTGTGTGAGTGCTCACGTTTTGGGGTCACAGCTGGATGTGGGCAAGTTCAGACCCACACCTAACTGAATTTCATCCTAACCATGGATCTCTCCCAGCCAGGCTGCTTTCCCTCTATGCACGGAGTAATTCAGTGCTAAGCCATGAGCTCGATTTTGCAGAGATTAGATTTTCAGTTATAACACTGACTAGAATTCAATATCCATCGCTCCCTCCAGGGTACCAAATAATCTTCAGCATTTGCAAAGCTGAACTTTCTAAAGCAAGTGTACCTTTAAAATTAGTCCGATGCGACTCAAATTCAGATATTGACACCTTTGGGGTTAATACTCTCAAAGACATTCCATGCAACAAACCACACACTTTTTTCTTTCTTGAAAGCTGAAATCAGCTCAGACATAAACGCAAACTACTGCAACAAACCAACGATAAAATCAAAAGCAAACTTCAGCCAAGCCACGAATCAAGCTGAAATGAAAAGAAATCACTTTCATGGTGAACAAGATCGACCACAAAGGGGTTTGGCGCAGTTTAACTGTTGCACTCTAAGTATGCATCATTACTTTAATATGAATTAAATTCTATCTATCCAATACAAACAAGCACATGGTTCTTTACATCCCTTTGTCTGGTCAGGTTGAGCCCTCCTGAGCCATCATAGTGAACACACGACACAAGCTGCACTCAGGCCTGGATCTCCAAGCGCTCAGAGGCGTGCAGCCCTTGCCTGTTAGCAGCAAAGAGCCCCTCCAGCTGCAGGAGGCTCCCACACATACCTGCAGGACTGAAATGAAAGCCTCGAGCCATCCAGCATCACAACACCTTCTCCCATCTGCACTACTTTTGTCCAAAAGTTTCGTCCGCAGCCTCCAACGCTGACGCACCAGGCTGGACCTGTATGTGTGCATCTCACTCCTGATGCTTAATGGTCTTGAGCACAGCGATCCACACCGCTCTGGAAAGAAATCAATTCTCCCTTTGCTCTGAGGGATAAATGCATGTATTCCATAATCAGCCTTAGAGAACGCACATAGGGGATTGGTACATCTGGGAAGCATATGAGAAGCCTTTTCATATATATATATATAAAATTATTTTGTGAAGCACCTCTCTCAAACCCACCTTTAGGTATTTTTCCTTCATTTGCACGCTGGAAAAGTTGACTGATGTTTTCAGTTTATAAGATATTAAATAATAACCACCCGGTTGCATTACTTGAATGCTTTTCATGCCTAGAATCTCCCACTACACCTTATCCATCTTATCTGCAGTGTTTCTTTGACATCCTCATACCCTGTTCCTGCCATTAGCCTTGGGATTCAGTTCTCCCAACACAGACGTGAGGTCGCCTTGGGGGTTCTACTGAGCACACAAATACCTTCCTAGGACAGAAAGTGAAGAAAGATATCACATTTAGCTGAAAAATCACCGGGCACCAGGACCAGCAAGTGGGCACAGAGCAACCAGGGGCTGCATTTGGACATGTTTCAGTGCTGAAATGGCTGATTTACACTCAGAGCACAAAAGCACTTTCAGTCAAAATATCACCTTTTGATGGTGGCAACACAGGAGTGGAAGGAAGACTGAAATCTTATCTTCAGGGTGTCCCTTCCATGTTATAAACTACTCAATATTTTTCCATTTTGACCGAAAATTCAGCTTCTAGGTGGAAAAAAAATGAGGAAATAAAAACAGGCAACTCTTTTTCCGGTGATTTGCTGCAGAATAACACGAGGTGAGCTCCAGTCTGAGTTAGTGTCTGAATCTGTTACCAGTGAGAGATAAATGAGGCCTCAGGGCAACGTGCTAAATCACAGGGGTGCCTGCTACCACCTCGCAGTTACGCATTTCTGCTTCTCCCTCTCTTCACTGGGTTTACCTAGGAGGCCCAAAAACACTTTTACAGGAGCACGGGGTCTTTGCTGTGCTGGAAATGCCTTTCTTTTCCTCCCTCCCTCTGTTTTAGGAGAGTGGCAATGCTATGAAAAGACCGGATCTTGTTTTACTTTATTGCCATTAGGGGCAGAGGAAAAAAAGAGAGAGACCCATAAACACAAAAATGCCAGGAAACAAGGAGACTGCATGCTTGAACGCCCAGCCCTGGCTGCCTTCTTCCATGAGTAACAGCCCATATGTTGACAGAGGTCATGTGTGGACATCCACCACAATGCAGAAAGAGGAGGTGCAAAAAGATTCACTTTATACCAACAGAGCCTTTTGTTTCCTGTGGCAGAGCATCGCTCTGCACCTTGCGTGAAGCACAAACCTTTTTATTCCCATTTCTCCCCCAGATTGATCCCTTCTGTTCCACTTTTCTTCTCCACAGCAGTAAGTGCTACAGAAATGTTTCCAAGTGATTCACTGCAGAAAATATTTGGGGAAACCAAACCAAACGTTTGCAGCTGTGTGGCACAGACCCACTCGGAACCCATGGCAAGCAGCAAGATTTATCTATAAAATCTGAATGCAGGCCAGACTGGTTGATGTTTCACTAAGTTCAGTTATCTGGGGCTAATTCAGTGCTGTCTGTGGCAGTGGATCTCAGCACAGCACCTGGAAATCTCCAATGCTTCCACTGCAGAGCTCGCTGCATTCCACTGCAGCCCAACCTTCCCAGCTGGCCTCGCTGCTCTGACCTGCAGCAGCAGCCCCAGGTAGGCATCCTGCAGTAACTGCTCTGCACCACGAGATCTGCATCCCCCAGGAAGGCAGTTACTCTGCTTTATGTGCAGCTCATGTTTTGATATGGCTCCTTTAAGTCACCTCTCTCAATGAGCTCAAATCTCAGCACCAACCTGCAGTTTCAGCCAGCCTGCCTGGGCTACGATTCAGTACCACCATCGTTACATTGCAGATCCTTTTTGCTCCTTTCTGTCCCCAGTTTCAGAGAGCTCTGTGGCTATGGATGTGGAAACCAAGCAAGGTGGGAGGAGCAATGCATAAAGCACCACATGCTCTACCCCATTCCTTGCACGCATCCCCAAGGCACAGCACCAAACCAACAAAGTTTTCCATCCAAGCCCTCCACAATTTCTATAGGGCGCTGTGTTTGCCCTATAGAAATCCAGGACTATTGATGAACTGCATGGGGCAGGGGAGAAAGACTTCAGCTACACAGTCAGGTCATGAGAGCAAAAACCACATATTTCAATAGAATAATGAAAGGGGCCAGGTGCTTAATCTCACTATTTGTGGAGAGTTTCAACTCGTGTGCTTACACATCACTTATTTTTCACTATAAAAACCTGAACAGGAACAACTAAGTGCAAAAAAAACAAATGAAAACAAAAATAAAGCAAAACAAAGAAGATCCATCACACCACTGCAGTCCAAAACAAGTTTCCACACACAGACAAAAAAGTTTTTGTCCTTTCATATTCCACATTACAGATTTATACGTTAAAGCAGCAGCACTCAGATCCGAAACGACTCAAGGCCATCAAGGTGAGACTTCTGATTCGGGCTCATACACGAGGATGTCATTGAAAAACGTTCAGCAGCCCAAGGAAATGGTGGTAAATATGGCAGTCTGTGTGACCAAAGGGATTATCCCAGAATGGCTCACCTGATTAGTTATACAAATGCCTTTTATTTTTTTCCTTAATCCAAGACCGTGCAGAATGCCAAACGGGAGAATGGAGCGGGCTGCGTGCTGGAATGTCTGAAGGCTACAGACTTGGGATTTATATTCCATGTTGAATTCATTGTTCTCTCTCCTACCCCCGCTGCCCTCTAAAAAATGCTGCAGCCATGACAGAAATAAATTAGCCGGAGGTACAGGTCACACCTTCAAGGGCAGTAAGCATTCTGGGTAAAATCAATAGAGAAGATGGGAGTCTCTAGCAACTGAAGCAGAAAGAATGACGCATTGATAGCTTTACATATACTCAAACAAAAGCACTTTGGAGCAGCCCTCGTCCCTGCTGCCTTGTGAACACAAAGCTCGTTTTTCCGACCACCTGAACCCCAACAGCAACACAGAGGCGATTCAGAAATTGTTTCTTTGGGCAATTTGCATATCGATGCAGAAAATTCTGCTCGTTTGCAGCTCCACCCAGGGAGGAGCTCCAGACGATGAATTCCAACCCGAGCTGCAGCTCCCACAAACTTCTACAGAGCTCCCAATGCACACGGAGCTTCGGCTGAAATGGTGCAGCTCTCTGCAGCCCCTCGAGTGGCAGAAGTTGAAGCAGCAGCCGAAAACTCCCACAGAATTCAATGAACACACAAACAAATCCAGAGGGCACCACCAGGCAGCGCCGCTCTGTCTTCTGTTCATTATTTCCCCCTCTGGTTTTAAAGCAGTGGAGAATTTAGTCAGAATCACCTACATTCATTCAGCACCTTAAAGGCAGGCTGTGGTATTTATGAGTCACAGATCCCCTGAAATAAGGCGATATCAGGCTCACAAGGATAAGGGCTATATGAAGATTCATGCAGAAGTGGTTTTTACTAACAGCTGAGTTAGGTAGGAGCTCTCAGTGAGACACACGACCTTGGCAGACACTTCATAGATCCCATGGGGTTCCTACCTGCATTTCCAGGCTCCTAAAAGCTTTAAACCTGATCTAAGCTTCCACAGTGCTGCTAAAAACAGGACTTAGACTCCGCAGTCCCTCGGGAGCTGGTGAAATTACTACCCAGGAGATCCATCCCTGGGCAGAGCTACAGCCTCTCCTCCTGTTCTACGCCTCCCAGGCTTCCCCAGAGACAGCTCTGGCCCAAATACAGCAGAATCCAAACCCAAACGAGCACTGATTTTGTGCAGAGCCAGCAAGGGAATGCCAAACAGCACAACTTCTCCCTACCCTCCTCGTTTGTTTGTGCTTTTGAAAACCCACACAACGTTAGCACGTGCATTGCTCTTTGATCATTAAGGCACCCATTTCTGCCTACGTTGAAACACAGTGCAATTTGGAACTATATTGGTACTTACATTTACAGAGCCTGAGAACAACATCGTAAATGGAACTCTTTTCATTTCCAGTGCTACCTGTAACAATAAATGAGGGGATTCATCATTAATGCCAGTGCTGCATTAAACGATTATCTTTTGCATACAGTCACTGCCCCATCTTACGTCTCCAGCACGTAGCAATGATGTGGCAATACCTGCAGATATCTCTGAGTTCTGGGGAAATAAATAAAAACAAAATCAATGCCTGAGGAAAAGCATGCCTCAGAAATCAGCTGTGCTTTGCTGCTTTTGCTCTGAAGGCCTTTGCATCTTTGGATGGTTCCTCAAACCCACCAGTGCAGACAGCGAAGAGATTGCTTAGTTTTGGTCTACAGAGAAGGCACAATTTCAGCTCTTAATTCAGGCGCTCTGGGAACACCCCCAGCACAGCCCTGCTGCTGAACCACAGGAAAGAGGTGACTGATGGGGCAGGGAGGAGCTGGGGAAACTCCACTGGTGAAAAGGCTAAAAGCCTTTGTAAAGAAGACCCAACAGCCCTCCTTGGGAAGTGTGACCTGTAGGTGGGCAGCCTCCACATGGAGTTACAGGTGAGGAAATCAGTGCTGTTATCAACTTGCCACTCCAGCTGGAGTGCATGGCTCTCCCTGCAGCCACAGCTGTGGGCTGTTTTGGGGACAAAGAAAGCAGGGAAGGAAAGGCACATTCAGCATCTTCCCAGGAATGACCAAGATCAGCTCCTCCAAACAAACATCAGACACAATGGCCTACAATGACTTGCCCTGCTGTGGTTAAACTACTGCTGTGGTACCTGCTGTTATGTTAGACCTTAAAAAAAAAAACCAGCATTATTTGCACACACATTCTGAAATGCAGCACAAACTCTGTGCTTCGAATAAAGCAATGCAATGCATCTAATGCAGCTTGTGCCAAAACAAATCATTCCCCGTTTGTTTTACACTTCAGCGTGTTCAGCGATAAGTGAAGTCCTGCCCAGCTTTGGAGAACATTCCAATAATCCCACAAGCACATTATCTGAAGAGATCACATTTAACATCTGCAGGTCAAGAATGACCCAGCAGAGATACACCCATTGGCGCCTGCTTTCCTCCAGCAGAGCTGGATACCAGCTGACTTGCTTCGCTGATTGCCTTATCCAGGGTGTTTCAGATGGGTCTTGACATCCTGATACTCACAATGCTCCAAGCAACCCCCCGTCTTCAAAGAAGGGCATCTCTGTGTCAGCACTGAAACAAGGAAGCTGCCACACATAACTGCTCCCAAAACCTAAGGCTGCTGCTCTGCACATCCCAGGGCTGACGCAGACTCCCAGCAGAGGTAACTGCTGTGACCCACTGCTCAGAGCTGCAGGGCACATCCCATGCCCACACCTCCTCTTTCTCGTGTCAGATTTCACCTCTGCCTATCGACTGTGGCTGGTTTCAGAGGACATGCCTTCATGGCAAAGAAATGCTTACTCTGGACGCAAAGAAACCTTGGGAACACCTGGGCCTTTCCAAGAAGTACACAGACCCCTTCTCTTTGTTTAAAATACACGGGGATTTAAATTCAATCAGGGAGCAGGTGTGGATTTGCTTTGGGAATACCTGGAAAGATGATGGATGAAAACAGAGATGGGGGTGGATCTGGCTGGTACCCATTCAGCAGATGTTACAGTAATGGATCACAGATAGGGGTGTTAAGATATGGGCTCCGTGTCCAAAGAGCTGCTTTCCACTTGGAACATCCGCACGCCAATGAATTGCAAAATCTTAACCTTGGGAGGGGAAACAAAATAATTTAAAAACATTTCCTGTCCCTAATTATGTTTTGCATGTGAAGTGGATCCATACAGAACTGCTGGATTTGGACACCTGAAAGCAAACAATAGTGTGGGGCAGGCCGTGCAGTTTGCATCTGGATAACGGTGCTATTTTGCCTTCCTGCAGTGACTAAAAGGATTTAAGCTGAAATCTGTGGACTTGAGAGGTCCCAAAGTTCATTTCTGAACCCAAATCTGGATGTGCATTTTTGAAGCTTGGCCTTATCACTTCCCTGCAACGCAAGGTATTTTTTCTGCCAGAAAATACTCAAAGAGCCTCACAGGAATCCCTCGTGGTCACCCGCCCCAGTGCACAGCTAAGCAAATGGAGGGACTGCATGCAAAGAAGGCAGAGAGCGTGCTGTGGTCACACAGGGCCCGTGTCCATCTGCAGCACAACCCTTGCTGCCTCCATAATCCCCTGCAGGTTGCTAAATCAAAGAAGTGAAATAAGGCAAAGCAATTTTCCCAGCCTCCTCTCATCAAAAAAACTTCCTAGGATCTCAAGGGGATAAGAGTAAGGCAAGATCAGAGAGCTTCAGCTTTGGTCATTTGCAGATTCCTTCTGCTTGGCCTAGCTGCTCCCCGTCCCTCCGTGTGCACGCAGCAGGTAATCCTGGTGGGAACCAACCCGAAGCCCAGAGAACCCAGCACTCCTCCTTGTTCTCTACCCTCACCCTCTGCAAAGAAGAGATGCTGAGGGGTTTTTTCCCATGCTGCGAGTGGCGAGCAGCAGCACAGCCCATTATTGTACTTTGCTCATGGATTGTGCACTTCCCGCCCCATAACCAGGACTGGACCATCGTGACTGACCTGTTACCCTTTCTCCTCCTGAGATCCTTTGCAAAGACAATTGATTCCCACCTTATAATAACCAAACGGTAAGCACAAGGATTTTGCATTTGCATATCTGGTTATTTAATTATCTCGAGTCTCTAAAATCCATGTGATTTGAATGTTGAAGGCTGCATACACTTTTCACACTTAGAAAACAAAATGCTCACGTTTAATAAGCAATACGACCGTCCTAAAGAACACTGGAGGACAAAATCTAACCAAATGTTTCTGACCTATTGCAAGCAATCATTAACTACAGACAGTTTCTAATTATTTGAGTCCATTTCACTTCTTACTCTGTGGTCATTTTGTTCCTTGGCCGTGTGGCCTATGCTCAGAAAAATCTCCATTAGGCAGCACAGAGTTGCAGAAGAAAAATGACCCTTTTTCCACTTTCTAAGGTTGTTTCAAGACCTCTAAGCACATCTCCAAAACAAAACAAAAAACAAATAGAAAGCACTTAAAAATGTAAAAGCACAACAGTCTGCTACATTGAAACATGTTGTTATCAAATCAAATTGCTTTCTCTCACCCCTCTGCTAGCAGTTTTGCAATTCGTTTTCCATAAAAAGCTGTGAACGTATTAAAAGGCATAACATCTCTGCTGAGACTGGGAGCGATCACATGAAGCAGCCACAAGATTTGCTTGATGACATACAGAGTTCATTATTCACGAACGAGTCTCATTTTCAGCCTTAAAGGAGAGGGTGGGGAGAGCAGGGGGAGCAGCCTTTTACAGCACACACACTTGAAGGAAAGGATTGCATTTATAGGAACCACTGAAAAGAATTAAGAGCAGGGAAAGGAAAAGAAAACACACCCCTGTGCTACCAGTTTGCAAGAGCCAAGCTTGGATCCCCAAAACACACTCACACGTTTTTCACTTCAAACACATTTACCTTCTCAGAGCGGCTGAGCAATCAGAAAGCTGCTCAACTTTCAGAAAGTTCAGCTCTGCTGCAGATGGGAAGGGACAGAGAGCAGAAAGCACAGCGTCAGCCAAAGCCACGAGCTGCAAAAGTTCCTCTGCACCCCCCCACCGACCTACCAGCCTTCGTCTCACAGGTAGCAAAGTTTGTCCTCCTCCTCCACTGCCACAGCCGCACACGCACGCAGGCTGAGTGCACTGAGCATCAAAAGAATATTGTTTCCAATCTTCCCATGACCAAGGAGAGCGAGAAAAATGCGGTCTGGCCAGGTACTGCTTCTTCGTGAAAAGTAAATCCGGCATTCTGGAATGAGTTCAAACACAGGGCTTGACAGGCAAGGGAGAAAAGCTTTTTCACTGAGCATGCTTAGTCCTGCACTGCCTGCACACTTAATGAACATTACTTCCTTCCCAGTGGTTACTCCTAGTAGAAATCCACACCCCCTACTCTTTCAGAAGTCAGGAATGCAGCTGAAACCAAAGTCCAGAAAACAAGCCCGACACCCAGACATGGCCCCACAGATCAATAAACCCAGGTTGTGACCCGCAGGTCAGTTTGTCAAACAGGACATCGGGCTGAGTTTTTTCTACACTTGGTATAGTTTGCTTTATGCTTCAGCTAATGCTACTCGCTCCCCAGAGAAAATAAAACTGCACCGGCTTTTAAAGGATGATTAAATGCTTCAATAACAGCTGGGAATTCTCTTTAAATCTCGTCTTCCCAAACCTGCTTTAAAATGAGGAATGAGCACTGCGTAAAAAAAGTTCTTCCCATTCTGAGATTGCTGAACAAAAGTTGTTGGGATTTGTCCTAGGTGAGGAGCATCTGCTGAGCAAAAATACAGACCCTTCCCTTTAGTGAGAGCCCCATCCCGTTCCCTTTGCAATCACTCGCAGTTTTGTCATTACCTTCAGTGGGAATCACACCACGGTTTTAGATTTCAAATGCTTTCAGGCAAGAGCTGTGTCTACTTCAGTGACCTGTACAGGACAGACTGGTTCTGGCACTTCAATTTGCAATTTACAATATTGCTGTGTGTGAGTGTTTGAACACCGTGCAGCAGAAGTCTCCCTCCTTCCAAAGCCCGCAAGAGTGGCTGAAGAAAAGCAATTCTACAAAATCGCATGTGTTATTTTTAAAGCTTTTCATTATATTTCAAGCTTTTCAGCTGCTTGCCAATTCTTTTTCCGTCAGGTTACACTTAGCTCTCACATCTCAATTCTCACCCACAATAGGACCAGGGGATTTTTTGTAATGAAGGCTATGCTGGCCCAGAGTGCCGTGTCATAAAAACACCAGGCAGCAAACGATGAGTTACAATGGAATAACAAGGGCTGTGGTATTGTGAGGTAAGGAGCACTAATCAAAATCTAAGCTGTCATCATTTCCAAGGCCTCTTAGATAACGACTATCACACCACACTTTAAAATAGGTTACAATTTGATTGTGACCTCTGCATCTGAGCAGCTGCAGACCTCACGTGGCTCCAGGGCTGGGTTTGAAGGGGGACAGACCACGGCAAAAATCAAGTCCCTGGATTCCAAACGTCCCATTTAGACCCCATTTAGATTGCAAATGGTAGTAGAGCACATTGGGACTGAACTCACATGGGTACGTTCAGAACCACTCTGTCTGTTGGGCAACCAAGTTTGAGCAAAGTAATAATAAAAAGCAATGCCCACACAGATCTGCTCTTCCTCATTTCCTTCAGGATCTCACAAGGAAAAGTCCCCAAACTGCACAACAAAAACAACCATGCTGTATTTCTAATGTGCTTAACTTGAGGTTTGGGAAATCCCCAGAGAAAGAAAGTTTCCTGTCGATGTGCAGAAGCAGCTGCATAAGGCTGATCAACCCCCAGCACAACAACCAAAAGGCTTTTCCCTTTGGTACACCTCCATCTCGCCTCCCTAAGGTTTCCTTTGGTCAGGGAAGTCCCTAACAGCACAAAACAAACTGTCAGCCCAACTGGATTTTTCCCCCTGGACCATCTCTCGGCCACTTTTCATGGCCTTGTCATTCAGCTGCACAAGAGAATGAAATCTGTTGGATTCATAAAGCCTGAGGCATCAAAAGCAGGCAGGCAGTGCACCTTACTCACATCCAAAATGATCCTAAAGCTCAGAGGTGATGAACCCAGGGCTTAAAAACAGGCTCACTCAGCAAACAGTTGTAGTGCTCTGAGCCATCCTTGTCTTCACCCATTGCTCACAGCCTCACTCTTGAGTGAACGGAGTGCCTGTGTGCTCCAGCCTGGAGCCCAAGAGCTTACACTGAGCTCCAGCTGGGAGCAGGAGCCAAACCAAAGCACAGAGCATTAATGCACCTTAGGAGCACACCATCATGGCATGACCTTATGATGGCAACTTTGTCAGAGCGCTGGTAACATGCTGGAGAGACACAGTGACACAAATCCCACAGCTGCCCACAACCAGACCCTCCCTGCTGTGCTCCTGATAGAACAGCAGCATGAAATGCTCCAAGCTGCAACCACGCACTGCCACTGAAGAGCTCTGCCATTCCCACCGAGCTCCTCGAGGCTGCTGTATGCTCAGGATCCACCTTCCTGTGCCACAGCACTGCAGGCCTGCAAGCTGAAGGCACGCTGCAAATCTGCCGTCTGTGAGTCACAGCACAGGGAGCAGGCTGCTGATTCCCTTCATGCCTAATTAGCCATAAGAGGTTGGCACAACCATTTCTTTAGCACAGCGTTGGCCCAGCACTCAGACGAATCCCGTGTCCAAAAGGAAAGTGCTCTACCTCCAGTTTTCTTCTGGAAAGAAAAATCATGTAGGGGCATTCGAGTCCACAGAGCTCTCCTGTTAATCATTTGAAGACTGTTGGAGCACTGTATGCCAGTGGTACAATGTCTGTCAGTGAAGACAAGCCTAGCTATGCACATTCTGTCCTGCCACAGGACTGAGTCTGGTTTCTCTGAGGGAAACTGGGACCAGCTCTACCTGCCTTTGAGCTGGGACTGCAGGACGACAGACCAAAGTGAATTTCAGCAGGAATGAGGCATTTAAACTCCTTCTAGACTCTGCAATTAGGGCTGCTGAATAGCAAAGATTTGGGCAGGGTTGAAAAGGAGCAGAGAAAGAAGACTTGTGCTGTGCCTAGAAGCCAACAAGTGACCCCAAGATGGATCATCAGCAACTGGAGAACTGCATCCTTCAGGCATCTGTGAGTCAGGACAAGGACTGGGAAAAGCCTAGATAAGTGAAAAGCCTACAGGGAGCTGCACAAGCTTTGGACTGCTTGATTTCTGGGATGATGCCTACATATCCTAACCAGAAAGCTGTGCCCTAAGGCGCAGACCTGAAACAGACTTTGGCATGGCATCAGTCCTTTCCAGGATGAACGACAGAGCCCACCAACACACATTCACCAAGATCCAATGGGGAGCTATTGTTGCCACTCTTAATGAGAGCCAAATGGCTGCCCCTCCCAGAGCTCACAACTCCAGCTGGGGCAGCTTTGCTTCCCTTTTCCCCCTAGGATGCATAAAATACATTTTTGCTCTCCTTCCTGACACCAGAAAAGCCTGGATCGCTTCCCACTGTACTGTGAGAGCTTGAAACTTGGCCATGCTATTTACAGCATCGTCTTTGCCCGGAGGAATTGGAGCCGCATCGTGCTTTTTCCACCATATGCAAGCAGCAGGCATGGCTGCATGTGCCAGCACCACAACATGGCGAGCTCAGCACTACCTGTCGGTGCTTCCCCATGGCCACTCCAAGCACTACCAAGAGAGAAGAACAGGACTTCCCAAGGGATGCTGTCTGCTGGCTCTCATCTTCTTTGCTCCTGGTGCTCAGATGCATCCATCCTTCAGTTGTCGGTGGGAAAGGATAAACTAAAGAAAGACTGTAAAGGGTGGGGCTCTGTTTCTGGTCCTCTCAACAGTCAAGTTGGCTTTTGGCCATAGAGAAGCTTTTCAAAAGGAGTTACGTGACTCAGAAGCCTCTGTTCCATTGATTTTCAGCAGGAATCGGGCTGGAACTGCAGCAGCCCTGGGTCTGAGCCCCACGTGGGCTGTGCATGCAGTGACCCACAGTCACAGCATTTCCACCAAAGGAACGTGGCACCTCAGCTCCGCCAGCAGCAGTTCCCCACCACCATGGGGACACCAATGGCCCCAGGAGAGCTGCTTCTAGGACAGCCTGCCCTGGACAACAGAGCAAAGGGTGCTGCAGGAGGAGCCTCAGGGCTGCTGCCAGCAGGGAGTACACAGCCTCAAAGGGATGGAGCTGCAACACTGTAGGTTTGCCCCTCTCTCCTCTTTCATCAAACCCAAGAAGCTGAGCTCAGAGGCAAGAAACTGAGTAAAACTCTATGATCACGGACAAAAATTTGACCAAACTGTCTATCTTTCAACCTTAGGATCTGTTTTAGAGGTATTAATGCATTCATTTATTGATAAAATATTAAATATGAGTAGCTGGCAGGTTCCCCAGAATGCAGCAGGTAATCTAAATGTACTAGAAATAAAAGCACGAGAAGCTTTAACTTTAAAGGCCTTGCTTTGCTAGGACAGAATGACAGAGCAGATATTGAAAGTACAGCAGTTCCCAGATCTGCTCTGGTCTTCCACGTAACTTTGGGCAAATCATGTCTCTGATTTATAGTACCCAAAAGGAACTGGATGTAATTATTACAAAGATCACTGCGATCAATCTGAGACAGCACTGGCAAAAGGCTACAAATAATGCAGGAAAGATCAAGCCACAGCCACAATCTTAGCAGAGATTCAAACTCCACTTTAAACAAGGCAAGCCTCACACCGCTCCCCTGTTGCACTCTGAAATGAACTGACTGCAGGACATTGTGCAGCAAAACCACTTTCCACCCAATGTTGCACAGCGTGGGGAGGGCAGTGGTAGCTTCAGCAGAGCAGAGCACTGCCTGCACCATGGAGCTCAGCAGTGCAATGCTGTGAGGTCAAAGTGACCAGTGCTGATCCGCTCATATCTCACAGCAATTCAGAGCTGTGGTTCACGTATTTTTTAGATTTCTCACCAAAAATGTGGGCTGTTTGTTTCCTCCTGACCTTTTTTTTAAGTCTATTGCATGAATTAGCTTAGCAGAGTCTTCTTGCAGGATAATAAATAACAGCAAGTATTTCCTATGACAACCTAAGGTTTCTATTCCAGGCACAATAAATTTCATTGAGGGAGGAGGAAAGACAAACTGCATGAGCAACAGCATTGAGCTCAGGGAACTTCATTTTTCCCCTCTCACAGGAGAGTTGTTTCAAGGCTAAATGTTTTCTGTGCGAGGTATATATGATAAATATTTGCAGAAGGATGTTGGTGCAGTGCAGTTCTCCTGAAAGGATTGTGCTACATCATCTGTGCTGTCTCTAAGCTGCAATGAGACATGATACTTTAAAGGACAAAAAATGAAAAAAGGAAAAAAGCTTGTCTACCTTAATCAAGATTTGTTAGTAATTTCTGATAGAAGGTAAAACATTCAGAGTTTTGTTTCTGATTAAGTGTAACTAAAAGCCATTATCTCATCCTGAAGGAGTTTTTGCCGGCACAGGAAGACTCACCATCTATCAGCCTCTGTAGGATTAATGAGTTGGCTGGTACCTAATCCCAACAAAGCCAGCAGTCTGATAAAGACTTCAGCTGAGCAGTGCACAGTGCAGTGAATACCAGCATCCAGCCATAAGAAAATGAAGAGCAGATAATACACATCCATGCATTGCAAGGCACAGGCCAAAAGGCAGGACTTCCTCAGACATCACAGTGCCTTAGGAATTGAACTGGACCCTAAAATCTGACTGAAGGTCCTACAAATTCCAAACATGCTCAAGGGTTTGCTTTTCTGCTCTCTGTGAGCTTAGAACCTTAGCAAAGATGGAAGATTCCTTTGAATGGTAACTGTTATGTTCCTGTATGGACCATTCCAACCAAAGGCAAACACCCTACTATGTGGCTAGCCAGCAGCTAGCCAGAGCTCAGCCTATGAGTTCCCGCTTGCCAATCTCCAGTTGTAGCACCTCCAGGAACCAGCTGCAATGCAAGCTCCATATTTTGCCCATAAACATTTCAGAGGAGGATGACAACTGTCAATATGCACAACAACAGGGTCAAGCCATAACAAAACCAGATGGTAATACCCGTGTCCCCAGTCATCTCCCTCAGCTACAGGCCAGTACAGTCTGCCTTAAATTCCTGCTCCGGTGCTTTGCACAGGATACACATCATCCCCATGCAACAAACGGATCCATTTCATTTTTTCCACTTAAAGTCGCTGGTGAGTTCAACTTTGGCACTCCAACAAAAAAGGTCTTCATTGCCAGCGTGCGCAATGCTCCGGAATCAGAGTGGGGTGAGAGGAGTGGAAAGTCATTTATAAAGCAAATTTTGCAGCAGAGAGAATTATTAAGCTTTACCTGGGGATTATATGTTACATTTCTTTCTAAAACACTGCGTTTAGCTCATGACAGTCTGCGGGGGAGAGGGGAAGAAAGGTGAAAGTTTACTTTTCTTCCTTTGTTTTTGTTCCTTATCAATGTTTGATTTTGTCAGTACTGAATTTTGCAGCCTGTAAGGATTCTAACAGCTCCCTTCTGGGGATTCCATCACTTTGTTAAGGCTTTCCCACATGCTTTGCAAAGACATGGGGCAAGGTGAAGGGCAGCAGGCCACCCCAAGGAGCATCAATGCTTTAGGAGGATCCCAAAGAGCAGCAGTTCTGCAGTGGCCACAAATCATCCCCAGCAGCAAGATGGACAACCTCAAATGTGACCACCGTGATTTGGGGACCTCGGTAGTTAATTTCCCAAGATTGAGGAAGAGAAGGCGAGATTCTTTATCAAGCCATCTGAAAAGGCTCGTGGGAAGCATCATTAGAACTGACACCATGAAAAGGTTGGTTTGGGATATACTGATGCCGATTCTCCATTCAGAAAGTCCCAAGCAGCCTTCGTCAGCTTGCACCAATCCACCTCTAACTTTCACCTGAACACATCTGTTGTGCTGGTTGTTCCTCCTCTCTTTCAGACCACTGATTGCTGACTCATTCGAAGCACTCTCCTTTCTTCTTAAGACCTCCCTCATCCTTTCTTGGGCTGATGGTGACTTGTCTTAGCTGATCCCATTTAAGTGGTTTGCAGGGTCAAAGTGAGTGCCACGGTGTGTTTGTCTTACATCCCATGAATTTAATAGCACCCTGTCCTGCAAGTACTGCTGTCTATTTATGCGACTACCACCACTGTTTTACCTCTGCACCTCACCACTGCACGTTACATGTTTCCTTTTGATCGGATCCTGTATGGATTTAGTAGTTTTTAAAGCGTCTGGGTGCGTTCAGGTATCTCTGTATCACTGCAGACCTTGAAGTAACTACTTCAGTAACTGCTAGGGGACTGAAAGCCTCTCATTTGTTACAGAGGTAAGTGCAATCAATACATGCACGTCTCAGTAAAGCTTTCCATGCAAACAGTTTTGTCTTGTGTTTACTTGGAAACCACTTTAAAATGTACTTCTGCCATAAACACATAATTGTAAAAAAAAGTCAGCAGGACTAAAACTGCTGGTATTGAGTGCTACACCTAGTGGTGTTTGCAGGATTTGTAGCATTTCTGACATTTAAACAAATAATTATGCAAAAACAACATTTAGAGAAACAAGTCATAACACAAGGAGAAGGAGAGGAAAAAGCACTCCAGAGCACTTTGCACACTTAAGCAGGGGGCCTATTCTTCTATCAGCATGCAAGAAATTTATGCAATTAAATTATAATCATTAATGAAACTTGCCTATGAACTCAGCTGGTACGTAAGGGAGAAAAGCACAGCCACTTAAGCTGCAATGTTACTGTAACAAAGCAAGGGCAACGGGAGGTGCTCTGCTACCCTGCTCCATGGGATGAGAAGATGCTGCACTCTGTTTTTTTGTTTATCAGCCCACTGACCCCTCAAAACACTTCAGGCTGTTTACTTCCTTTCTATTTGAAACTTCTAAGGGAAACAGTTTCCTCCTCTAGGAGCCTTCTTCAACCCGAGTGCCTCTGTCCTGTGCCCACACGCCCAACGCAGCACTGAGGGATGTAGGCCCATTGGGTACAGTGCAAGTTGTGTCTGAAATTTGCAGATGTCAGCCTGTCCAGTGAGCATCAGTTAAGAAAGCCTCTCCTGAGCGCCTGCCATCTCCTGCTGGTTAATTACAGCACATGCAGATGCAACGCCCCGATGCCTGGCAGTGCTCAGCCTGGCTGCCTGCCCTCACCTGAGCTGGTGGAGCATCAGCTGCCGAAATGTCACTGCCTGCAGCACGGCAGTCCCAAGTCACCCAGCAGTGCCTCCAGCACTTTGCTGCTCCCTGCAGCGGTTCAGCAGAGCTCAGGTGCCGGGGGCTGGGGCAGAGCGATGCGCAGGCAGCGGGGAGCCTTCACTTCAAGGCATACCGAGCGATTCCACTCCTACTCACAGATGAGAGATTGTGGTTACGTGCCCAAGGTTATGCGATGAAATTAATGGAAGAGGTGAGACCGTGGAACATTGCCCAGTTTCCATCACTAGTCATCACAGACCCCTCGGAGCAGCAGCACACATGGGCACAACGGGACACGTGGGGCAGAAAGAGGCAGAGGTCTGCAGTTTCCTCTCCCCTTTCCCTCACAAAAGCAGAGCTCTGCTGGAGGACTTGCTGAACCATTCCCTGCACCACTACACGCTTAGCACTGTTCACTTGCCAGCTGGAAGGAGACACAAGTTTCAGGGGTCAAAACTCTTAAGTAACACTCCAGTTTCCAGCTCTTGTCTCCCCAGATGCAGGAACACCATCCAACTCACTGTGGACATCATTTCCTTTTTATGTTTCTCTACTTTCAAATTACTAAGCAATACAAATGCTTTTAGCAGCCATTCCCACATGCTCAATGTACTCAACAGTTTCGAATAAGCTCAGCTTATCTCAATCACTTTTTGTTGGTGTTGTTAACACACAGGAGTTAAGCCACTGATTGCAGAGGAAACAATTGCCTGCTGAGTGCCTGATACACCATGAGCTTGGGACTGCCAGGAGAGGTCCTATCCATACCAGCAAGTGGGGAGCAGTGGGTTTTTTGTGGGCACAGAGGCCATGGATGGGCAGAGGAGCATCACCAGGCACAGCGAATTGGACTCCTCCCACCTCACCAGGACGCTGTGCTCCTTCACAGTGCTCTGTCCCATCGCTAAGGAACAGCTACATCTGTAATGTTCCCACTGTGAGAGATACTCTCCAAATACAGGATTAAAAGCAGATTGGAAGGTGTTGGAGCAGAGCAATATTCACATGGCCTCATATCCACCTCCTGTTTCATCTTACCTCTCAGCTGGCCTCAGGTGTTCTGAGGAACCTGTGCCAGCAGAAGGCACTCTGGTGACTGGAGGTGGGCTTTAGCAGAGCCACAAGGACACGAGCAGGAAGGCAGAGGTGATGGCAGTGTATGGAACAACGTGTAGAGTCAAACACTGGTCCTGAGCCTGGAGTGTGCCTTTGCAATGGGCAGCCCCACACTGCACACACAGCTGTTCCTGGGTGCAGTTCTCAGGCTGTGGCTGCTCCGTGCCCCATTAGGAGCCTTTGAACCTGAAACACTCAGCAGAGGCCACTGCGACTTGAGTTACAAGCATAACTCCATTGGCTGCTAACCCATAATATGCCATTATTCCTTAACCTGAGCAGCCATCAAAGGCAAATACACTTCACTTCTTCCACTGCATCATTTTTTTTTCTTCTTGATAAAGAGATCAGCGATTTAACACCGCTCCTTTTCTTACTCTCCCATTCACACATATTTTGAAAATTAGAGGCAGGTTTAATGCCAATATTACCTTGACAGATCTCAGCCCACTACGTATGAAAGAAACCAGAAATCTTTTATGATGCCACCACCGCAGACATTCAGACAGCTGACACTTTAACGCGCTCAGGAAAATACAATCATCACTTCACATAGCCACGCTTTTCAGGCAGTAAACCATGATTTGCCTTGTCCTTCACCTGCAACAGTCATTTAACCCACTCAACTGAGAGTCTGTTCTCTAAAAAGAAGAGCTGGAAACCCAGGTAATTAAGAACAGAGCTCGAACCTGCATTGGAGAGTGAAAGTAATCCTAAGTAGTTATGCAATATTATTCAAAATGTAAGGTCTCTAAACATGATGCTCTCAAGGCTGGGAAGAAACAATCTTGTTATAAAAGCGTGCCGACAGCAAACTGTGTGCATGCACAGCACAAGTGTGTAAGCAGATGATGAGGCTGAACACCCCAAAGACTCCACAAAGAGATTGTGGCTCCCACTGTCATATCTTTATACCTTTCTGCTTTCAGTAAGCATTACTAATTCATACACTAAGATTTGCATATCCCAAAGCAAAGGGGAATGGGAAGTATTGAACGTATGATGCATGGTGGATTTTAAATTGCTAATGTTAACTTTCAGTGGAGCCCAGGACTCCTTCTTATTTTCCATTGTCAAAAGGTGGTACTTCTATGAAATTTTGGGGGAACTCCAAGAACTCCGTCTGACCAAAGCCTGGAAACCATACAAGTTCCCCACCTGGCTGCACAATCCCCCACATAAATTGTACCAAGGCATGGGAGACAAGGCCAGGTTTCACATGGTGCTTTGAGGCTTGTCCCAATGGTTAGCACCTCGCTACCAACTACGTGAAGCAAAACAAGCTGAAACTGCAGAGAAGGCTGCTGAGATGTCCTCCTGAGCTGGCCCATCCCTCCCTCCACCCTCACCCACATGCTGACAAGGCATGGAGCTGAGGTAAATACTTGGAAGAACAACCTGAACTGGTTTACAAATGGATCTTAGTAAAGGAAATGCATTACCTGCGAGGTACAGCAGGCAACAAAGCGCTTGTGAGTTCTGCAATGCATTCTCAAAGATGCAGAAGAGAAAACAGAGCACAGTAACCCAAGCAAAGGGCTGCTTCCTGGGCCAAAGACCCTCCCAGGGAAGGCCTGCAGGGCATTGAAGGGCTCCATTTCCTACATGCAGCACACCTGGGCAGGGTGCCTTTATCCTAACAACAGAAGGTGTGGTCACTGCAAGCAGCAGCCATTTCTGCATACAGCTGCACTGAGCCTAACGGGCTCCTTGGTCTGAGAACTTCAATCCATCCCCAGATATCAGTGGTAAGTCTGCACACGTGCACTCATCCGAGTGTGGGGCAGAGCAGGGAACCTCCAGCTGGCCCCATGCAGAGCACAGCAGGTCTGTGGGGCTCAACCTGAGCGCAGGGATGTGCTCTGCAGCACGCAGACCCCCCTGGGTGCCAGCACAGGGATGTGCAGGTGGCACAATGTGCATCGCAGCCTGGGTCCAAGCAGGACAGTGAAAATCTGAGCTAACAAGCTCCCCTGGATCTCGCTCAGCTCTGCGTGCAGCCATTCATGTACTTCTGCTCCGCATCCTTTAGTAACCCTATTATCCAGGTTTCCTCATTGTCTGGGGATTCAGTCACCCCATTATTTTGGACAATGGGGAACAGACCGCGCTGCGGTTCCTTTCTGGGCACTTTAACACCCACCCCTTTTCCTTTCTCTCCAAAGAAAGAGCAGAACAAAGTTCATAAAATAAAATGAAATAAAAACCATATCTTGGGCTCTGACCCTCAGCTCTGATCTGCCTGGGCAGTCTGACAGCCCGACCAGCAAACGATCTGCTGAGAGAATGAAATACGTGTATATATATTCAGCTTTTATTTAACAGCTAATTAATTAATATTTCTATAAACACGCACACCTCTTTATCCAAAGTTCTGTAAGTCAGCACATTTTTTCACCGCAGACCGCTGCAGCCCCTTCTCTTTTCTTTTTTCTTTTTTTTTTTGCCTCCCAACTTTATTATAAAGCCCCCGAGTTCACATAATGTTTGGCTATTGTTTCTTTAAAGAGGAATTCTCCTCCCCGCCTCCTCCTTTCTCTGTATCTCTGAGGCACCACATGGCACAATAAGAGCCCTTTCATGTTCAAGATGCAGAGTCGTTGCTGTGGTAACTCACCCAACCTCGCCGAGTATCCAAATAAATAGTTAACATTATTAAAAAAAATCAAATCAAATAATAAAATAAAAACCCAGCGGGTCCGCCTGCAATCTTATCTTTACCGCGATGGCTTCGAGGGACATTAAGGAGCAAAATAATAACCTTGTGGCCGGATGGGCCGCCTAGAAGTGTTGATTATTTAAGACAGAAGGACGTTTGTGCTGCTCCGACGTGGGTTTGGCTGAAGCCGGAGCACAAAGGCAGCAGACGCAATGCGGAGCCGGTGGCGGCCGAGCGATGGTGCGGGGCTGCCGGCCGCTTGCAGACAGACTTCCCCTCCCTGCCCCTCCCTCGTGTGCTGGGACAGACACCGCAGGGAAAGCTTTGGAAGGATTTGATCTAACGGGCAACGAGCGGCACAAAGCGTCATTAATTGCTACCTTGCAGGAAACGCTGCTACAAAGAGAAATCCATGTTTTGCCTATGAGGAAAGGAGGGGGGGAAAGAAAAGGGGGGGAAAAAAAAGGATCTTTCTTTCTGCCCTCCCTCTACGTGCTCAGACAAGCCACCGCTTGAGGCCCCCGAGTATCTGCTATTATCAGTTAAGTCACGTCTAGTGCCAGGCAAAAGGTCATTTCAGGTCAGCCCCGAGATGAAAGGAAGGGGTAATGTATGTGAGAATGCGAGGGAGAAAGGGGCGAGGGAGAAAGGGGAGGAAGGAAAAAGGATGCGAGAAGAGGAAGAGAGGGGAAGGCAGAGGGAGGGAGAAGATGAGAGGATGATATCAGCTTAAAAAGGAATGTTCTTATTGCCAGGAAACAAATAAAAGACCAAAGCGCAGCACCTCTGCTGACACGCTGTATGAACTTGATTCCTCATCAAATAAAAAGGCTGCCACATTTTCCGGGGTCATCTTTTTAATTCATTCCTTCAATGAGGAGGGTTTTGGGGTTTTTTTTTTGGTTCTTGGGTGGTGGATTTTTTTTTCTTTCTTTTTTTTTTTCTTTCTTTCTTTCTTTCTTTTTTAACCTTAACTGCTGAGAAAGGCAAATGCTTAGCAGATAAAGGACCATCCATTGTCTGGACTGTCTGCTGCAGCTTTCTTTGTCTGGGAACTGTAAGAGAGAGGCAGAGGCTCTTTTCTTTTTTTAATTCTTTTTCTGCATCTAAAAAAAATAATAATCATCAATTTTGCATTTAGCAGTGAAAAATAAAACCCCGTGCTGCTGGAGCGCACAGCCCGATCTCCATTGGCCTCTCCTCCCCTCTCCCCCTTCCCCTCGCAGCCCCCCTCCATTAGGTATCACTCGGGTAACATTTGCAGCCCGGCCCATCACTCATTCCTGACTCCATTCCAAGGTTCCCCCTCCACCCGACTCCTTCTCTCCCCCTCCCTCGCAGCTCTCAGCTCTGCTCTACTTGTCTAACAAATCATTGCTGTAGGACAAGCGACCTGAGACTGCACACACAACCCGACAGACTGCCAGGGGAGGGAGAGCTTTGTGTTTTGGTTCTTTTCTTTGTAAAAGCATTCCCTCTCCGGGACGCCCTCCTCTGTGCTCCCCCAGCCCTCTCCTTCCCCCCCTCCTCCGCCCCCAGCCTCAAGCTGACCGCGCTGCTTGGCGGTGTCGGGGTGACATCACAGCAAACGCTGCCTTTCCCAGCGTGTGGCAGCATGGAGGGATCCCTTCAGCACACAGCAGCCTCACCCAGCCTCGTAAAAGCAGCTTTTGTGCCTTCTGCCCGAGGGCAGCTCTTGTGCCTCCCTCAAACCAAGGCTACGCAGGTCAGGGCAGGCAGGGAAACGCTCAGGAAAATGATGCCCAGCAAAACGCCCTCTGGAAACCGGTGGCATCCCCACGTTCAGAAGGCTTTATTTGTTATTGTTCCAGCAGACATTGGAACCAATCAATTAAAATTCTTTCTAAGATTTTGTAGTCGGAATCCTCGGAGATGCTGCCTGGCTCCGTGGCTAGAGCTGTGGAAGACCGAGGCTTAAGTCCCACACCTAATTAATCGGGATGAATGGGGTTCACTCTCTCCTGCTGATGGGTCTTCATTGACAATAAATTGCAGCATGCTTTTTTTCCATTCAGAAAGGCTACGTTTCTAGCAGACGTGCTACTTGACCTCATTTCTCATCTCCCGTGGCACCTCCTTGGTTGCACACCGTACACTCACAGTCACTGCTGAGCTGTTTGGGCTCTCTGCACCTTGTGCACCTCTGATGAAAATTCCTCCACGATTCAAGGTTTCTATTGGAAAACCTTGGAATTCTTGCTTGTCTACGTGTTGTCTCATACTGAAAGTTAAGGCACTCCATTGTGCCACCTGTATCTTCTTACAGCTCTTTGCCAAACAAAAAGCATTCCCAGCTTTGCTCCACTGACAACTCCCAAAGTCACAGAATGGTTTGGGTTGGAAGGGACCTTTAAGATCAGCCAGTTCCAACCCCCTGCTACACCTCCCATTAGAACAGCTTGCTCACAGCCCCATCCAGCCAGGCCTTGAATGCTTCCAGGGAGGGGGCATCCACAACCACACTGGACAATCTGTTTCAGTGAAAAGACATGGATAAAACAAATTCAAACGTTCCTTCTTTACACAGAACTCATCCCAAATCCAGAACCATTGGGAATTTCTCACATCTTCACATTTCCCCAGCTGTGGCCCACTGAAGGGTTAAAGCAAGGGCACATTTGTAGATGTGGACACTGCAGGTGTGAGTAAGGGGACAGTAATGAAAGCAGGAGCAAGGGATGGTGCAAGGACAACAATTGCAAGTGCGGGGTTCTGTGACTGAAGATAAAACCATGACCAAGTTCTGTGGCTTGATGCTGTCCTACAGCCAACGCAGGCAGCTCTCACAGAGCCAAGGGGAGCTGTGCCTCCAACAGCTGCCATCCACAGTGAGCAGATCTCTGGCTCCATTGGGTCCCACTGACCAACTGCAGGTTGCACGCCCAACCCAAGCCTGCAGGTAAGAACAGACCTGTATGTCGGGGCTGTGATGGAACAGCATGTCTGAAGTTTTCAGCCAAAGGCCAGAAAATAAAAAAGTTTGATGTTTGGCTCAGTTTTCACAGAGCTAAGGAAACAAGGGTAAATATTAACAGTGATTACAAGCAGGTAGACAGAAATGCCAACGGGAAAGAAAAAAAGTCCCAGCCATGGCTCAGGCCAAGTTCTTTCCTTGATGCCTGGCTCCAGTAATACAAGAAGCATCACAGGAGCAATGTCATTCTGCACACACAGCAGTGACCACCTCTGAGCTTACAGCAAGCCACAAAAGAGGCAGGGAAGTGCAAGAGCTGATGCTACAGCAACACCCCAACTTTGTGTCTTAAGGTCACAGGTGGTCACCTGCAGGCTGAACCCCTTGGAATCAGGGAATACTTCCACCATCCTGCTCCACAGGAGGGTACCCCGCTTCCCCATAGAGAGCTCTGTTGGAGGGAGGCAGTGTGCAAACACAGCTATGGAGGTGAAGTCACAGCAGTCTGGAGGGCAGCTCTCCTTCCAAAAACCTTTCTTTTTTTCCCTCAGATGAGCGTTAAATGGAGCAGTGCACTCCCAACTCAGCATCCGTTCATTGCTGCCAACTGGGAGTGAATCTCAGTGACTTTGGAAAGAGGAATGGCAAAGGACTTTCAGTGAAATTAAAAATGTAAATGTATTTCTGATGTTGGTTTCAGATTCCCTCCCCCACCGCACTTCCTGAACATTAGTGTGCAAGCCTCTGCCACCAGATTTCCAAGATAGCTTCCTGCAATACGACTGGAGGCATATGCCATCAGCACCTGAATATCACTTTGTTGTTAGGGCCCAGCCATATGTTTCCTATTTAAAAAAATTACTTTATATCACAGGAAGCCACTTTTTCTTGCAACAATAGTGGAGGTTCATGTAACCGTTTCACCCATACAGGGAAAAAGAAGGACTAACCACCAGCAGCTTCACCAAAGTGTAGCCCTTTTTTATTTCCCCACATGCAACAAATCTTACGTTCTGATTAATTTATTCAGTGAAATGGTGCTATTGCAACAGCAGCCAGTGGAAAGGAGAAAGCTTTAGGATGTGCTGGGATGGGGGAACGGTTCCTGAGTCCTCCGGCCTCAAAATAAAACTCAGCTTTACACAGGGATGGGAAAACACCCCTCCACCATGAAAATGGAGAGCCGACCATCTGACACATAACCTTTAACATTCCCTGACACTGAGTGCCCAAAGTTCTATTAAAAATAGCTCCTAACGCTGCACAAAACCACAACATGGAGCAGGCAGAAGGGCAGGCAGACGGGACTGTGCCAAAATGGTATTTTTTATTTGAAAATGAAAGTCTCTTTCAAATGTTATCCTCAGTGACTGATTACTTTTCCCCCTGAAGAGCATCCTGACTGACAGCCCAGTGCTGCCCTGTGGGACAGGGACCAAGTATCTCCCACAGAAGGAGAGAGAACCAGCATTGGAATTACAGTCCATGAAACACCCCAGCGTCCTCATTTTGGAACATACATCATTTAGGTTTTCAGCTGCAATATTTTGTGTTTCATTTCTAGCAGGAACAAAATAAACGTCTTCCTTAGAAGCTTTTCTGGAAAAACTCCACATCCCTTTCCCTGTGGCAGCAGAAGCACAGCCCTGTGGTTACTGCTCTCTGACACTGAGGCAGAACTTTGCTGTGCCTCAGACTGAAAGAGAAGGTGTAAAAAGTTGTGAGGAAAAATGAAGACAACGGGGAAAGCTTTCCGGAGATGGAGGGCTCAATATTCCCATCTTTTCAAGGTATTCCAATAGTGACGGGTGTAGCTTCACAAAGAGGAAGGGATCAGAGTCACAGACTCCGCTGTGTGAGAAGCAAACCTGTTGCTCAATTAGAGCTGGGAGTTGTCAGAGCATCCCCAGGCTGACACAGCCGAGCGCCGGCGGTGGTTCGTCATCAAACTGAGGCTGTCAAAACACAGAGCTGAATTGGAGTTGAAACTCTCAGGATATTTTGGGGGGGAGGGGGACGAAAATACATGACAAACTCTGCCTTGTTCTGAATGTAAGTGCTGCAGGTTTTATACCCCAGCCTAAATGTCTTCCTGAGCAACAGAGTGCTGCTCAGAGGATAAAACTCAGACACACGTGGTCTGCAATCCCACCCTGCACCTCTGAATCCCCACAGGTTTGGAGCAGACGCAGGACAGCCTCCCAGCAGAGCTCTGGCCGAGCTCCTCTCAAGATATTTTGATGTTTCCACTCCCAGCTGAAACCACACAACTCCCAAACGTGTGAAAATCAGCAAAACAAACAGAGAGGGTTAAAAGCACTCGCAGTCATCTGCCAAGTGGATGTTTTGTATGAGGGTTCTGGTCGGCGCTGGGTGTGCACGAGCGGCTCGAGCTGCCATCTGCATGGGAGATGGTAATGGGATGTGATGGGAGCGCAGCCACCGCACGCGAGGAGCCTCTCCTGCACCACTGCTATTGTCCCCCAGCCTCTGGGAGCTCTGCCTGCATCTGGCAGAGAAGTTGATCAACTTGGGGTAGCTAATCAGGCTGCTGCAATTTCCGGCCCTTTCTTTCCCAGATTCCTCAGATCAAAGTTCAAGTCCCAGAATTATTATTCCCCGAATGCTTAATGAGCTCCAACCGAGGGACACCAAAGGCAAAGCTAAAACATTGACCGTGCACTTCACTGAGTTTGGCCAATGCAGCTAAAAACAAGAGGGTGGGATCCATAGCATGCAAAATCACAACGTGCACGTTTGTATTTTAATCCAATTAAGATTCCTACGTGTGAGCAAAGCGCTTCAGACGCTTTGTAAAGAGACGCCTGCTTTCCTCGCCGCTTTCCCCACATTAAAATCGTGCAAAGGTGGAATTGGCCCTGTTGTCAATCATCTGCAAAGAACTCTTTGGGGAGAACAGCAGAGCCCCACAAGCACAAAAGCTTCCTTGAAGACTAAAGTTCAGGATGTTGAAATGCAAAAGTCAGCTTTTGCCAGGAGGCACAGTTTCTGAAGCCAGATGATTCCACCTCAGATTAAGTTATTGAAGATCTTTACATGCAGAAACATTTCTTTGTTCTGGCAAACACTCCTCGCGTTTTCTATTCACAAACGTGACCCCTAGGAAAGCCAGCCAAGATTCCTTCGTGTTATCAGGTCAGAATGTTCAGGGCCCAATTATTTTAATAGTTATTAAAAATAAAAAAAAAAAGCCCTGACAATGGCTCAGTACACCAGTGAGAACAGTATTCAGGGACTTAACAAGTCACTCTAACATCTGGCGTGCTCTTTCGAGAAGACTAAACACATGGAGAGCCTTGCTGCAAAAGTCAATGGAAAGGAATGATAATTGCTCATTAGAATGCCTCCTCCACAGGTTATTTTTAACTTCCTCTACTCTTTCTAATCATGGTGCATGCATCAGATGATGCTGAAAAGGGTCAGTGCATAGGTTTCTCTTCTCCAAAAAATGCTCTTCCAGCAAAGCCTTTTCACAAGGCTGGGATTCTCAGGGCATGCTGATGGCAC
Organism: Lagopus muta; assembly: GCF_023343835.1. NCBI lineage: Eukaryota > Metazoa > Chordata > Aves > Galliformes > Phasianidae > Lagopus > Lagopus muta. The sequence goes on along the minus strand of NC_064454.1, from coordinate 3,202,640 downwards.
CTGTTTTGTTATTATGCTGCAGGCAGGGGCCCAAAGCAAATGCTCCCTGAGAGCTGTGCCTTGCTCAGCAACCAACCCATACTGCAGGGCAAAGAGACTGAGCCTAAAATCCAGGGGCTTTCTTCTGGTCTATGAAGAAGGCAATCCTTCTCCTTTCCCTCAGCCTTAAGAATACCACGCATGGGAAGAACGAGAGATACCCAACCAAATGTACTGGAAGATATTAGACAGGGAGAACAAGGACAGAGCCTGATGTCAGCAAAGCAATAAAGCTGAAGCCACTAAGTGTCACATGAAACAGAACAGCTATTCATCTGCTTCTGAAGGAGGAAGAGTCCACAGTGCGTTTCACCTCACTTTTCACCTCCAGACTGAGATCTGGAGGTTCCTCACATTCACCAAATCACGGATCACCAAAGAACATCACAAGTGTGCAGAGAAGGCAGCAAGCTGGCAAGTGCTGCACAGCATCCCTGAGAAGTCGGACTGCATTACCCCAGCAGGGCAGGGATGCCTTCATAGCCCCAGCTGCACATCCTCTGCCTTTCAGGCAGTGCAATGCTAAGGCGGCCCAGCTCAGCCCTGGCTAAATGGGTTCAGATCTTTTCGCTGAACCCATCACCGTAGCATCTGGGCCTTTGTAAGTGACACAAAAACTATTTGCATGGGTCACCCCACTTCCTCTCAGCACAGTTACATAAAACTGCTTTTTTTTTTCCTTAATGGGGTTCAGCGGAGCATTAGGAAAGAGGGGAGATTCTTTGTGGCACAACATCAAAGACTGCACACAAGGAATCTCGTTCTGAAGCCTCTCACCAGGAAAAGCCAAACGAATGAAAAGCTCCCATCAGCCAGACAGCAGACAGCAAAGGCAGCGGACCTAGAGGCACAGGGAAAGCCTAAATCCAATAGTTTGCAGCCAAGACTCAGGAGGCTGTGTTCTTATTTAAAGCTTTTTTAAAACAGCATCAAGCTGTTTGAGGAGGAACCGAAGGACGTGCTCAAAACGGGGCTGTAATTTGTTTGTTTATCTGTCTGTTTTTAATAAAGGAACCGCAGAGCCTACTGGAGAATGAGTTTCACTTCTGTCACTGTCCCAGCCATTCTCTTTAAAGCAGCGAGACCACATCAATAGCAGCCAGAGCTCCCCAGGAATGGGCCCTGGAGTGTGGCTGCGAGCCCTGAGCCCCTGGGGAGGCAGCGGCCGGAGCTGCTGGAATGCAAATCCCCATCAGCAGCCAGACACGACCCCGTGCAGGCAGCCCTCCTGCACCAACCTGCCCGGACCACCCTGGAAGGATACTTTGCAGGCTGAGGAGCTGCTAGCAGGCGCAGGGGACTTTTCAGCCCCAGTAAGCGGAGTGGAGCTGCGATGAGCAGGCACCGGTGTGCAGCCAGGCTGCTGGCACCCCTGCCCAGCTGGCACCTCCACCCAACTGGCTGCACGGGGAAAGCCTGCAGCTCCCAAGGTGGTTCTGACCCAACCATCCCATCAGGGTGCCAGCACCCAGCTCTGCACTGCTCCCATCCGGCAGCTCTTCTTCCCCGCTGGTTCAAAATCTCCTTCCAGGAACAAATTCCTCATTAGCACAGGGCTTCGCGGAACGCAGAGGTAAAGCGGGCAGCAAAGCACGCAGAAGTGCCCACGACGAATTAACCCTTCTCTCTGGGTCAAGTTTTCCTCCAAGGCCGTGCCGCCTTCTTGCAGCCATTTGCACAGTGCAACACTGACCTCGTGTGGCTGCTGCTCCTCAGGCACGACCCGAGCAAAGCAGGAGCGTCTCCTGCCCTCACCGAGCGACTATTTGGGTTCCCTGGGCAAAAGGGGCTGAAAAACCCCACTCTGTGCGCAGCCCTCTGCTTTGGCTTTGCGTTCTGCGTGTGGGAGGATGGAGGAAAGCCTGTACAGCTCCTGGCATCAGTCCCACACCAAAACCTACCTTCAGGAGATAAAGCTGGTCCTCCACAGAGACGCAGCCGTGTCTTTCCCAAAACAAGCTTTGCATTGTCCAGCACTCATCTATAAACGGATGGAATCCACTCAGAGTTTAGTGGGAAAAAATGAAATGGAAACGGCACCTTGTGTCAGAGGGGGTGTAAGGAAGCAGGGATGCCCAGTCATTCCTACTGGTACCACTCCTCTAAGAAGCAGAGTAGGAAGACAGCATTTGGTTTTTTTTTGTGGCTGTCACAGCTTGCAAGAGCTGAAACAACTTCCATTCTGCATTTACCCTTCCTGCAAACCTGTGCTCTTTCTCCACAGGCCATCTGAAAATCCCCTCTGGGGTCAAATGCTGACTGGCCACGAATTTTCACCCTAAAATCACACTGACCGGCTGTGAAGCTCAGAACTCCCAGAAGCAATCAAGCAGCAAATTGGAATGATTTAAAAGATGACCATGGTAGAGACTCCCAGAACTCAAATCCTACTCAAAAACCATTGGGTGATGCAGCCTCGGCCACCTGTCAGGTACTGCCCTGAATGCTCAGCACCCCTGGGAGCCACACTCACCCCAAGAAGCACAGTGTGACTGTGCACAGAACCTCCTGTCTCCAGATATCACAAAAAGCCTTTTGGTCCTGCTGTTCCTATTCAAACATATGAGGATTCTCTAAAGAAAAAAAAAAAAAGCCTGGCATTAGAAGACTTAATACTGAATGGTAGCAACTCATCACCTGTAAAGACAAACAGTTGTGCCTGAGATGCCAATGGGAAACCAGCAGGGGCTGTGCTTCAGAGAGCAAAGTTAAAGCTGTTTGATTGCTTTAGGTAACCCCAAAACCTGATGGGGTGCTGCAGACCAGAGTCGGAGCTGGGCAGAGGTACACTTGGCTGACAGTGGTGGCTTGCCATAGCAAAAGGCCACTTCTGCTGTGCCAGTGAGAAGCAAGAGGAACCAAGGGCTGCTGCCCTTGCCAGAAGCTGTTAATCAGATGGTTTTTTGCCCCTGCACAAAACAGTGGCTCCTGCTGAGCTGAGAATTACAAACCTACATTTCCACTCCCTGCCCGTCCCCAGCCTGCCCCTTATTTTGAACACGAGGTTTTAAATGATGCATAACCCTTCCGGGCCTTCTGCCTGGGCACAGAAACTTTCCCACACCGGGGGAATTCAAAACTAGGTTAAACATGCGTGTCACTCCAGAAAGTTCCTTAAAGCAGATGCAAGAGACTTTTTTGGTCACTTCTCATTAGAGCTCGGTGCCAAGATGCCCTGCGAAGGCTGGAGGTGTGAGATTGCAGCTGAAACGCAGTGGCGATGGTGGGCCATCCACCTCCATGTGTTTCATGGGCTGGGTCCCCACCAGCTGTCAGCCCTTCCAGAATATGAAGCCACAGAAGTCATGTAGGACATTAAACTGGCAATCCCTGAATGCTGGATCCTTCACTGAGCTCAGTGTAGGTCCATCACCCCAGAAAAAAGCAATGGCAATACCAACATCCAGATATGAAGCAACCCAAAGCACAAAAGATCATGTTGCCACATGGGGCATCTGCTCTGCCAACTCCACGTCATTTAAAGGCAAGGTAGAAGCACTCAGATTCTTCCTGAAAGCCCTCTTCCCAACACACGGTATACATGTCATCAATACACAATTAACTGCATGTGTGCAGTGACGGAGACATTGGCAGAAGAAATGTACATCTAAAGGAAAAGAAAAGCAAAGAGACATGCCGTGACATGTTATCATTAGGGAGTCATAATTTCCTTCCTGTAGTCATACAACAGCTGTCACTAACATCTTGAACACAGACCATGTATTAAAATACCATAGCAAATGCCTTTTCAGGCAAAAGAAAGAGAGGGCATGTTAACTGGGTGAATAGCAGGAAGAATATTTTGACAGCTTGAATGCATTAACCTCCCTGTAGAACGCCCACAACTTTTGCTAGAACTTCACTTGGTAGACATCTTTGGTGTGCTGGGTGAGCAGACTGGGACTCGACAGCTCCAGAGGCCCCAGGGCTGCTGCTGGGAGGCAGGGAACATGCATGGCCCTTGGGCACCTTTGGGAGCATCAGTCCAGCTCCATGCTCCCAGCTGGACGCTTCAAGCTGGGATGCACAAGGACCAAAGTGGAGGCCTGAGACTGCCCGAGTGTCCTAGCATGTGGATAGAGGGAATGGTGCCACAGGTTGACCTTGGATATGAGGACATCTCCTGCAGCCTTGCCTTCAGAAGCAAGGAAGGCATTCCCTCGCCTCCCAGATAGCAGCTGTATCCAACACAGAAGTCCCACCAAAGATGCTACAGTTGGTGTTTCAAAACAGAAGGAACTCAACCTAAGCAATTGGATTTGTGGTGGTTTCTGTCTCATTCCCGCACCTTCTTAGCAAGCTGCACATCACCAGCTTCACCAGAAATCCATCTTATCTTAGCAGTAACATCATTCAACACATTTTAAGAGCACATTTTCCTCACACAGATGAGGTCTCCAAATGTTAAGGGACGTGTTGGAGGTTTGCCATCAGTGTTTTCTCCAAGGCACTGGTTATTAAAGCCTTCAGAGCAGCTTTTGCAGGAACGTTAGTCCTCCTTACAAGGCAGACTGCAACAATTCATCAATCTCGGGCAAAAGATAATTAATCAACACCCAGAGCCATTTCTGCAAATATAAAGCCTAGATGGAACCAACCAAAGTAAGAAAAATAAAAATAATTAAAAAAAAAAAAAAAAGCCATGACAGAGCTGTTGGCACTTGCCAACTCCTCTTGATTAAACTTATTTTCACCTCCAGGTGCACACACAGGATGAGTTTTGTTAATTAAACCTGTCAGTCAACTCATTATGCATTCAATTAAAAAGCCCAATGCCTTGATTTTATGCAGCTGGCGGCTGTGTGGTGACAGACTCACAGGCCTGTGTTGTTAGAGTGCATAAGTTCGAATGGGAAAGGGAGAAGAGAAGCTCCAAAATATGGCTAAGTGCGATATTTGCTAATTGGGCATCCTCGTGGTGTTTATTCTCTTATTTTTTTCTGAGGCTGCTACGGATGGGCTGTTTATCAGACACAAAGCCTGGTTGTGCTCAGCAAAACTCAATGCAGAAAGTGGAAGAGCGCGTTCATCTCATTTGGAAACCCAGATAGATGCTCAGAATATTCATGATAGATGCTGGCAAGGTTAAGAGACGACGAGAGTGGCACCTAGATGCCATGGTGATGAATGCTGTGTGAATAGATTAGACAGAGGCCCTGAAGCTTTTATAAAATGGTGGGGTTTTAATTTAGATGAAAGATAGCCTTTCTTCTTAAGGCATCACGCTGAGCCGGGTGTGGATGCCGGCCCTGGCTCTGCCTCACGCTCCTTGCACGACCTTGAATCAATCCCAGAGGTCTGCCCTTTCAAGGTGCCTACAGACGGATCTTCCATAAGCAGCCCTCACCCCTCTGCTCCTCATCCCTCTGCTCACAACCAAAGGCTCTCACTGCTCTCCAGCTATCTGCATTCACCTCCCGGAGAACACACGATATTGCTTGTTATGTACTGCAAGCAAACCTGTTACAATGGATCTTCCCAGATGGAATGAAAGCCTCTAACGTTTGTGACAGAAGAATTTGAGGCTGTGTGCAACACTTCTGCAGTTGCCTCACACTGACATTTGTAAGTCTGCTTCACGCTGGCCACAAATATGAGAAATGACCCACAACAGAGGTGACCCATCTGTTGTGCTCTGCAGCAGAGAATTCATTTCCTTTCCAGTTTCTGTTGTTTCCTTCAAGTCTGTGGGCTTTCAGCAGAGCTTCTTGCACAGACAAGAGACGGTCAGGTTGCTTGTGTTACATGCACCCAAAAAGTGGGATATCTGGCTCGTGTTCCCAGACAGAAGCCAGGAGATTATTTCTGCTCATGTACCCCACCTAAGCTGGCTCCTGGGGGACATGGGATTTCTGAAGCACCAGCATCCCAGGAGAGCTAAAGACAAGGTGCAGGCACGTGGAGATCCTGCTCTCAGGCTGCCTGCCATTTTCAGCCCAAGGAAGAGTTTTCTACACAGGTCAGGGAATTTCAGCCAGGTTGGTTTCACCCTCTGTCTCAGAGCATGCTCCAGTTCTTGTGATAATCTGGGAAATTTAATTAGGGTGTACATCATCAATGCCCAGAGAGGTGGTGGGTGCCCCATCCTTGGAGACATTGAGGGTCAGGCAGGACGGGGCTCTGAGCTCCTGATGGAGCTTTGGGCGTCCCTGTTCATTGCAAGGGGTGGGACCAGATGGCCCTTAAGGGTCCCTTCCAACCCAAACCATTCTGTGATTCTATAACAGGCTTCAGGACACCTGTAATACAACTGCTTTCCTCTGCTGGCTTTTTTGTGCAGTGCTTTATGGCCGTGGCTTTCCATGCCTTCACTGCAGCTCTGCAGCTTGTTACTGGATATTCTGCAACCGAAGGGGAATGAACCAGATGTTCCATGGAGCCCTCTGACTACACCACAGTCCTTGAGTTGACTGTGAATGTGAGGAACTGAACTTTGACCAGAGAGGTCCCGCGAGTCTTGTATGTTTTATCAGACTATGAAACTGAGAGGGCTTTGTTATTACTATTGTGAGCTGCTTTGCTATCTGGTTTCATGCTCCCTGCAACTGCTGGAAGCAACAGCTCAGATTCACAAGGATGTCTCAGGATACAAAGATGCACCAAATACTTGGCAAATCCCCACAGATATCTGTAGTGACTTCAATCCCATTGTCCACCAACATATGAGAATTGGTCTTAATCCAGAATGACTTTCCCTGGCTCCAGCTCGATGCAAATCAACTCTCAAGCCTCTGTTCCCTTGCTGGATTTTGCTGTTAGCATCTGTGTCCCTCGCAAAACTAGCAAGCAATTAGTGGTTGGCAGTCGCTATTGCAGCTGGCCTGAATTTTTTATTTCAACTTTCATTGAGATACAGTAGCTTGTGAGAAGGAAAAACAAATTGTGAAGGTTGTTGGGTCAGCGTGGACCATAGTCTCAGAGAGACACTGAGGCCTATCTAGCCAAATACCTTTGGGATTGAGCCTCCTATTTGGAAAATGTCATGCTTGGGTTCGAATCTCTTTTCTGACTCAGACTGGAACCTTCCAGATGGCAGATGAGAGTCTTCCCTGTCAGGTCAGCAGCTGCTCTGCCCAAGGAGTCTCATTTCCCTACAAAGGTTTTCTAAAAGTCACGGCTCAGCCTCACACCTGGATGGAAGAAAGTGATAAAACTCCAGCTTTTTTAAGCAACCTGTCATTCTTGACTTCCAGCCAACCCTGGATGTTTATTATCTTCTCCGGTAGATGATGGTTTGCAATTCCACCCACATGTGAACAGTTTATAAACACATCCTAAAAACACAGCAAGCCAGCAGCTGCTGCTTAAGCAATCCTCATACAGTATCAAAATTCCAGTGCAGGAAGGTAGCTGGGTTGGTATGGAGGCTATTTGGAGTATCTCTTATCAAAGAGTTGCTGCCCTTGACTGGACTTACAGTATTGCCAGAATGATTTGCTTGGTCCCTTCCCAAAAACAAAATGCTCTTGCCAGCTCAAAGAAAATCCAGAATTAATATAAAATAAAAAATAACAGGCCAAGAGAAGCTGGAAGGCCTTTTTCCATCCCATCAGTGTAATTACTGCTGTCTTCTAATCACATTCATTTGCAGGATAAAATAGAAAAAGAAAATTACTGGTCTACAACTAATTGCTTTCTTCCTCTGACCTAGAAAATAATAATAATAGTTTGCATTGCTACAGCTCCTTCTATCTGGAGTTCTCATAGCACTGTAAGTCGTTTGTTAATCGCTGCTCTCACACTCCTGCAAGTTCAGTAACCAAAGTACAGTTCCTTTGACATGCCTAGAGATGCACAAACCCCACATGGGACATTCAGGTAAGGAAGAAATCTGACGGAGTCCCTCTCACTATCCACACTCTCAAATGGAAACAGCCCCACTGAGTGCAGCAGCACAGCAGAGGTTTGTCCCCTGTCCACACTGGAGAATCTGCACAGTCCATGTCCAGTAATGCAAGGCTGCTTTGCAAGGGTCCTTGTAAAACACAGCTCATCCTGCCTTTGCTGTCTGCTCTATGACCAGAAAGATGTTTGCAGCACATGTTTTGTGTCACTGCTGCAATGAACGGCCTGCACTCTGGTTCCACACTCAGTGTGTTAAATGCCCAAGAAGGCAGCCTTTATGGAGCTGAAAACTGAGGAAAGGATCAGGAAAGGGAAGAGCAGGACGTGGCCAGGGCCTGCGTGTAAATTCTTCTCATCCTCTAAAGACCTAATACTGTTATTTCAGTTCCTTGCTCCTTTAGGTAATGATTGAAAATGCCATCCTTACTGTGGGTCACTGTCAGCAAATTACTGCTTCCTAAAGATGAGGAGGCAATGACTTAAGAAGCAAGGGAAGATTATCATAACCAGAACAAATTCTGAGTTACTGCACTTTGTAATGCTAAGCCCTCATTTCTCTAGCTCCTTCCTTCTTGTATCACCCTCCTGGTGAATCACATCCAATACTTAACCAGATTTAAAGTATGCCTGAAAGCAGACAATCTGTTTTAGCATATTAGAGTAAATCAAATAATAATTGCTCCCTTCTTACCACGCTGACTTTGTATCCAAGAATTACAACAATGTTTTACAGGTATTACATTAAGACTCAGCCTCTGTGAGGTAGGAATATTCCCACTTGGTGGAATCAGGAGACAAAGGGCGAAGGACAAACACTGCCTGCACTGCTGGGTAGGAAACGTGCCCCATCTGCAAAGTGCTGCCGGCGTCAGCTGAACCAGGAGCTTCAGTTCAGCTCTCAGAAGATCTCCAGGCCTTGCAGTTCATGTTACCTTAACACATTTTTGGAAGCAAAGTTGTGCCTCTGTTGGCTGCCTCTATGGCAGTCCCACCCTCAGCTGTTCAGCTTCAAGTCAGACAGTTCACAGCACAAACTGAGCTCTGGCCCAGCAGCTAAATGCATTAACAGCATTTCTTACAAGAAATATCCTTCTCCCTCAAGAGGTCTGAGAATGATTCTCCCTCCTGGCAGATGGCACATCCTGGCACCGCTGCAGCTTGGCTCTGCCAGAGGTTTTCTGGAGCTCAGGACCATTGTGAGCCTCACAGAGAAGTTTGGCAGCAGCCAGCGACGCTGAAAGATGGGAAAGAGCCTCCGAGTCTTGGGTGTCAGTTCTGTAATGGTGATGGGAAAAACGAAACAAAAGGATTTGAAGATCAGATGGGAGATTGCAGACGTTATATTCACTTCCAGCATCACTAAGGAAGCCGGGTTAACTCTGTGCCAGCACTTTAATACGAGTAGTGCTCATAAACAGCCAGAAGGCAAACTTCAAACCGGGCACTGGGAACTACGTTAGGTAAGCAGGACTCTGGAATTAAGCTATTAGCACGGAATCCAGACTCAATACACCGCATACCCACTAGATGGGGCAAAAAGCTCTGTTCTGCCTCCAAAAAACAGATCTCTGCAGGCTCTGCTTTCCCTGCTGCACTTCACTGGCCGCTGCGACCAGGGAGAAGGGCAGGGCAAGCGCTTGGGTGCTAACCCAGGACAGAAAGGACAGGACAAACCTGCTTTATAACTTCTCCAGAAGTCATATTTCTCCCTTTTCGGTATCAGGACTATGTCTGAAATTCACCTTCCACAGGACGAGCACCAAATCCTAACCAGAGTGATTTCAGGTACACCAGCAGTGCACCAGCAAAGTGCCAAAGCCAGCCACGTCCTCCTGCTTTCACACTGCTAAGATGCAGGAATTGACACACAGTGATGTTAGCAAACCAGACACTGGGGAGGCCAAAAGCACAGAATCCAAAGTCCATTAAAAATGAATAAGAGTTATGGGAAAGCTTCCACTGATCTGCCATGTGCTATTCAGAAAGCCAATGAAGGTTCCCTGCACACTGGGAGGGTCTCCTCCAAGATCTCTCCTGGAAAGGCTTGCAGGATGAAGTCCAAAAATAAGGCACCTCGCAGGCTCACAGCTGAAATGCCAGCTGCTCTCACACTGCAGCTGCAGCCCAGCAGTTTGCTCAGCACCCACAGGCACACTCCATCCTTACCTCTCCACCTGGCAAGTCCTGCAACAACCTGAGCAGCCATCAGCAACACCATGATGTCAGTGTCTGCTGCAAGCACCCACCAGCAGCCCTGATGGCCAGTCTCCTCTCCAAAGGAAATGCCATTGGCCTACACCCAGAGCTAACAGCTCATTAATGACACTTTCCCACCACCTCAGAAGGCTTCCTTTCATCTTTGTGCTTTAATTTACAAGAAATAAAACTGCACTTGACAAATCTGCAGGAGTAAAAGAAAAGAAAAAAACAACAGCAAAGCAAAGTACAGCAAAACAAACCTCAGTTTGCACTACTGCATTCTTCCACCCCAAAGCCAGGATGATCTGATTCACCAAAGCCATCACTGTGTCCCTGTGGCTGCTTGCATAGAACAGCCCCAGCCTGCAGGGAGTGACTGCCCACTCCTGGCTACATCTGAGCAGGGCCTGGGCTGCAGCTCATGCATCACAGCCTTCACCTCGCTCAGTGCCCTCACATCATGTCTGAGGGCCTCATCTCCTGTTGGCCTGCAGAAGCTTGGTTCATTTTTTTCACACCTGTTTTGTAACCAATGATTTTGTAATGAACTACCAGGTGTTCACGGAGGGGGATGGATGGAAACGAGGCATCGGAGGCTGCATTGCAATCAGCCACTCATCTCTACCTGACCTGTGGAAACTTCCTCTTCAGCCTTGCTTCACATCAATAGCACAGTGCACACCACACAGCACCGAGCCATTGTGAGAACCTCTGAGCTGCTTCCTATGGGAACAACAGAAAGCGAGTCCACGTGTAAATGCTCCAGCAGAACTTTTGGCCAGCAGGTAACTGTATCTCCCCGTGGAGACAGATAAACTTCAGCAGAGCAACTCTCAGCAGAGTGAAGATACAATTAGGAGATATTTCTGTACAGTATTCAGTGCTGGAAGTCTCCTTCAGCATAATAACATCAGGGAAGCTGATGGTAACTCCTATGTGTGCCTTCCCTATGGTGTCAGATCCAGAGCTGAGGAGGAAGGCATACAATCTGCCTGTGTGTGTTATGAGGATGCCTCATCTTGTGCTCCCCATCTGCTGCAACTGTGTGTTTCAGTTGTTGGGTTTTTCGGATTTGTCAAAAGAGTACTCAAATATTGTGCAGAATGCAGTGAAATCATTCAGAAATAAAGCAGAAATAAAGCATATGTGCCACCCTTTCAAAACATCTCCACGGGCATATTGGCAGGGCTGAGGTGAACCTCTGAGCTAAGACTGGGAAAAAAAGCATCAGTCCCAGTGACACCAAGCATCTCTGCCCTTCCCATCCATCCTGGTGAGAAATAGTTTGCTGTATTCGCTGTGGTTTTGGGGCTTTTGCTGCCACGTGACTGTTCTTTAAAGCAAAAAGTTAGAAAAACCCGCTGGAACACAACTGCTGATGGAAAACTTCATCACTTCTACCTCTTGCCTGCAATAAGCAGGGGGGACGCAAGCACACTTCAGCCTGAAAGCTCCGGGACCAAACTCTGGCTCTGCAGTATTGCCTATGGGCTGCTCAGCTCCCCAGGGCAAAAGGACAGGTGGATCTCTGCCTCCTGGAGGAATCAGCCCTCACGTGGACATTGATTTCAGAAGAAAGACAAAATGTCTCTGTCTCAGGGCAACTTCTCTTCCTGTGGCCTCAGCCATATGGTATGCAAGCTGGTCAGCATCCTATTGCTGTACTCAGAGGATGAAAATAGGGCTCCTGCCTTGAGAAAAAAAATGAACACCAGAGGGAAGTGCAGCACCAAAATGCAGCCTGCTATGAGCAACGCTCAGCTCAAAGGCCTGTGCTGTAAAAGAGGATCTTCCCACGCTGTGCCTTTTCCCCTTCCCCTTGCACAGATGCCCAGACCCATGAAAGGTCTCACTGCCTTTCTGCGGCTTCAAGGCTGCTTTTTCAGTGGACACGAGGCACCTGGGCAGCCACAGCCTCCAACAACTTCAGCAAATGCTCCCGCTGAGGCCCTCAGTTAAATGCAATTGGGCCACGCAGTTTTTCAGAAGTACAGTTGTAATTATCCATACCTTTCCTTGCCTAAATGCAAGGAATAATCTAATATCTCTTGTCAGGATGCCCATAAAGGGGCAAAAGAATAGGAATCAGCATCCAGTAGCTTAGGATCCCAGCAGGATTAATAGAGATAAGCTCTTAGAGTGTGCTTTGAACAACACTCCTCCTTCTTTGTGATGGTAGAGAATGATCCAGAACCCTCTGGTTAAACAAAACTTTGTAATTTTGGGGTCATTTTTTGATTGTAAAGAGGATTTCTGCACCAGCAGCCATCCTCAGTGCCTGGGGTGGGAGCCACTCACAGCCAGGGATCCTGATGGGAAGTAGGAAGCTCAAAGCCTTCGTCCAGACTTCATGTTGGTTAAAATGAGATGTATACAGTGGAGAAATGTTCCCCGGAGTCAAACAGAATGAGAAACAGATGGGAAATTATTTGCAAACAGGAACTCTTTTCTTCCCTTGTTTGCCTGCTTTGTTTTGTTTATCCCCCAAAATCCTAACAAGAAACACAAGTAGGATAACACCGCTACTTCCCACCAGCAGGGCTGGAGGAACAAGCGCACAGAGCCCCGACAGGGCAGCACGTTCCTCCTGGTGTGATGTGGAGGAAGGCATCGGGCTCCTGACTGCAAGGAGTTCCACACAGAGCCATGCAGGGCATAATGCGATGTACAGAGAATAGCCCCTGTCTTTTAACCAGTCGCTAATGAAGATTTAAATATGAAAGCAGTTGCAAATGCTTGCAGCCAAAGCAAGATGTTGGATTACGTTCCCTCACATTGAAATTACACCTTCAAGACCCTCTCAAAGCACAGAAATGTGTCAATAGTGGACATACACAAACATGTACAACAATCCTGTTCTGCCATACAAACACATGCGCTATTAAGGGGCGGTTTGCCAGATAAAATTCTTACCAGAGGCATTAAAAACTGCCCTCGTCTGTTCCTTAGCATTTCTGAGCACTGCATTACAAACACCTTCTTCAAATTCTCCTTATTTCCACCATCCCTGCTTTATCACCCTCTTTTTCCCATTTCAAGGACCTTCATGGAATCTGATCAGCCGTTTTCATGTTTGCTTGCATGCACTTCCATCCTCCACTCAAAGACCATTGCAATGCCCAAAGAGAGGAAGGCTAAGACCAAAAATAAGAAAAAAAATGAGAAAAGAAACTGTAATGATCCATAGAGTCACTCCTCCACCTCTTTTGGATTATTGCTATCCATGAGACAAACCAAACCACCAACTTTGTATCTTTTCCAGTAATTAGAATTAGGAAGATTTCAAGTGATCATAAGCACTCCCTTCCTTTCCTTGCCAATATCAAATCAAACAAACACGGTTTTTTTGCTCGAAGTAATCTGACAAAATCCCCTTTAATTACACAGGAATGCAGCTAAGCAAATCACGACCAAATTAATAATTACACCAAAGGAAGAGTCAAACAGAAAGGCCTTTTCAGAAACGCTGCAGATTCTGTACAACCTCCAGCACGTCGGCATACTTTACTGTGTGTGGGAGTTGGGGAAATCCCAGCAGCTTTCTATTGTATCTCCTTATTTCTTGGCTTATACCCAAGCAAGTAAATAATCACCACAATAAACTACATTCATACAAGTGTAGCAGAAACAGACATGAAATCCAACGGATAAGATAGTTCAAGATGTTTCTTGGACGTGGGCAAGTGAGAAGCTCAGAGCTCATCAGTGTTTTGTTTGCCCAGCATCTCTTCTACTAACGGAGGCCAGGATTGCACAGGGCAGACCACGAGCTGACCATGATGCCCAGTGGGTTTTGTACCACTATGGCAGTGTATTGGTGGCTTTAGGTCCCTCTGAAATCCCACCTGTGCTAATGCAGAGCTCCTGAGAGCTTCTTGCACAGCACCACATACATCACTTCCCCATCTGCATGTCATTAGGGGGAATTGAAAGGAAGATCTGCTGCATGCAGCCATTTGCTCAACCCTTGGAAGAACTCAATGGGTAAACTTTGAATTTGCAAGGCCTCAGCTGCTCACTGCCCATCCAGCAGTGCAACCCATGGAAGTCCATCATGCCAAAGGAAGCTGCTGTCCCCCCCCTGCACCCCCAGCACCATCACTGCACAGGACCATAGAGGCGGGGGGAGGCTGGGCACACACCCAGCCTGGGGGCCCTTCCTTATGCTGAACCCCCTGTTGCATTCTAACTACAAATAGCTCCGAGTGTTTCAAAATACACACCATTGTATCTTCCTTCTGAGTGAGAACAGGGCTGGGAAGTGGGGCTCCATGTCACCCCTGCCCTCTGCCCTCCAGTTGAGCATCCCAAGGACGCCTTGCCTCTTGGCTTCACCGCACAGTCCAGCTTGACTCCGCAACTCCACAAATGAAGGGATTATGGTGAAACCCAAGTGGATTTTATTTGTAATGAGGAAAATACACCCCAAACTTGATGAAAATCCAAGCTGGAAAAGCCAATTCTCCATTCCCTGTGGGCAGCTTGGCTCCTGCAGGCCAAAGGCCCAGCTGCTCTCTGCTGAAGCCAGCAGTGCTGGGACCCCCCAGGGCCCAACGCATCCCCACACCTCCACCCCCACCCATTCCCTGTGCAGATGGATGCTTAGCAAAGCGAGGGGACCACCCCTGTGGGACAGATCTGCAGCTACGAGCAGCTCCATTACTGGAGGCAGAACACCTGGGGAAAGGTGTTTTAAGCTTTAAGACTGATCTGCTCTCAGGAATGTGGCCCTCTGGGACACAAAGCCCAGCAGTCACCAGCGCTGCCGCAGAGCAACTGTGAACTGCAGAGGAAATGGGCTGAAGTTTGCTGCAGCGTCTCAACTCGGTCAGAAATCTGACTAATAATTTTGCCTCAGTTTTCATGCTGTTTTGAATCAAGGGTAAGGCAGCTGTTCACTTTTCTCAGTGATAAATCACTGTTTCTCGACATTTGGGAACGCCAGAGACAAAATAAGAGGGGAAAAAGTGCTTGGGGCAGACTCAATTTTTAATTATTTAATGCTTTCAGATGCTCGGCCCCAAAAGCTGACACAGATAACACAGGGGGTGCCAAAGCAAGATAAGGGGGGAGGCTGTCACCCTCCTGCAGCTGCAGATGGGCCATGGGGACAATCCATGTGTGTGAAACGACTTCAGCATGCAAATAACTGCCAGAGCAGGCTGAAGGCTGGGGAGCAGTGATCTTGCTGTGCCCTGCTCTGTGCAGCTTTTACTCGGTGTTTCTCTTCTCCAGGGACAGGCAGGGGGGAGGCACAGCCATTCCTTGCTGCTTCTCCCTCCTGCCCCAGTGCAGCTGGGAGATGTCGGCAGCCCAGCCCTGGGTCAGGGCTCTCTGATGGCATTGAGCTCCTGGGAGGGAAGCTGAGAAGGAAAGCAAAGCCTCTGCTCCGCTTCCTGCTGTTGTGCTGTTTATTTCAGAGTATTCCCGTTGTTGGGGAATGGACCCTTTGCTGTGTGCTCACAAGGAGGCTGCATCAGGCTGGAGAGACAGCGAAATTTGGCTCAGATTCCTTAGGGCCTGATCGCCTCCTATGGAAGCACACAGCAGCACTCCCACTCACTGTCCATCGTGGTATTCCTGCACCCCCTCCAATTAATGCTGTGTTGTCTTTTTTTTTCCCAGCATTGAAGGAAGTGATGTAAAACATCCCCCAAGAATGCATCTTCCTGGAGTTGGAGGGAACATGTGTGAGTTTCACAGAGGAATTCCTAAAGCAGAGCCCAGGCAGCAGCGCCCACAAGGTGGGACAATGATGATCAGCACCGAGTTCTGCACACACATGGAGAGCTGTGTTTGTGCCAGGTGAAAGAGAAAGGCCTCACATGAAAACCTGACAGCATCTTAACATGAAGTGTGTATCCCCAGTGTCACATACCCACAATTTCTTTACCTGTACCCATTTTTTCATTCATTTGGGGACTGAAACACAATTTTCCGGGTGTTTTGCTTTTTCTGTTTGCTTTCCTTTCATTTTTCTTTCCCCTTTCCTATTTGATCATTGAAACACTTTCACTTTCAGCTTTCAATCACACACACACACACAAAAGTATTATTTCAAGGAACGCATTCTAATGCAAAAAGCCTCACCTTGATCCAATGCAGAGGCACTCACCGAAGTTGCAAAGACCTGAGGCTGTTTCAGCAGGCCTGAAAAGCCATTCCAATCAGCCATGCAGCCACTTGAACCGACGGCTTATGAATTTCAACACTGTATTATGTGATTTCTTAATTGATTGGATGAATCTGGAGCAGCCAGAGGGAAGGGATTCTCATCTGGGCAAAGTCCCTGGAAGCCACATCCATAACAAATTGCATTTTTATTGTTACTTCCTGACTGAGTAATACAGACAGAGCAAAAAAGCACGCAGAAATGAGGCACATCGAGTTAAGCCAAAACACAGCAACGCTCTCCTCCCTCATAGGTTCTGCTGGTGTGAATTCCTGGATATTGATTGGATTCTGGAAGGTTCTGGGGAGGTGTGAAGGCTGGGTCGGTACCTCACCTCTGCAGGAAAGAGGGTGTTTCACTGATGCCTCATTGATGCTACAAACCAGCTGTGATAGGGATAGGACTGTCACTGCCAACACTGCTTCCTTTCCCAGCATAAACTGTTGCACTTTATAGAACAGCATCTTCACTGTTTTTATTTATGTGCAGGGCTCCGCTGTCACACCGCTCCCTGCGTTCCTGGGTGCCCAGCAGGGTGGACCCGGCTGCCTTCAGATGAGGAACTGGGGCAGGAGGAGATGTGGGAGAAAGGCAAAGGAGAGGTGAGAGGAGGGAGAGAAAGAGGATAACTCTTGACTGGAGGTGCAAAGTCCTCCAGGGGGGAACTCCGAGGCCACATACTGCATGTAATGGCCCGGAGAGGGCTGCAAAGGATGCAGAAACCGAGGATGGAGGTGAAAAAATCGGAGCGCAACTCTGCTGCCTCTCACTAGACCCGCTTCAAAGCTCCGTGTTCCCACAGTTCACCCAGCGGCACCGAGCCCTGGAGCCACACAGCACCACAGCCCCAGAGTTCCATCCTCCCCCCTCCGCCGCCTCTCCTGCGCGCTCAGGGCAGCATCGCGCAGAGCTCTTTCCTCCGGGAAAATAAATAAATAAGCAAAAAAAAAATAACAGCGCGCACCTTCCCCGCTTTCCACAAGGCTGCGTGCGCTCTTCCAGCAGAAAGAGAACCCCCCTTCCTTCCCCCCCCCCCCCCCCTCCTCTCCCATCCCCGAGCGGAGCCCGCGGCGCCGGGCGGCGGCTTTAAGAGCGGGGGCGGGCTGCGCGGGGCCGCGGCGCGGGCGTTCGGCTCCCGGAGCTTCGGAGCGGCCGCCGGGCGCGCACGTGTGGCCCCGGGGCCGCGGAGCAGCGCGGAGCGGAGGCGCGGAGGAGGGCGCAGCCCCTCGGCTCTGCCCCGGCCGCGGCCCCCGGCGGGGCGCTGCGGTGTGCATGGCCCTGCGCGGCCGGCGATGGCTGCGTGATGGCCCAGCGCGGGCAGCCCGCACCGCACGCCATGGCTGCCAAAGAGGAGCTGTACAGCAAAGTCATCCCCCGGCGGAACCGGCAGCACCGCGCGGGGACCATCAAACACGGCTCGTCGCTGGAAATCCTGCTGTCAATGGGCTTCCCCAAAGCTCGGGCGTAAGTCTCCGCGCGGCCCCTTCCTCCCCCCCACCCCCTTTTCGTTTTTCCCCGCCGCGGTGATGTGCGCTCGGAGCCGGGCTGGGGGCTGCGCCGCTCTCCGGGCCGCCCGGGCGGGGATGCTGCGGCCGAGCGGAGCCGTGGGGCCGCTGCGGGTCCCGGGCGCAGGTGGGCTCCGCTGGGGGCAGAGCCGCTGGAAGCTCGGGGTCACCGCGGAGCGATGCTTCGGTTCCCCCTGGCTGAAAGCGGAGCCCGTTCCTGCGCTCTGAGCGCTGCCTGAGCGCTGGCGTTACACACAAGAAAGGAAAGAGAAGATGTCAGTAGTGCGAAGCGGTAGGGTTTTCTCGTCTAATTTAGCGATGCCCCGCTCTAATTTTCCTGCTCGTGCTTTAAATGAATGAGGCGGCACCTAATGATAGCTTAATGATTCTCCCGGTTTAAATAGAGTGACTCCTAAAGTGGGACTGTGCGTTAGGATGGAAACGAGTCCTGGGGGGATTTGGACGTTTCCTTGATCTGCTTAAGTTTCCCTGTTGTTGTTGATGCCAGTCAGAACTCGTTGGTTTTTTCAGACATCCCTGTGCGGTTTTTGTCCATAAATACAGAGATGCACACATGCAGTCCTAAGGACAAATGTCAGGCTGCTGTGGACCGGCTGACACAGCCATCAAGTCCCGTGTGCTTTCCATTGTCCTACTTACTCTCCTTCTGCCTGTCAGTGATCTGTAGTCATGTACAGAAACCAACGTACAGCACTTACAGACAATGCCTGCAAATGAAGATAGTACAAAACCGGTGACTTCATGCTCTGCGCTTGTTGGAAAAAACAGATGTGCAGCTTCCAGAGTAGCTGGAGAGAGAAGCAGGTTGAGTGTGAATGAAAGTGGCTGTTACCTGTGCAACAGTGCCGTCACAGCTGGCAGGCAGCCCTGCTTGCACCTCGCCATGCGCTGAGGAGCTGTGCTGTGGTTTATATTCCTGCCTAAGAAAACTCCAACGTTTGATAAAAACGAAACCGAAGCTTCACGTGTATAGGATAGAAAAGTTTAAACACGGAATGCAAAGCAGAGAGAGGGGCGAAATATCCCCTGCTGCAAGGAATGCTCACTGGAAATGCCACCAGGCAGCAGGGTAAACCGTCTGGATACGAAATCCAGGATACTGTGCTGTAACCCTGCTGGACAACGTGTCTGTCTGCTGGAACGGGTCTGCTTTCCCCATCGGAAGGAGCTCATAGTGCCCTGTTCCAGCCTGCTGGAAATCCTGCAAATAGTTTGTCTCCAAAGTTCACATAAGTAGCAAAACAGAAATAACAGCAGACAACCAGGCTCTGCCACCGAGGGTGCGCTCAGAAGCGTGAGACGGGCAGTGAGGCAGCAGGACCTGCCCCAAGGGGCTCTGCTGCCTTCTAACTCCTGCCACATTGCCATGCTGTGTAAATGAAGGAGATAGGCAAGTTGCTAAAGAGGCAAAACACCATCCCCCCCAGAGCCACTGTGGCACAACAGCCTTAGCAGAGAGCCCCAGTGAGTCTTGGCCCAAAGTTCTCCCAGCCATTCTGCATCTCAAAGCCAGGGTAACGGCAGGCAGTGGGAGCCAGGTGAAGCGGGGCTGCAGCTCTGTGCTGGGCAGAAGGCAGGCTGACACTGCAAAGGGGCGACCATCTGCTCCAAAGCCTTGTGACAGCAGAGCTCCGAGCTGTCAGACTCGTCTGCCAGGCGTGATGCTGAGGGCCATCGCTGCTGGCACCTCCCTGGGCTGCATGGCACAGCTGGGCCAGGGGAGGTGCCTGGAGATGGCATGAGCGCTGCTTTCAGGTGATACCTGGTACTGAAAGCATGCTGAGACACTGCCCAGCACCCACAGTGCCTAACCGTTAGTTTCCAATTCCAGCAATTTCAGGTAATTCCTACCACAGGTCAGAATGAGACCCTGAGGTTTCTCTTCTCTGTTGGTCTCTTTTCCTCTTTCCCAGCAACAGCCACAGTTCAGCTGAGCTGCTGTGAGCTGTGTGCAGTGCTGTGAAAACTGGGGAGATCACCTCTGGATGGCAGTTGCTGAAACCACAGCACTATACCAGCGTTTCAGGCTGTTACTGTGAGAAGTATTTGTTGGGCTTTTCCTCTGAGCACAGGTTCATTATTTTTTTATTTTGTAATTAGCCCATTGCATTACGTACTGTCTAGTCACAAAGGAGACTGTCCTGATCCCAAATAGTTTCTGACTTAAACCAGGAAGGAGGGCAGAGGCGATGCTATCGTTGCCATTTTGCAATTTGGGCACTCAGACAAACATTCTACCCAAGGTCACACGCCATCCAAGCAGATCCTCAGTGTCTCAAGACCCTCAACGCAACATCTTCCTTTAGAAAGAGATTTCATACATTTCCCAACAGTCCTGTGATGTTGCACTCATTTGTTATGGGTCTGCTGCCAGTGCTCGCACCCACAGACCTGGCCTGGCATCCCATTGCTGCATGTTAGTCCTCTTATACGTGCTGATAGCCTTCCTGAGAGCAAGCACAAGGGAAGCACTACGTAGTTTACAGGCCATTGAAACCACAGGGGAACGACCAAAACTATCACACATGTATGCATAATTTAAAAAAAAAAATCTATTGCATATTTCATATCTCTGTATAATGCTGAGCATGGGAAAATCTAAGAGGTGGAGGCCGCTTCTGCAGGCTGAAATCCTCCATCCTGCACAGCACAGAGGTCAGTGCTGCCAGGAGCTGGGAGCACGGCGGTAGTTGTGGCAGTTTCGTGTCACAGCTGAAGCTCCTCCAAGCCATCCTCAGGAACAGAAAGTCAGAAATGTAATATGAGGAGAAATCCTGCCTTCTGCATCTTAGTGTGTCGTGTATATATAAACATGTAACATTTAGAATGTTACTTGTGGTTCTGAATTCAAGCCACAACCCCACGTGCTGTTTCAGAAGAGAACTGGATGTGGAGAAATGAAGATAAGTGTCAGGCCCCTGTCATTACTCAAGCTAGGCAAATCACCATCCACAAACAGAACGCTGAAATTGCAGCCCTCGTGCTGTTTTGGTTGCCAGGCTGTGTGATAAGCATAAGAGATAAGTGACACAAGTGACAACACTTTGCAGAACTGAGCTGATGCTCCTTCCCATCATCTCAGCCCGAAGCACCGCAGCCATCCCTGTGGACAGGCTGCCCATAGCTGCGGCTCACAGCACAGTGGGCAGATCTGAGGCGCTGGGCATGACTGCAAACACTTCTCGCCTACAAAGCTCACACAGCCAGGAATGTGACAGAGCTACCAGGGAACCAATTTCACCACTTCCCTCTGTTACATATTTCCTTCCTCCTCCCTCTCACAGAACATCACCTGGGTGTAACTCCACACCCACATGCATGAGAGGCATCAGCTCACCGAGCTGCACCGCATCTTCTTGGACCCGAGCAGAACAGAGCCAGTCTGATTTACTTCCCAGTAACTACAAGAATTTAGGGGTATCAATTTCATTATTCTCAAAGAAAAGAAGTTCAAGTCCAGTTTACAAACGCTAATATCTTCTCCTGTGTTTTGAAAATGTTTTCTCTGCTGCTCAAACATGTTTTGCCTAGTAACAGGCTTAGCAACATAGCAGTATTGCAGCACGGAAAGGCTGTGAAATCCCTCGCTCCTCCAGGGTTTGTGCTGGATTTGGGAAAATACTGCACACGCAAACAAGTGCTGCAGATAATCTTTGGATTTTGAAGTGGTTTCTGTTCCTTCTGTTCCTTCAGGGTGTTATTCTGCAAATACTCTTGGCTGAAATTCATCTTACTACAAAGGGCCAGCCCAAAACACTGGCATCACACAGGCCCCAGTTAAGCCCAACCTTGGCATTTTCATGATTCATAGTGACCTGTGTTGGCCTGGGGGATGGAGGGGAACTCCATCTCACATGAAGAAATGGACACAAAAACACACTGCTATGGAGGCTGCACTAAAAGTGCATTTCCAAGCTTGTTAACAGCGCTGGAAGAAATCTTCAGCTTCCAAACAGAAGATTTGGGCATTGTTGCCCCAGGGGCTGAGGAAGAAACTTTCTCCAATGCCCTCTGTGCTCATCTTCCACAGGGCAGTGGCTTTGGGTTGAGCCACTGGGCCACACACCATTGAATCACAAGGCTTCTCTTTGTAGTGCTGCAGATCAGCCATCAGAGCAGTGGAAATGCTTCACAGGCAGCATTTGTGAACTCTGTACCACGTACAGTGGAAGACTGCTCAGAGGAGACCTCCTTTCCTTGCTGCCACCCTCCTGCTCTTTGTGCTTGCTGAAATCTTCCAGGGGAGCTGGGAACCCACAGCTCTGCCCACGCCAGGGTTTAACGGATGAGATTCTGCACTGTAACTTGAGCAACAGTTTGAGCAATTAAGTGCTCTCGTTGTGTATCGCAGTTCTTTGGGTCAGCACTGAGGTCTCTGAACAATCGTACATCTGTGCTGGAAGGGGTCCAACAGGTCTGCAGCACACCGAGGACAGGAATGGAGTTAGCAGCTGCCAGGAAGGTGTGCTGGAGGAGAGTTCGAGCACACGCGTTTGGGACCAGGTCCTGTGGCTGCTCTACATATGGATTTTTTTCATTGGCTTTATTGTAGATTTCTGCTGTGGAACTGAGAGAATATTTCCGCAGAGTTTGGGCTGCTATGCACTCCATGTGTTTGGTGCAGGGAGATCTCCATCAGATTGCTCATTTCTTGAAAGATATTAAGTGATAAAACATAGAGGACTCCTGACGTTTGCTGTTCCTCTGGAAGCTGAGTTAAGCTGGAAACCATAGTGAGGCTGGCACTTGCACTTCAGTCTGCACAGTTTCTGTCTATTAGCTTAACCAGAAGGCTTGGGTATCTGGTCTCAATATAACTTCTATTTCCATGACATTGTATAAAGTTTTCATATGGAGAGAGATCTTCTCTTACCAGTGGCTGAAGAAGTCATTTCACAATCAGGTCTCAATCTAAAAAGGTACTGGCAGCAGCAGTGCTCCACAGCACCTCAGTCATTTGGGATCCATGACTGCCATTAATCATATCTGACAGCTGGGAGAGCAGAACAGTCAGATATTCAGGGCTGATATCATCAAAGAAATGCTCCTGCCACAACACTAAGAGCTGCTCAGGAGCAGAGCATCCCTGGACACAGACTGCTCATGATGCAGCCAAGGTCAGCACATCACTGCAGTGCCTGCTGCATCAGCACTCACTGCACAGAAGGCAAACTTGCATGCGTTCAAAAGGAGAAACAAGAACTCTACAGTGCCTTCAGCCACACATCTAAGTAGCATCACTGTATGCAATGAGTTCCTGGTTCCATGGCAGGTCAGCCTGGGGACAGCTATCCCCATGTTCTGTGCTTCTCCAGGTTGCCTAACTTCAGACAGAGTTGTTAGAAACCTTCCTGGGCCCCGAGTGCATCCTTGGTTTTGGTATTAAAATACAAAACACTTTGCATGTTGACATGGCTCTGTGATGACACCGCATCCCAGACCCAGCCCTGCCCAAGAGAGGACAGGAGCTGCAGATCCCCAGGTCATGGACAGGGCACAGAGTCACCTTCAGCTCACAGAATCAAAACCCATCGCGTTAATAACTCCATCCTTAGATGCAGTTCCCTTTCAAGCTGCATATCAGCTGCAGGGTGACATAAAGATATCGCTGTTACCTTTTCCCTTTCTGTCCCTTTCTCTCCCACTCTCACACTCAATGTCACTGTCAGGAGACCACACAAACTACTGCTGAGATTCTCAAGACAGAAGCTCGCTAGAGAAACTCACGATTTCAGACACCCAACACGAGGGATTTGAATGAAGCCCTGCTTGCATAAAATGCTGGTTATTCCTCCCCTGGGAGGCACGGTGACAGTGGCAGGTTGGGCTGTTCTTGCAGAACTCTGCAGTACTTCCTGATAAAGCCGTGTGGAAGTTTACCCTTCCATTTCTCCTGGTGTTTGCAATGTGAGAGCCATGCTCCATCGGCACAGCCAGCTGCTGCACAGACACACTGACAGACATAAGGGAAATTCCATCCTCTGAGAGGTTTTGAGCAAAAGTTTCAAAACCAAAATTGAATGCTTCTGAATGCTGCTAACCCTGCTGGATTCTCTGAGGCTTGTGTTTTCAAGGCACCTCTGATGGTAAACCGGCCTCCCAATTCCTGTGTGCGCTTGCAAATGTTGCCCTAGGTTTAACTGGTGCTCATAGTGGATGCACAGCGTGTGTTCTGTGACTGCAACAAGAATAGAGACATCCGTGTGTGTGTCTGTAATGCACCAGCCTAATTATCCTCAACAAGCAGAGTCATCAAAAGAGCTGTAGTTCAGCAGCTGACAGCGTTTTGGATTCCATCACCAAGACTCTCTGCAGGCTTTGTGCATTACAATGGGGTGCACCATGGTGCTTGTGTTTTACTCACCACTGTATAAACAGACCTGAAAAGAATAGGCCTTGGCTTCCCTGGGCATTATTTTGTCCCTGCCATCTCCTGCACAAAGGCTGAATTTAGAGAGAGGTGTAAACTGGAAGGGAAAAAAAAGGAACTGCAAGAAATAATAGGATAGGTTGGGGGAATTGCTGAAAGCAACGGAACCACTGACAAGCTCCAAAAACAGTATTTAGATGTTTTGTACCTCTTCTGTTTGCTCATGAGACACAGGTGCTGCTCTGCCCATGCATTCCTCCGGTATTTTTCCTGAAGCCTTGATATGTCCCAGCTGCAAAAGGCACTTTTTAATGTCTCCCCCCATGACTCATGGTAAGCAGCCAAGTGATGCTCACCCTCACACCCGGAGCTATTGCTCCTCCGCTCCCCAGGAAGCTTCAGCCTTTTCCCTAAAAATTCCCAAAGGAACCAAGATGAGCACAGCCAGCAGAGCTGGGTGCAGAGATGTGGCAGCATCTAGCCGGGACCTGAGAACTTTCTGGTTCAAATAGAAAGAAAGCAATTACACACTGGAGCTATGAGAGGAGATGTTGCCAGAGAGGAGCATGGGGAGAGAAAGAGGAGAGCACCATCCTCACCTCCTGCTGCCAGGCACTCGCCTCAGCATGGCCCCCAGTTCTGTTACTCCTGGTTGTTACCCCTGGTTACAGCGAGTTAGACTGATGGGCGACATTCACAGCTGTGTAAGAATGCCAGTGCTGTGAACAGCTGCTCTGAAACAAGCATCGTTCCTACTCTACAGACAGCAGAATTGAAAACGAGACCATATAGCCTGATGCCAGAGAAGGCACCTTAATGAATGCTTGCCATCCACTCAAGACAAAGGGTGCTCCAGAACTGCAGACTAAATGGTGTCAATGATGTCCCGCTCCCTTGTTCCACTACGATATTGAATTTATTCGTTGCAATCGATATTTCTTTCTGAGAGCGGCTGCCAACTCTTAGCAAGTGTCAAATCACAATGCATTACCCACGGATCAGTTGCAGTCAGTTCTCCCAGGAGCAGTTCAAAGAAATCTCAAACTAAACAAGAATTGGATCAGGTTCATATTTACTCTGGTCCACAGGCAAAACAAGCAAGCCTTGGGATAAATGTGATTACAGCTGCACCTTATGAGACACATTTATATTCCCTTCACAGCCTCTTCAACCCCCCACAGAGGAGCTGCGTCATAAATGCATTCACATTCTAAAGGGCAAAGCCTTCCAGTAGCATCAGTCATCCCAGCAGCATTGACTTTGTTGGAGCAATGCTTACATACCAACTGAGGGTTGCACCCAGCCATTACCTGACTTCCATTCCTACAAAAGCTTCCTTTAGGGAGATACTGCCTTAACACTTTTCAGATGGAGTCCATGTGCAAGTAAGAATCACTATCAAGGCCTCTGGGAGAAAAACAGAAATTTTGGGTTCCCTTCACTTCTATATTGGGGCTGCAGGGGTAGGCTGGGCCACAGAGCTCCATCACACAGACTGAGCTGAAGTGGCACAGGAGAGCTGATGCTGTTCAATTTGGTTTGATAAAGGCAGTGCCATTACACAAAAGGAAAATCAAACATACACACATACACACACATACTATTTTCTTTCTTCTCCCTGAAGTAAAATGTTCTGCTTGCCAAGGGAAATGTCAGCATTTATACAAATTCTCCATCTCGTCATCCAGCGTCCCACACAGGTCCATCAGATGCCACTTTGGATAGAGGAACTCACCTCCCATGGAGACCCTCTTTGTGGTCAGTGTCTCTTTCTGACTCCCACCACTTCCTGCCCCAAGGCTGCTGATGCTCATCTGAAGCACCTTTTACAGAATGCAGCCTCAATACAGAAGTGAGAAGAGGGGCACTAAAAATGAGTTCAGTAATAGCCATGAAATGTTGTGATTCCGTAGGTTGAGTGTAAGTAATGGCAAGGGAAGAATTCTTGTAGCATGCTGCTTTATCTTTCACTTACTTGTAACCCATTAGTTTGGAGTGTCGGGGATATGCAGTCAGTTTATTTGTGGAATATCTTTCTAATGACAAAAGCATTCGAAGCAGTTGAGCAATTTAGTTGACATTATGCAAATGGCATTGAGTGTTGTGACTAGATAATTGTTCCTTTGCTTCAAGGTACGCGTCAAAGCAGAGACAAGTTTTCAGTTGGAATAAAAACTCCCGAAAAATACTTCTTTTTCACTCATTTGCTATCGTTATTGATGGTCTGGGTGAGAAGTGGTGAATTCCAGGAGCATCCAGGCAGCCCTGGGCACATTTGTTACCGCTGCTGGAGGAGGGTTGGGGGTTTTAATTGATATCACCCAGTGCATGGCTGGCTCAGGGGCTTTGCAGCCATTCTGATTTTGAGTGCTGTGACACAGGGCAGATTTGTGCAGCCATTCCTTCGCTGCTGTTGTTAAGGTAGCTAAATGCCATTCCACCTTACAAGTGCTCAGTTGGGCTATCCGGATTGGCGTCTCCCTGATTTCATTTCCTCTTGGTATTTTAATGCGTATGCGTGCATCCCGTTAGTTCTGAGATGTGCAGTGCCATGATTTGGCTCTAGCTGCTGTGCCCAGTCCTGCCCCAGAAGGGCTCAACCATCACTGCCTGCTGGGGCTCAGCAGTTCTCTCAGCACCATCTCAGCACGTCTGTGCAGCACCTGCCTGCTGCAGCTCAAATTAGCCCCTCATACCTGTGGTTCTACTGCATCCGTGCAGAGCTTAATAGAAAGAAGAAGCTCACACTGTACCCACTCAGGTTAACCTTTCTTTTTGCTTTTCTAAGCACGCAGAGGCAAGGGGATCTCACATCTAAACGAGGAGCTTTCTTTCAAGATGTAGATTGCATTGTAGGACATGAGAAGCAATAATCAAAGGAAGTTCTTCGTTCTCATTATCAGTTCTCACCGTCTCACTTCTCACAGTAGAGTACTTCTGTGTGTGACGCACAGCCCCTCTCAATTCCCTTCATTAGAGACCGAAGCCGGTCTGCCTCTCATCACTGCAGACTTTGCACAGCCTCCAATCACTTCCCCAGCTCAGCGTGGATTCTGCCTTTACTTTGCAACAAGTCATTTTCCAACCTAGCGAAAGGCACGGCTCCTTTCCCTCAAAAATCAATTGCCGTCAAAGCTCTCCTTTGTCCTGCCTCATTCAGAGAGTATTGACTTGAAGAGGAATCATTCCCTTGGATTCAGTAGACTTTGAATTGGATTGTAAGCATCGATTTTCCTCCCTCACTCATGTGCTGCTGATATCCAAGTAATCTATAAACCAGCTTCAGCCAGGAAATGTGATCAGCCTGCCAGAGTGTTCCAGGTCAGAACTCCAGGCTGAGACATGTCAGCGTTGGCAATGGTGGGTGACAGTTTGTGCTGATGGCTGAATGGGTTCTGTTAAGACATGCAGAGGACACTGGCTTCCCATTCAAGAAAGCCCTAAGCAGATGATTACATCCCATTGGTCCTAATAGATGGAATGGACAGAGGTACAGAAAGGTTTTGCTCTCTCTGCAGGCTAAGCAGAGCGGTCAGCCCGTCAGAGCAATATTTCCCCCTGCTTTGTGTCTGCTTAAAATGGCTGCATGAAGGAAATGACAGTGGGAAATCCAACCCTCTGGGTTTCAGAAAGCAATGAGCTGTACCAATCCTGCTTATACTCTTCAGACAGTACCCCAGCAACTAGAAGCTTTGCCAGAGAAGGGTTCTGAGTCATGCTGAGCACTCACCTCTATGCCATTTTTGCCCCCTGAGCTTCCCACGCCAGCTAGCATTTCTGCAGAGGTTTGTCTCTGTGAGCAGACAGACGTGGCCATGGAGACCTCTCTCCCTGCAAAGGTCACTTGGCATTAATTAGTGCAAACGTGCAGCGAGACTTTCCTCCCACCGCCCTACCTTAGGTGAAAAGAAATGTTGAAATAAGGAATTTTAATGTCTTCCTCTCCCCTGCTATGTATGATGCATTCAAAGGCGAGGAATAATAACTTCCCTTCTCAAAAGTCTGCAAGATTTAAATCTGTTATGACTTTCTCTAAGTCCTATTCTTATGGTGTCTCACCAAGACCAGGGCAGTCCCTGGAGCACCCCTCCTTTTACCATTTCCATAACCTTCACAGGCCTTACCAGGAGCACAAAGCATCCAGAAGACAGAGGCCCCTTGCTCCACCCAAACGCTGCTCTGCCTTCCCTGGGGCACTGTTCTGTTTCCTGCACCAGAGGTATTTCTGAATCTGGGAAAGAAAGGAAAGGGCTTCTTCCATTTCTGTAACCCTACTGCAGATCTCCAGGTTACACATCTTAACCCAACTGCAGACGTACTGAAGACCCCCTAGAATTTTAGGGCTAATAGTAAGAATATATGGCAAGAAATATGCCTACTTACACATACACCTACTATATATGTATATACACACCTATGTACACATTTATGTATGCATACACAAGCATGCACTCCTATAACGTATACAGTGAACAATGCAGGATATGTACACTTGACATTGTGCAGCAATATGTGGTCAACGCGTGGTTTTCTTTCTCCTTTTTTTTTTCTTTTTCTTTCCTTTCCCCTATAACACAAACCAAACCATCAGAATTAGCAGCAGAAGCCAGGAGAGCTTGTTGGTTCAGAGAGGAACCTGTAGGATGGCCTGAGCCTTACAGCAGCTGAGCTGCATGTTGCTGCAGGGCTAGCGGGCAAGTCCAGCTGCTGCACGTGCAAACCTGTCCCATGACAGCTTCTCTGAGTGGGTATGTCCTCCTGGACACAGCCACAGCAAGGCGATGCCTGGCGAATAACGTCTTGTGTTTGCACAGTGTCTGACATTTGTTACACTCATGCTTTGCAAATTGTGGCCTGGATTAAGAGCGAGCTGTTGTGGGCATGAAAGCTCACAAAGCTGAGCAAATCATCCTCAGTCCCTTATGGAGAAGAACAGAGCTTTGGAGAAAGTGGTGTGTAGACACAGCCCTGCAAGGCCCGTTTCTGTGGTTTCACTTAAAAGATGCACACCACTGCATGGCTGAACATGTACAGGATGTGAGCCAGTGGTTTCAGGAAATGAATGGGCTTAATTCTGATCGCATTTGCACAGTGATAAATGAGCAGTCCCAGGCCCTGCAGCCAGCAGGGCTCTGCCACCGTTATCACCCTGTGCTCAGCGACCAGCCCTGGCCTGCTATGATACGAATGGGATGCCAGAAGTCATTCTTCCACACTGCAAGAAGTAACAGCTTGCCCTTCCTTTAATGCACGCACATAAATAAAAGCATCAGGCTTGCACAGCCCATTAAATGAAATGTTTCTCTGGCTTAATATGCCACTAAAAAGCTCTTCCTCTTCTTTTCCTACTCTGTGCCAAGCAGTGACTCGGAGATTCAGTGAGCCAAACTTTGCATTTGGCCCCTGATGCTTGATGGCCATCACCAAGCCAATCCTAGTTCATATTTCATCTTCTTAAACTATTTACACTTTGGCCTCCACCACTCCACAACATGTTGTCCTAAAAGTACCTCAGTTTGTTTTCCTTATTTTTTCAAGCACAAATAGCCTTACAATCATAGAGTCATAAAGGTTGGAAAAGACTTCTCAGATCATCTTGTCGAACCGTTCACCTACCATCAATACTGCCCACTGAATCTTGTTCCTTAGTGCCACATCCACACATTTCTTGAACACCTCCAGGAATGGTGACTGCACCACTTCCCTGGGCAGCCTGCGCTCTTGACTTCAAAGCTCAGGTCTTGGGTTCCCTACATAACCATCTCAAGCAACTCCAGAGAGTGCCTCAGGTTCCTAAGCTTTTATTTTAGGCATATCCCCAGTTATGTGAGAAGCATCCTGAGTTTAGAAACACAGTTCAGCAGAGAGGACTTTGAATTTTGGAAGGCTAATGTCTGCTCACCCAAAAAGACACCTAAGCCACTAAGGTGGGTCTATTTAAAAGACTGACAGATCATGGAAACAGCACAGACTTCGCACACTCTTAGTTGTTTTAAACACTTTTGGCAAAGCTTTAGCTATTACTTTTAGCTCAGGTTTTGACAAAATAGGAGGTACAGAGTCAGATATGTTTTGATCATAGCCTTAATGGATGTTAATTCCATAGCTGATGTGCTTGCCGTAACCCCACCAAATCCTACAGCAAGGCCACTAGCAGGTTTGGAGAGGTCTCAAAGGCAGTGCCACAAAGCCACATAAAAATCAATGGGAGCACAGTTATGACTTGTAATCAAATCACAGCTAATACAGTATGGATGAGCCTGGTCTTATTGATTTTTTGAAGGAAATTGAAAGACCCTGAGGATGTAAGTTACCGCAAGAGTCCAGACAAATGGACATTGGTGGCTATTAAAGCTGTGTTTTCTTGTACTGGGAAGCAAAAAAGCATCCCATGGAAGTGGTCAGTTAAAAGCCCAGAAATCTGTGAGCAAGACCAGGAGTGAGCCATTAGCAAGCCAAGCAGCCATGTGTTTCTTCTCTGAGCAGCTCTGGGATGAACAGTTATAAACCCGTTCATGTAAGGGTGTGATATAAGCAGATCCTGGCACCTAATTTCATTGATTCACAGCTGAGTTTATTGTTAGGGGATGACTGAGCTTCGGGGAAAGCCACGCAGGAATAGCTGGAAGCAAAGACTGAGCAAGAAACTGGAAGGACCTCAGAATCTGCCCCAAAGTTAACGTAATCTACATTTGGAACACGAGCCAAATTGTGCAATCGCCAGGATCGTTGCCATTAAATTTCCTTAGACCTGTGTACAAAGGTCACGGCCTCTCCATTGTAAAAGTGACTGCCTGTAATAAGCAGCTTTTGATGGCAGAAGAAGGTGTCACTGTATTCACTGTGACAGTGGGAAACTCCTTATTTCTCCTAATTTATGGCTTTCTTCTATCCATTCAGCCCAGGCACCCTGTGCCAGGGATTGCTGTAAAAGCCATGCTCAAGGAAAGCCCCCTGTCTCCAGAACCTCACTTGAATTGCAAGAGGGCTTTCCTTCCATCTGCAAGAAAAAGTTGACCCTGGGCAGAATGTGTAGGAGAGGCCGAAAGGCTGGGGGCCACCAGGACAAGGACTCCCAGATGAGTTTGGGCGGAAGCACTTGGACAGTGAAGACTGAAAGCTGCCCATATAGTATGAATGAATCTCTATTCTACAACCGAATGCAGGCCAGATGCTGTGATTAAAGCTGGAACTTCTCCCTGTGGCCCTGGGAAGGCAGAAGATGATCTAAACATGGGTCAGGTCAAAGCTCAGCAGTATTTGGAAGCTGCTTCGCTGTGATCTCCGGCGATTTTCCTCTTAGCAGCAAAAAAAACCCTTCAGTTTTGGAGGTAAGCTCAAAATCCTGTGAGCACCCAGTTTTGGACAGTCTGTAACCACCACCTCCTCCACTGCAAGCCACCCAACCTTTCCTTTGATGCCAGGGACCACGTGTACTCCACTCTCCCGTTTTCTGTTTAAGCTGCACATGTCAGGGCAGGGCTTGCACCTCATCCTTTGAACAAACAGCTCCAGGCTTGAAGGAAGTCACAGCATCTCTCAGCCTGCATATCTCAGCATGCCTGAGGTGCTCTGCAGGACGGCACTCCAGGTTCAGCTCTGCAACTAACAATGCTTGAGAAGGGAGAAAGTATAGTAAACAAGGCAGGGCTATCACCATTTGTTCAGTAGGAGCTTCTTTGAGATGTAGGTGGTTTGGTCTTTTTTTTATTCTTTTCAGTCAAACCGTAGTTTCTTGGCTGTTGGGCTGTGCCGTGTTAGAGTGAGAATTGATGGTTTGTTCCTGTGGAAATAGATGGAGCATTGGAAGAAACAGCACCCTATTAGTTATAGGCAGATTTAACACCTCTGCAAAGCTACCATCTGCCACCAAGGAAGGGAAATTAAAGCAAGATGCTTGAGATGCAGACGGCTGCCAGGGTTTGGCAACATCCTTGCTTTCTGCTCTCCCACTAAGCAGTGATTTGCTCTAGGAAAGCATTGGGGGGGGAAAAGAAATCCAACGAGTGGTCCAGGTATTGTGCCATTAAAAGAGCATTTCTTTAGCTCCCTGAAAAGGAGTAGATGTTGGGTTTGTTTGGGGGTTTGTGTTTATCACTGGTAATTGTCAGCCTTGGGGTTATAATTAGCTTTTCTGTATCATGTATTTAAGCAGGGGAAAACTGTGCTTTAAAGATCATGAGCTTTCCTCTGTTAACAAAATGGTCGTGCCACATGCTGCCTGCTCTTTGCTGAGTCTTCCAGGGCTCAGATGAATGCAGAGCTAGCAGAACCGCTCGTCTCACCCCATCAATGGAACAGGAAGTGGTTCTCCAGTATTTTCCTAGCCAACTCAGCAAGGCAGGGCTCATGAAGCATCCCACGGTGCCCAGACCAAAGGGCCAGGGGGGAATTAAGTCCATGTGGGAATACCCACGATAGACAGAGTATTTTCTCGGCCTACAAACAAGAGCAGCACTTATTCTTGCATAATAGTCTTAATCTAAGTGTGGAGCTTAAGCAAACAGGTCAGGACTTGGTTTCACAGCTCTCCTGCACAGTGAGAGGCCTTTGCAAGGTGAAAAAGGCTGAGAACCCATAAACTTATCCAGTAGTTTTCTCACTCTGATAAGATGCAAATTAATCTCCACAAATGTACTGTTTTGCTGATATGCCTAATGCATGACATCAGAATTTCCTGCAAGCATCTGGACCAAAGCGATCGCTATCAAGGTGATGCTCTTTACAGAAAGGACAGGCAATGCCAGAGACATGAACTATTTACCATTATTTTTAAAGTTGAGAACATGACTCAGTCGGATGTTTTCATCTCTAATGAGCTTGGATAATGTTTTCATCTCTAATGAGTTTAGATAACTCCAACATGAAGTGTTACTGCAGATGCTTCACTTCATTTTCTTTCCTTTATAAGTGATGCCCCCCATCACCCTGCCCCTGCCACATTCCTGCTTGTATTTTTGCCCCTTGAGCCCCTGAAATATTATTACCTATGGGAAGACATCGC
This sequence comes from Lagopus muta, assembly GCF_023343835.1. Lineage (NCBI taxonomy): Eukaryota > Metazoa > Chordata > Aves > Galliformes > Phasianidae > Lagopus > Lagopus muta. Next base: position 3,169,485 of record NC_064454.1, on the reverse strand, counting down.
AGACTAATTGCACAGAAAGACTGCACAGACTAATTGTGAAGATGATTCGAAAAACAAAATGCAGCAAACAAAAGCAGTGGATGGGAGCTGAGAAAGATTTTTTGCTTCTAATGTTCAGCGAGCAGGATGGGAGGATTCCCTTTTCCTTGTTCTCCTACTGAATCTGATGTGTTCTAAGTTCAGCTACTAACCCTGCTCAGGCCGTGCCTTTCTCTCCATTAATGAGGGCAGTGACTGCCTGAGATGGCAGTGCAAAGCTTAATCTGACATTCCTAGAGAAGGGCAACATTTACCTCCGAATTATGGAAAAACCCAACATCTTCCTAAGTGGAGCACTCTCCCTTTAAGTCATTAAATATGTAACTGCAATATAGGCACAAATAAATTATTTAAAGTTATTTCTAGTTGTGTGTGGGAGGTGGGTGGGAGTTGAAGTTGATAGTTGGTGGTTAGAGCAGCCTTTAGCCTTTACATTTCTCCCTGGTTTTACACAAGCACTTTCATTTTCCTTTTTAATTCCTGTGTCTGATACAGACTTTGATCAAACTTCTGGGGGGTTGCAAGAGTTTCTTCTGACTGGAGGGTTTTCTCAGGCCCACCCTGAGAAAGGCCTTTGTTCTGCTGAAGGATGTGCAGCAGAGAGCTACTCATAAAGCATGGAAACTGAGTAAAAAGCTGCCATGAATGAATGGAAGGAATCAAACCTTGGCTGGCTGAGTGACAAATACGGAGCTCGTGGTCACACCTGGCAAAACAGTTGGTGTGTAGGACTGGCAGCCCTGTGCTGTACTGGGCAGTGGATGTGCTCCCATGCTGTGGCTGCCAAAGCTCTGTGCTCCATCTCTGAGGTCCCTGGCTTCCATCCATGTGAAAAATGTCCTTCCCTAAGCAGTCAGAAGGGAATGCAATTAAGGTTGCCTCGTGCGTTCATAAAAGCTAATGCATGAAAATAAGCAAAGACAAATTGCAGCAGAATATTAGGCAGAGCATTGCTAATTGTAAGGTCCGCTGGCCTCGTTCCTTGAGCCTCTGAATGCTGAGCTGAAGGAAGCACAGGAGACTGGAGTGCTGGGAACAGTTGTGCGCTGCCTGGGAGATGGGCAGGATGAGTAATATGGAAACGCCTTTTCTACAAGATAATGCACTTTTTCAGTCCTTCTCAAGAAATCCAGGCACAGTTTCTGGCATTTTATTTATGAACCTGTGCTCATGAGAAATGAAAACCTTGTTTTTGTTGTTTTTGCAAAGCCATTTTCTCTCTCCTCTCTGGCATGTCTCCTTAGCACAGACAGGATGTTAGCACGAGCTTTATCAATGCAGAATGAAATATCTCCTGTTCCTAAACTCCCAGTCACTGCTGAAATTGTTCTCCGATTCTTGCTAACACATTTGGCTCTTCTCTTTGGTTTGTTTTCAGCTTGGCTGTGACTTCATCTTGAATTACAAAAATACCACATGCACACACTGAAAAAAAACACACTACTGTTCTCAATGTTTCCTGCCATGAAGAGCCAGCTACTCTCCCTGCTCCGGCCTTCCTTCCAGTCAGACCGTGTAGGCTTGCATGGCTCCTGCAGTTTAATTCCATGAGGGAAGCCAACACCTCCAGTCTTTCACTGCTAAGATCACCCACTGGATTCTTATTAGAGGGAACAACGTGGCTCTGATCCTGGGTGGGCTCCAGAAAAGTCTTTCTTTTTGTCTATTACCTCCATACCTGTTTTGCAATCTACTGAATGGGAACATCCCATCTGTCACCCAGCCACTGAAAAGCAGCACGCCTTTTTGTGAGAGCACAAATAGGGGAATGAGCCTATCTGCCAGAAACCAACCAGTGATTGTAACTGTTTCAGGGTTCATTCACTTCTAAACAGGGAATGTGATGTGAATATGAATATACATGTCCATTTTTACTCTGTATCTCATATCTTCCAAGACAGCTGCAGGGGGCTGGGGGTAGCAGGACAGATAGTAGCATTATTCTGGAGGAGTGTGTGAGCATATCTCACACACTTGTGTACCAGGAAAAGATCATGAGACGGTGGCTAAATAAGTCTTTGTGTAATTTTTATGTATGATTTTCCACTATGAGTCACCACAATTTTCATGTTATCTAACACTGAGAGTCCCGAGCTGATACTACGTTCTTAGAGGGAGAACCCGGCTCCCGAGGCTGCGTGCTCTGCTTGGAAGAGGTGCTCTCATGCTGAAGGAGTTAATGGTTTGCTAGAAAAACTGTCATCAGACAATTGTGTTACAAAGAGCGGCAGTTACCAAAATACATTTTCGCCTGCAGCATGCAAGAACAATACAGCTATTGTATTGTAAGCACAGAACTTGGCACAAAGACAAGCATGAAAGCGAATCGTGTTTTGTTTGTTGCGGAAGTGATGGAATCCATTGAAAGGTTATTGTTTGACTTCTTTTGAAGCAAATTCCATCCCCTTCGTGCAGAGTGTTTGCAGAGGGGGTTGTTCAGTAGCGCTCGTTACCTTTGGTCCACCAGGTCTGCAGGTCACTAAGCTGCACCCAGGTGACCCTTCAGAACCACCCCAACAGCCCACCGCTTCTATCAGAGAGAACAAAAAGGGCTGGAGGAAGTTCCTCACTAGAGAGTAGCTCAGAATTTTCTATTTTCATCAGAAAAGCCACCCCCTAAAAATAAATCCTGGTTTGAAAGCAGAATAATTTCAGTTTTCAACAGTGACACATCTTGTTTGCAAACGTGTAGTTCTTAGAGGAAAGAAAGAGAAAGAAGGAAAAGTTGGCTTTCAGGCCATATAGGATGCTTCAACCTCATGGACGCAGACAAGGTGTGAAGCTCTGAATTCATTCAAGCCGCACTGATTTGGGATAAGAGAGGAGGAAAATGCTGGGGGTTTTAAAGACCTTCAAGTGATAGAGGGTTATCCAAAAGTCTCCCTGTTAATGAATGCACAGGATGGAGGGATAATGATAATTAGCCACCTCCCCACCATCAGCCACCACCCATTCCTCATTCCTGGGAGGAACTGCCACAGATTGAGGGGGAGAAGAATTGGAATTTCTGACCCCATTTCATTTCCATCCCACACCTCTTCCAACAGAGGACTGCAGAAATTAAGGTTTAAGAAGAGAAGATCAGGAGACAGTGGGATTTAAAAAGTGCACCACTAAAACTTAAAAATGCATTTTTCCTTGCTGGTCTGTAGTATTTTAGGATAGCATATGTATTGGCACTCTGTATTCTAACGAAACTCATTGATTCTGAAATAATCACTCGACATTAGGAGCCGTGCCATTAAAGAAAAAAGAAACGCGAAACGAAATTAGAGGAGTGAGGAACTCCAGTGTTATGAATATGGAATAGCTCTTACATTTTCTCTAAGGTTATTATGCCCTCAGCACTTTGCTGATTTTTTAAAGTGCATCATTTCATTTGAGTCACTTCCCCTACAAATTACGTGCTTAAAAACCTGCTGATGTTGCCTCCGACATTAAGAAAAACATCCCACTTTAGATTTATTTGCCACCCCCCACCATATCCCTGTTTTACCTCTATATATACTGTAAGGCAAAGGGGATTTTTCAATTTTTTGTAATGAGGAGCAGCACAGAGCAGCTCAGTTACCTACAGGTGTCATCCACAATGCAGAGCTGCCTTAACGCTTCAGTCCTTCTTGTTGTTTTTCAACATACAGCTTGTTTTTCTACCATTTTAATTAACTTTACAATTGGTATTACTAATTTTAAGCCAAGTTTATACCAATAGTGTGGTATTTTATCCAAAATGCCCACGCATTTAATTAGCAATATTAAAGCCAGAGGCATTCAGGCTTAGGTTCGTTAAGTGAAGCAGCAGCACCCATAGAAAGCAAAACAAAAAGCAACAAAATAGGGTCCTCACAAACAGATTTTAACAGCGCATTCGAAAGTTGAGGCTATTTGTTGCCTTTCCTACCAAAAATGGTAAAATTCTTGGAAACTGATGGTGATTTTGTGATGTGGGTGGTGTGCAGGAATTCATCCATACCAGCCAATTATCAAACGACAGAGGTTCTGTCTTCACCTGTACTGCTATGCTGAAACATAGGGGTGGATGATGGGCTACTATGAGAGGCAGAGAAAGGGCACAGAAAGCCAGGTGCCTCAGGTGCCAGCAGGCAATGCCTGAGTGCCCCAGCCTGGGCCAGTAGCCTCAACTCTTCCTCCAGGCAATGGGGACAAACAGTCACTTCTACAGCATGAGCCGTTTGACCCATTTTAAATGCCTGCCCTCGGGTACCCACACAGTGAATTGGTGTATTTCAAAGGAAAGATTTGTTCACTTCACTGAAACTACCCACCAAATGAGCAATTGGTGCCTGTGTTGTTTGTTTTCCAGAGCAAAACCCTTCAACCTTTGCTCGAAGCTAAAGTTCACCCTTCTGCTTCTCCTGTCTCAGCTGCCTTTTCAGCTGTTTGCATTTACTGCCACAAAGAAACAGATTCAATGGGAAATGCAGCCAGGAGAAGAGAAGATGAAGAAATCTATGTGCAAAGCAGTGGAGAACCACCCAGAAACAAACAGCACCGATTCTCCTTCCATGCTGTGTTAGTTTCCCACTAACTGCTGGCACTCCAACCATCAGCCGGGTTCTGCTCCCACTCCAGATTGGCTGTGAATCCAGCACAGCTTCTGGGGACTGCTGCCAGGATAACTGAGAGCAGCACATCCTCTCCAGCTCCCTTTGCACTGCGCTGAAAGCATGGAGCTCTTGTTGGGGAAGTGACAAAGCCCTGCGCTCACATCTTTTGCCATCCTCTGCTCTCAGGGTAGACTGGACAAAAAGAAATTATTTGGAAGTGTTGAGCACAGAACAGTAGCAATAGGGAAAGAAGTCAGGGAGCAAAGACAGCCATGCTGCAGTACTATCAGAATATGTGATTGTAGTGGGAAGAGATACAACGGCAATCAGTGACGAAAAGAAGAATGAAAAGAGTGAGAGCAAGTGGCAGGGTTGCTAAATGCTGATCAGTGCTTTAAGGCGGCCTTTGATTTTTTTTAATTAATTATGCATTCCCTCATACTTTGTACTGCCGTTGATTTAATTGGACTCCTTATTTTTAGACAAGTACAGCACGAGGAAGATAGGATACAGCTTTCAGAAGCTCAGCTCTAGCCTCATTCTGCCTCATTCGATACCACTGGGAGCCAAATTAGGCTAACGCTGAGCTCTTCTGAAAGCCTTGTGCTCCTGATGCAGTTCAGCACATCACACGGGATGGAGTAACCTCCATGCAGCTCCAGCCATGCAGGAGTCCATGCAGAACTGGGCTCAGCATCCCCAAATATCCCAAAACCGTAACATAGGAAAGAATAAGTTTAGAGGAGCAGGGAAAGGTACTGAAGTCTGTCTGCTACTGAAGAATTTGCCCAGATACTCGCTTCAGCCTCACCACGTGCAAATGGTTTTGTGTAACGGCTGAGGGAGGCAGGGGTGGTGAGCAGGAGTGGTGAGCAGGAGCAGGCCAGCTCAAGGAGTAAGGAAGGGCTGAGGCCAGGCTGGTGTCACCTCACCTGCCTGCACGCGTGGAGCAGCAGCTGCCAGCACTGGGAGCACAGGATGCTGCAGATCTGCAGCACTGAAATAAGTTGGTGATTTTCTCTACGCCTCAGTTCCTCCAGTCATAAGATCCCCAGACACATATGTCTTGTCAAAACACATTCTGCTCTTTCGGCTTCCCCGGGATAATCACTTCTGCTAAACTTTCCCAGTATGTCTACAGTTGTAGCCATATAAAAGTGCTTCTGTTGAGAATAGTTTATCCACTTTCAAATCTCAACTGTTGTACAACAGTTTTCAGACCAAAGTCCTGCCTGCTCCCATGGACCCATGGCTCAGAAGTGCAGAGCATGCATTTGATCCCTGATGTCTGTGAGCATCCAGCTCCAGCAGTGCCAGGACTCCCAAGGCCACACTTTGTGCACGTCTGCCTGACGGCCGATGACTGCAGCATTTCCTAGGGCTTGCTTCTGAGAGGATCTTCTGATGTCTAAGGCCCTGTCACATACATGCAGCACAGAACACATTGCCCTGTTGGCCTGATGGAAAGACTGAAATATTATTACAAAGAAAAACACACTTTCAAGACATCAAGCACACACAGAATAGATAAGATGAAGCTCAGTTGTAGAAGGTTTGCATCACGAGTAATTTTAGAAAAACACCCCCACATCAGTTCTGATACTCCATTGCGGGGGAGATCTACGCTACGGAAAGGAGATGATGCCAACGTGTTTGTGTCTGTCTGCTCAGCAATACCTGCCTGAAAAGATCAATCTGGATAGCAAGGTCTTCAAGGCAAGCCTTCGAGACTCGGCCTCCCACACAGCCCTGGCACTGGGACGAGGTGTGCCTGCACATGGGAGAGGCTGCTGGTGAAGCGCTGAGGCGAGGTGCCAGCCAGCTCTGGTGAATGAATGGCAAAGGAAAAACAGTGAGGAAAACCACGTCGGCCTCAGACAGCACATCTTGTCTGAAAACCTTTATGGTCAAAAGTCTTTGCTAAAGGGAAGCACCAAATCTCCCAGCCTTTAGACACCTGAGCAATCCCAGAAAGTCAGTAGTCATGTTGCCCCATCACAAAACCAGAGGCAGAGGAAGGGCTGGGTGACACCTCACATGTGCAGGAATGTAAAACAGCACGGAGCACTTTGCGATGACAAACAGCCACCTCAGAGCACAAACCAGTGAAGTTACTCCCCTACAAACAGAAGAGCTGAACACTAAAGAGACCAGTGCATCCCAATACCTGCTGGATTTGGGAGCCCTTCACTGCAGGCAGGGAACTGATCAAGGAGAATGCCGTGGTGGGAGGAGGCAGTGGGGCTGTGCAGTGCTGGGGGATGCAGCTCTGGGCAGGTGTTGAGTTTTGCTTTTTGGAGGAGCGAGTTGCGGTATGTATGTTAAATACAGTACTGCTCCAGCAAATGCACATCCCTTTGTTACTTGCTAGCATCACATCTTTAGGTCTCAGTGTACTGAAAAGAGTTCCTTCTATTTTGGCAAATACTTTGACTAAAATCCTTAGAAATTCTGCTGGAAGAACAGACCCAAAGGCTTGATTTGCAATAACCTTTCAGCAAACACTTTGCAGAAGAGCAGCTGGCGTCTGCTTATATCTCACTGAAGTGTGTAAGTACCTGCTTGAAGTTAATATATGCATAATTACTCTTTGGTGTAGGGATGATTACAAAATCCAGGTATCATCAAGGTCTTCCTATTTTCTTTCTTTGTAATCCACTTATTTATTCAGCAAGAATATGATCAGATAGAGGAACAGAGAGCTGGCAGGCCATATAAAATCAATCAGTTTGCAGGGAAATGCTCCCTCTGTGAGATAAAGTTTTCTCATTACATTCTCAGATCCTTCTTTATCTCGGCATTTCTCAGTTTATCACAATTCTTCATTTCCTGTTCCCTTTCAGAGTTCAAATATATATATATATACATATATCTCTACGTGTCTTCACGTGGCTTTTTTTTTTTTAACCCTTCCACAGCTAACATTCAAACCTTTCAGAGCCTTTTGGCCAGACCTTACATACACATGCCAGATAATTTAATCTGAAATTTGGGACTTCCCACAACGACTGATTTTGTAACAGGAAAATAATTATACCAGGCGTTTTTATGCTATCTGAAGTTGGTCAAGTGGGATAAGGCAGACATTAACACAGCTGTGCTTCTTTCCAGTTTGGATAGCCAACTTACTTTAGCGTGCAGGACTCCCAGAAGTAGCTACATTTGCCTAAATTTATTCCTCTTGCAACAAGAATAGGCAAACTAAAGGTGAAATCATTTAGAAATCTCCATCAAAGCATTTGTTACAGCTTTGTTTGTCTACACTTTTCCTAATGCCACAGTCTGCAAGGTTATATTAGAGAGTTCACCAAAACTGGCAAAGACTCACAGTAGCTGAGGGCTAAAGAATGATGAGACCAAATACTGATGCACTGAAATTCAGACCTGCACTTGCTAACTAGCTATGTTTTCTAATGGAAACTTTGACATGAGCTTTAGTTACTGGTTTAACCACACACTTCATAGATCTCTGAGACACAAGACCAAGACCTGTACGTGATGTCTCACCCAACGACCAGTCCCATGGTGCTCCCAGCCCCCAGCACTATCTGGGGCTGTTTCAGCCCTGAGTCAGTGTCAGGTCTGCCTCGCTGTCTGCTCCATTCACCCTCCTGTCCGCCGTGTCCTACAGCACTTCAGGCATCTTGCCCACCTTCTCCGTAGCAATGGTGGACAACTTGGACCTACCTAGATGGTAAGAAACAGTATGCAAAGAAGATTTACATAAAAAATTGTGAAATAGTTGTATTGCTGAAAACAACTGAGGCTTAAAATAATTCCTGAACAGAGCTGTCTAGAGCAAGAGGCTATTTTGAGAGCCTCTTCTTGCCTCTAACTCAACTATCTCAACACCCCACCCTTCTTCCTTCCACCTTCCTTAATTTCTTAGACTTCCTTCTAGTTGCTTTCTGTGAGTCTATTTTAGGTGTGAGATTATGGTTAGCTTCTCCCTGGGCATCTACTTCTCATTTTCTGTCTCTGGGCTTTGCCTTTTCAGCAAAGTTGTGAGTCTAAGGTCCCTCACAGATAAACAGACATTGCCTAGAAAGAACAGAAAATACCTATTGCAGAAGGCAGTAAGGTGGTGGAGTGAGCTTTTCCAAATGCAAAGCCTACATACACAGCCAAACTTGCTAAGTCCAGCTGTCAAACATGAGTGTCTGAACTCATCCATCTCAGGCAGACAGGTATGCACACCGACCACAAAATATCACTGCTTTGCTATTAACCGTCACCTTTTCTTTTGGTAGTAAATAATTCCATCTCACACAGTGACCAATGTTATACTCCAGACAAGCCCACAAAACCTCACTGTGGAGCTCACAGATGGATGTTGTTGTATATTCTCTTCCATCCACCAATGTGGAGAGGGTTTGACACGGACTGGATTTGGCCACACGGGCCTCATCCTTGATGTCTGACATTATAATGACAGTTCCATCGCTGTCCATCAACTCAGAGCAAGTTCAGAAAATTGTTCATTCTCCCTCTGAGGAAGCTTCATCACAAGATCCAAACTGCATTCCTCAAAGCCTTGCTTTCAGCCTTCAGCCACATCGTGTTGACGTTGGTGTATGTTACCTCTACCCCTTTCCCTCTGTGGGGCTGGGAAATCTCTCCTTAGCTCTGGGCCGTGCTCTCTGCACACACCCAGCCAACGCTGCCCTAACTGGGGGCTACAGCCACCTCCTGGGAGCAGCACATCCAGTCCTCCCAGCACTGCACTGGGGATCCATCCCCTAAAGCGCAGCGCTTGGCGGCTGGCAGGGCAGTTCCTGGTAGACCCGGTGTCACCGACTTCACAGAACAGCAGCTTTCTGGCAAATTGTGCAACTGCACCACCCCCAAACTTCCTGTTTTGAAACCCCAAGAAGCTGGAAAATGTTAACACCGGCACTTTAAAGTGCTAGTTGCGGCATTTTTTTTTTCTTCTTCTTCTTCCTAAAGATCTACACAACACCAGCAAATTCTACACGGAGAGGAGGAGAGCGGGGACAGGGGCAGGAAGGCTGTGTGCCACCACCAGCCTCTGACAGCCCTCTGTTCATTGCTGTGCTGTCACCAAGCAGTGGCCCAAGCAGGAGGTGACGTGGCAGATGGTGGGGCAGGTGGTGGTGGACACAGCATCCCAGCTCCATCCATCCCACCCTGGGAAACCCACTTGGATGGGAATAGGAGGCCCCAGCAATGATAGAACCAGGAGACAGGAAACGAGAAATGGCAAATCTCTGTTTCTCTGCAGCTCACTTCTATATAGGAAGAGCAGTAGTGAGAAGGAAGAAAGCACTGTGCTTGTCTTGAACAACGCAAGGGAACTTCTTTCTTTCCAATCAGCATGACAACTGCTTCCCTTTCTGGTTGTCCAGAATCCCTTATCCAGCTATCTGAAATTCTAGATGATACATCTCAGCATTCTTAAACCACTAACTTGGCTCCTGGCTAGCTAGAAATGTATGAAAGCCACTGGGATGAAAGTTCCTGCCCTCCTGTGCTGCACAGAGTATTGAATAATGACATTTAAGTCATCCTGCAGCACTCTGGCTGGTATTAAATGAGGTGTTTGAATGGGACAGGCCTCTGCTGAAAGGCCTTCAGTTATCAACTATTTCATTTGAATTGATTTGTATGATCTGCATTTGATTGTTTTGCACATCCTCAGAATTCTGCAGCCCTTTACCAGCCGCAGTCATTATCCCTATCACCTTTCCCAGCTCTCACTCTGCAGCAAAACGCTGAACCTTTGTGAATCATCCAGCTGAGCTGCTGCCAGCTCTCATGACTTTGTTACAGAACACGGGGATGGCGTTTTCTTAAACATCCAGCTGCAGGACTTGTGTTATTTTCAGAGACTGCCAGGCTCTGTTTCAGCAGCAGTACATCCCTACATGTGCTTGTACCCACACCCCATCTCTCCATCACACAAGGACCCAATGGAGAGGCTGTGGCAGTGAGCACTGGGCTTCCAACATCTGAGCCCATGCCCCACGTAAAAGCTGTGCTATGATTGTTTGAAAGAAAATAATATCCTGTTTCCTTTTTAAACTGTATACCTCTTTTAAAATGTTAAATGGCTGCTACATTCCTTTCTTTATCCCGGACACTTTTTACGAGTCTGTACTTCCCTCTTCTTCTGCTTTAACAAGCTGGCTAAGCTGAGGATTAAGGGAATGACTTAGCACACATGTGCTACGGGAGGGGAAAAAAACGCCTTCAAAATCTTATATAACATAAAAACCCAACACCCAAAGCAGACACACACACCCAGGCCCTCATTCTTTGCACTTAAAAGTAATGGTCATCATGGTGCAGCCAGGCTGCAGCTTGCCAGCTGGACCATCCTCTGAAAAACGAACATTTAAGTGATGGAAACTAGGACTACATAGCAGTGCTTTTCCCGACCTTCCTTTTGGTGGTGCTTCCCATTGCTCTCTCTTTCCTATAACCAAACTCAGTGTTGGCCAGCTGGGAGCAAGCAGCCACTGCTCCGGAAGGAATAGGAAGAGAACCAGTGAGCCCTGTCATGCTGTCAGGTACCTTCTGTAAATATTTATGTGACCTACAGGATACAGCACAGTTTGATGTCTTGCAGTCTCAGCAGCCACCGTGCAGCACTGCAGCTCCTGTCAGAGCTCCCATCTTTCAGACAGGACCTGGTTCTCTGCCTGGCTGTGATCTGCTTATAGCACTGCTGACCTCACTTGGGGTGTTGTGCCGAACCGCGTGTTCGCAGTGTGCAGCTCGGGGAGGACGTGGCTTCAAGGAGAGCAACTCTGTCAAACACAGCGAGGGCTTTATGTCCTCTGTCATGTGCAGAAAGCAGCAGAAGGAAAAGCTGAGGTAGTGCCTGAAGGACTGAAGGGAAGAAAAAATAACTCTTGCCACGCACTTGTTATGTTAGAGTGATTTCTTCCTTCCAAAAGCACTCGGGTTTTTCTTTTTTCCTTACAAACTGCAGAAAGGGAACCTACCCGCCCCCTCCCCATAAACAGGAACATGATCCCTAGTGATATCTTCCTGTCCCGTCCCTATTTATAACTGTAAGGTCACTCAAATGAGAACAGAAACGGTATCATATGATTTTTGGTGACCAACTGAATGAAATATTGAGAATTCTGAGGAATGCATTTGAATAACCCATGAGACAAAACGTTTGGAAAGAACACCTCGACGTGGCTGGTTTTGTTTGTAGGACAGCAAAGCAAATCTTCAGACAAGCAGTCAATTATTTGGAATTTGGCTGTTTTCCCCTACAACAAATCATCAAGTAATTAAATGGACAGAAGTTTTGCTTGCATCGTTGTTCTTCAATGGGCAATTGTTTATTGAAAGTCCAAAATAGCCACATTTCTACTACTGTGCTGTTAACAGTACAAACAATTGATGCAAACTGAAAAAACGAAGGGATCTGCAAATGTCACTGAAGGGGCAGCTTGGAAACAAAGACAGAAAAGCTGGGAATTTCATTGTTTGCAAAGAATTTATATTTGTTTCCCTTTAATTAGTGCTATAACAGAGGATACAGATTCAGGTAGGCTGATGGGCGCTAAGTGCTGGCCTTACAGCCTGTTCTGCACCGACAGCCGTGCTCCAAGCAGCAGCTGCAGCCCCATCCTGCAAAAACCCGGTGTCCTCCCATCGAGCCAGCATTTTATTTGTTATTCCTTTACCATCTACCAACACAGACTGAAAAATGCCAGGGTTGAAACAGCTACACGCACCTGTTTGAACACTTGGTTGTATAAATGCCTATTCTATGTGCACACACAAACAAGCAAAAATAAGACTGGCTATTTTATAACCTAACAAAAACGTTCTGTGGGGCAGCATTCCTCTTTCAAACTCTTTTAGCATAAATTACGATCCATAATTCCTATCTTATCATGTCAGGCAGCTTCAAACTGAACCTAATGATGAAGAGAGCCAAGTTCTTCCATCATATTTAATGCAGTTTCCAGCAAATCTTTATTTACACAGCTAAATATTTTATGGGCCAAAGATTCGGGGCTACTTGAAATGATGAATTCATCCCTCCGAGGGGTTTTGTTCATGGATAAGTTTGTCTAGGTTTGAGGTACACGATGAAAGGGAAGATTTAGTCATTCCCTTTCTTTTACAGGCTGCCTCCGTCCTTCCATTGCTCATTCACAAATCCCTGGTGCCTCTGTAGGCAGACAGCTCGTAGGTGGATCTGAGGTAGAGGCTGCTGCTGGCGTTTGTGAGCAGTGTACAGGGCCGGCTCCTTCCTACAAACCAAAGGGTCAGCTGTGCCTATGGCAGGGTGAGGATCTCTGCTTATCGTAGCAAAAGGAGAGCCAACAGGAATGGGGAAATTCAGCCCCAGGCAGCAGCCAGAGAGGCCAACTCCTTATGAATTAGACATGGCTGCTGGAGATGGCTGCTCTGCACCCAAGGGCTCAGCCCTACTGCATGACTCAGCCCCTGCATGGGGATCCCCGCTCACTGCCTGCCCCCAGCACTGTGTGCACCCCCAGCACGGCCGTGCGTCCGCTGCTCTCTGCATCTCAACTGTAGGGAGAAAATGGAACCCGTGCATTTAAATACCTCTTAATAGTTCACCCAGTCCCTCTGTCCCTCTCTTGTGCAATTTGCATTAACTTTGCTGCTCGTTAGCCTGTGTGCGAGGCACTGCTGGCAGCAATGCCACCCTCCTTTTTGAAATTGGACTGGAATAAGAAAGCTGAGCAATTACAAAGGATTTCTGTGTGGTGCTACTGAGACCAAAGGCTCTCTTTATGGTTAATGCATCATTCCCCATTACAGCCATTTCCTCTGAAGTAAATGGGATTTTGCCATTATACTTTATGTTTATTGATATATATTTCCTAGCTGAATTGACATTACTCCATTGCTCTTTTTTTTCCTACCCTGAAATTGCAGGAAGCCAAAAATCCTTCAACAATAATGAGTTAAATTCTGTTGTGTGCAGAGCTCTGCACTCTCCCATTAAGTGGGCTGGGATTAAAATGGGCACCACTTACACATTAATATGCATTCCAGAGTAGATACTATATATGACTCAGGCTAAGGGACCAATTGTTTAGCTGGGACTCTTCCTAACAGTACCTCAGTGCCATTCAACCAGAGGGAAACTTTCCTTACAACTTGACACTGAAGAGTGAGGTTGAACAATAAAAATACCTGATTCCTGTAGTAGCTAAAATCCCTGCAGCGCTCTTGGAAGGTGCTGCTGTTGGCATCCCCCCTCTGCACACCTGCAGTTGGATGTAGCATCTCCCTCCCTTTCTCTTCTATTTGCTGTCTGGTGCTACTGTGCATTGCTGATTGAGCATCCTGTACTTCGTCTCCAGAGGCAGCAGCAGCTGAGATATGGAGGACTGAGCGGCTACTAATGCTGCACAAGGCTTCTCACCCTTTCTGAATCCAGCTGCAGTGTTGGCATGACCAGAAACGGTCACAGTGTGATGGCAGTTGGATGGACACTGAAAAACAAGTTATTTTCTGGCTTTTTTCTTTTCTCGTGTCACAACACCACTTCTTATCCCTAACTGCAGTGCTGCAGCCAGCACTTGCCACCCAGCATGGGTAAATCTGAGCACCTAAGCCACAGTTAGTCACCTAGTTAAACGACCTGATTTTTTCTCAGGATCTGAGTTGCAGCTGGGAAAATCAGGCCAATTCTCAAAGTGGCCAAGCATAGCTGGGATGGGTTTTGAGCACTCAGCTTCTTAGAAGCGGATCCTAGCAGGGCCTCAGAGCAGGAGCAGCCAGAGGAAGGGTCCTCTCCAGGTCCTGACTATAAAAAATGCCACTTGGGAGAGATTCAGTGCCTGCCCTAACCAGGAGCTATCAGTCATCAGCAGCATTCCTAGCAGTAAATTAAAAAGAACATTTCTCAGCTTCAGGTCCCATGATAAAAATATACCTTGCCTTTTGTTTGCTTTATGCAGTATTTCCTCCTTGCGCGGAAAATTAATTTGAAAAGGGAGTTTATTGTCCCCGTGGATGAGATAGGCACCTTCTGAAATTGCTCATGAATAAAAGTGTGTGGGGCCCAGCCTTGTGCTTCTGACACCCTTTGGGGTCCTGGGAGTAGAAAGGCAATGAGGAGGGAGCCGCAGTCAAACCCAACAGAGCTCCATTGTGCAGCTTTCCAAGGCAACATCAATTCATGAAGCCAACAAGTTAACAAGGGTGGGTGGCAGAGCCGTCTGCCCTGCTAGATTCCTTCAGAGATCTGCTCTGGGGGCTGGAGAGAGTAAATAGGGAGAGCAGCTTGTCTGCCTGCACTCTGCAGCAGGAGAAACTGCTCATCTCCAAGCCAGAGCTTTTCTGGGAGGGCATTCTGAATTCACTGCCTCAGACACAGCACACATAGACGCGTTCCCTAGCAAAGGTTAGGGAGTTGAATTTAGTAGGAAAGAGCCTCTGCAAGAGGAGGAGGTCAAACAAGCAAAGCAACACAACAGAAACGTTGGATAGAACTGCAGTGAGGAAAACCCACAGGCGGTCAGCAGAGGCAGCTGGCCTCCCTTACAGCTCTGCAGCCTGTGCAGAGGGAGAGCTTTCTGCAGAACTACTGCAAGCAAAGCAGAGGCTGCTGTGCAAAATGCATCTGTGCCAGCCTAGGCAAAGGTCAGCCAGGCAGAACAGAACCAACCGCGATGCTGGCCTGTCCTTGCAGAGGCAGGTGCTGGGACTAGCGGATCTCAGATGAGCGCTGGCAGATAAGGGCAGCAGAGCGCTTCAGGAGGAAGTATTTTCATAATCACACATTTGCAACACAGCCCTTTTTTGCAGCATTATCTTTCTGCCTTCCTCTTACTCTCTAAATGAACAAAAATACGTATATTCAAGGGGTGGGGAAGCCAGTGGCAGAGCTGAAACACAGCTGAGTCAACAACACGCGTCTGTGACCAAGTGGGTGACATTTCACATCGCTGCATGGTTATCAGAGCACCCTCAAAAGTCATCACTGCAGACAGAAAGGGCAACGGGTAAGCAGATGAATGTCTTATGTGGCCCTATGGGCACAAGCTGCTATGCTGGAGGGTCCCCGCTGCCCTAATCCTAGAGCCGTGGATCATGACCCTCTTCCCTCACCTGGACCATTTCCTACAGCCAACCCTCCTGCAGCACATAACATGGGGTGCTTGGTGCCCTGATCCTGTCCCTTTGGTCAGACACATTCCCTCTGGCTTCACGACGTCAGCAAGCTTTCTGAATTATCATTAAACTGTAACGTACCATTTTTAGTAGGTTACTGCTTGAGGCCAGCCACTGTAAGCTGGAAGTTTTTCTGTCCTCAGCCAGATTTTGTCATTAATAGCTCTGAGACACCCCATCTGTTTCTGGCACTGCCATCTACGGGATCCCTCCTCTCCCCCTGTCTTTGGAGGGGGCTGCCTTTGACCCCACTGCCAACGCTGTGTGCTCCTCAGCCCTTCCTCCTCCCACACCATTTTGCACAAGTGCGTGCCGAGGGATTATCTGTTGTGAATTAGATTAAACCAACATCCCCTTCAGTCTGACCTCCTTCCTACCACATCTGTAGCTCTTAAGAGCAACGCTGCCCTTTTTCCTTTAAGCAGGAAGCTTTGAAATGAATTCAAGGTGCGTTGGCCTCCTGACACTCAGCTGAGGTCTGATTTCTGCCCCCAAACTCTAACATTTCTATCCTTTTCTGCCTCCTTCACTCATATTTTTTTCTTAAATATTTTTTTTTTTAATGCCTTCTGGATTCTGGGTGGATTCCTCACTTTGGCAGTCAAAGCATTACAAAGCTGAGCTGATCCACAGCTGCATTTCAGTGCTGAGCACTTGGAAACACTACAGGGATAAAAAGGCAGCACCACACGGGTTTGTTCTGCAACCCAAGAACTCGCTTACCAGAAGACTTCAGCCTTGTTTGCTGGAGTGCAAAGGGATATACAGGCACCCCGAAGGGAAATAAACAAAAGAAGAGCACATTCACGTAGCAAGGGACGAATGGAGCTAGTTAATATTGCCAGGTTATTCTAACCGGGAAAATCTCAGGTTTGTGCCCTCTGGTGGCGACTGCATCTCTCCTGTCCTCAGCGCTGCTGCAATGCCTGCACGTCAGGGCTGAGCCTCACCCACGGTCACATCAGCAGAAAGCAGTCCTAGGACCAAGATAAATAATTGCACGACGAGATTGCAACAAAGGACGCCCATGATTTGCATGCTTGATGTGCGGCTGCAATTACTTTTAATTATCCTCAGCTTCACCCCCAAAGTTTGACTCCTAGTTTTTCCTGTGTGTGTGCACAACATGTAACCCTACTTAGAGGGAATTCAGGCAGAACTCAGGTCGCAGTTAATGTGGGGCTAACGGTGTCTATCTTGCCAGAAAGCGGATATGACTTTATCCATATATCACCAGCACTGAAATGCTCTCTTTGTTTTGCTTTCCCTTCAGACAAAAAGCACTGGCATCGACAGGTGGAAGAAGCGTCCAAGCAGCATGCGACTGGTTGGTATGAAGTAATACATGTTAAACAGAAAAGAGTACAAGAAATGAGCAGCTTTAGTGGCTAAGATTTTAGCCATTAGAAAGCAGAATGTTACTGCAGCTGTTTTGATGGGAACACGGCCTGAAACACAGTTGCAATTAGAGAGCCAGTGTTTGAGGGCTGTAAATAAACAATGGAGAAAAAAGCCTTGTCTGAGAGTTGGTGATCTCCAGCAATAGCAAAAAAAGGGGGAAAGAAAGGAACCGGTCCTCCCTGCACCACAATGCCCAAAGGGAAAACTGAGAGCCGCCTTCTCAGAAATGCTGAGCCATTTTCAGTGCTTTCCCCACCACGTTATGCACACTGAATGTCAGAAAGACGGAGGCAGTGAGTGAGGTTACATCTTCAGACTCTCAGTCTGAAACTAAAATCCAATTTTCTGTATTACTTAGTAGTGGTAAGGGGCTGCAAGAGAGATGGCGCAGCCCTCAGCCTGACCCCCAAGAGTTGATTTTTTTCTATGAAGGGAGATGGAAACAGAGCAAGGACAGGGGAAACTGATTTTGCTGAAGAAAACACCTTTCTATGCCAATCTAACCCTCCTTTCTCCCTCTCAGGCTGTTCTCCCATGTGGGTGATCCATTCCTGGATGACACCCTGCCTCGGGAGTACGTCCTCTACCTGCGCCCCACCGGCCCCCTGGCTCAGAAGCTCTCTGAGTTCTGGCAGCAATCAAAGCAGATCTGCGGGAAGAACAAAGCTCACAACATTTTCCCACATATCACCCTGTGCCAGTTCTTTATGGTAAACCAGAGCTCCTCTTTCTGCCGCCTTTATGTATGCATGCATGAGCAGCCCCTGTCAGGCTCAGGCTGGAGATGCTGCACACTTCATTCAGTTGCTGCAGAAGGGAATTCAGGGGTTATGACAAGAAGTGCCTGGGCTTGGTGAGGAGGTAATTGGGTTTTAAACAAGCTGTTTTCAGGGAAGAGCAGCAGACTAAATTCACGTAATCACAAATGATTGTTAGCATGAGAGGAGCGTGTGCGGGGGGATGAGGCTCAGGAGGTTATTTGGGGATAACTGATCCCGCTTTGAGGACAAGGGATGGGCAGAGGGCTTCTGAAGATGCCTGTTTCTATGACCCTCTGCTTTTTTCTCACTGTGTGCCAGCAGAGGCAGACCATTCATACATACAGCACCATTCACACTCACCCACTTGAGCCTCTCTTTCTCTACCAAGTGCACAGCAGAGCTGAGTGCAGGCACAGGGATCAGCTCTCCACCTGAGCAGTGCTTGTCCTGTTTCCTTTGGCAGTGTGAGGACAGCAAGGTCGATGCTCTCACTGAAGCCCTGCAGGCCACCGTGATGCGCTGGAAATGCAAATTCCCTGCCCCTCTGCCCTTGGAGCTCTACACGTCCTCCAACTTCATCGGGCTTTTTGTCAAGGAGGAAAGTGCTGAGGTGCTCAAGAAGTTTGCTGCAGACTTTGCTGCAGAGGCTGCCTCCAAAGCAGGTGGGTGACACTACATCATATGAAACCCCACGCTTCTCCCATAGTGGCCATTTCAGAGGTCATCTTCTGCATTAACCTGGCAGTCTTCCATGAGCAGGCAAAGGGATAGTGCCCAATTAATATAAAGTATGAACAGGAATTTAAATGCCAGGGCTGCCCATAGGGGAGCAGTGATACCTGTGAGCTGAACCAAGGGTGGTCTGAGAGCAGCACCCCTCCGGGAGCCTTGTTTGTCAGCAGGTTTTCACTTTAAAGATCACCTCACACTTAGTGTCGAGCGCTGCTCCTGAAAGGGAAGTTGACATTTGGCGGTTCTTTAACCTTTCAGACAGACTGCAGCCTGCAGGGCTGAGCATTTCCTGCTCCACTCGCCGCCACAAAACCTTCCTCAGCCTCAGAAGGGCTGCTGTGCACTTCTGAGATGCACATGGGGCTCTGAGAGAAGAACCAGAGCACCCTGACAACCTTAAAGGAGCCTTTCCACCAGCCCTGCTCAGTGCCAGCCAACCTCCAGCCCAGCCCAACCCATCAGTTCTTTCTTAGGGGCAGCCAGTTGCTGCACTGCGGGGTGCAGCCTGGTCAGTTTATCACACTGAAGTCTGTGGGGCTTCTTTGGAGTCGCAGAGCACGTTGTCTCTCACTGATCCAAAACCAAAAAAAAAGATGGATGAACTTGCAAAGCTACTCCTGGCTGGCATTTACAGCCAAGTCTATGAATAGCTGCAATTCTGACTGAATAATCAGTCAAATTTAATTGCAATTTTCAGTTGAATAAGCAAAAGTAAATTACATGCAAACAATGCATCCTATGATTTCCACATCCACTGGGAGAGTCCCAGTGTTTCACATACTTCCACCTTTCTGCTTCCCTGAATCTCCTCCTGATTTAGATTCTATTTTTGCAGGATCACTTTGAATCATTATTTTACCTATTTCTGCTTTCACAATTTGGGAACACCTTTCCCTCAGTGAGCGAGCTAATAATCCAACTAAAGTACATGAAAAAGATGTAATCAATTTACATGAATATGGATATCCATGGATACATGGATTTGTAATTTCTACCATAAGAGAGAGGAGGGACAGTGAAAATAATGCTGTTTCACTTGCTTATTTAGGGGAGATCCTCAGCTCCCAGTGACAGAAAGGCTGCTCCTCACTGGGGAAGTCTCTTTTAGCAGAAGGCCTGTGTGTGTGCATTACAGCAGTTGTTATCACACCATCCAGAAGAGCCCCTTTTCTGAATTCAAATGATTTCTGGCAGTTTGGCAAGGATGTTTGGTCTACCACCCTGGTGTGACTAAGAACTGAATCAGACCACAAATCCCATGGCTCGATCCGAGGCACAGCACACACAGGGAGCCCACGTCTGACTTACCCAAAGCCCTTTCAGAAACTCACCTCCAATATCTTCTGCTTAGGCTATCTTAAAAAGCTGCACTACCACCTCCTGCTCGTGGCCCACAGCCGCTCTCCCACCTCAGAAAAGCTGCTAATCTCAACAGCCCTGTCTTGCTAACTGACATCTTCCTGCTGCAGATGTGCACGTGGAGCCCCACAAGAAGCAGCTCCACGTGACGCTGGCCTATCACTTCCACACCAGCCACCTGCCCACGCTGGAGAAGCTGGCACAGAACATCGATGTCAAGCTGGGCTGTGACTGGGTGGCTGCCATATTCTCCCGAGACATACGCTTTGTTAACCATGAGGTACGTGCTGTAGAGTTTGTTTCAGTCCAAAAAGAAATGGTTATCATTCTCCAACACAGTATATGGAAAAAAAATTATGTATTTCTATTCTGCAAATTGGGACCTTGGGTACAGAGAAAACAGACAGGAGATTGGTCTCATCTCCTGTGTGCTTCCCCAAGTCAGATGTCGAAGTCTGAGCCAGCCATCTGAGGCTCCCTTTGCAGTCAGTGCAGTGAAACAGACATGTCCAGGAAGAGCACCATCCTCCTTCCCTAAGTGAAGAGCCAACTCGGCCTTTAGAAGCTGCAAGCAGGCAGTGTTATCACCAATCACAACGGGAGCTGCTGCTGAAAACCAGCTCACATCTGTGCCTATCTAACTGAAGGCAGCCATGTGCCAGAGCTTTGGCCTTGTGCTATCAGGTGACAGTGACTAGCTGACTCCCTTTGAAGATACCACAGATATCTAGGAGGATTAATGAGCAAATGGGCTGACGCCATCAGAGCTGATGATCCTGGCTTTTATTTGCATGATACCACTGAAGGAATCAGACTTGCCAGGGCCAGCAGCATGCCTGCTCTCCCCTTCAGTGAGGACTGCCACAGCCATTCCTAAGGAAAGTCACTGGTAGACATTCAACACATGTGGATTCCTCATGCTCCAGAGCAGAACAGATCACAGAATTATAGTTACAGATCTTTACCACACTTTTTTTTTTTACTTTATCTTGCTCACATTGGAAAGCACAAAGAAAAGCAGGTGGTCACAGCTCAGTATTACTCATCACCTATTAGCACACAGTTCTGAGAGCAGGATGTCACAGATTCAGATCTGTTGTCAGCTCCAGCTCTGTTTCTGCCTTGACTTCAAAAGCAATAGCAGTGAGAACTGCTCTTGTAGGTCAAGCACAAGTGGTTACACTGGCAATGGCCACTGAGCACAGAACTGCTGTGAACTGCAGCTCACAAGAAGAGTGCGGTTCCATTTCAATCAAAAGTTTACATTTAAGCATGCAGTCATGTCTTTGCCCTCACTAAAAAACATCCCCACCTGGTTGTCAAAGACATGACTGAAATCAGAGAGAAGAAAAGCTTTCCAGCAGTCTAGGAGTGGGAAACAGTAGGAATTCCCTCAAGGTAACGCTTCCCTGGATAAAGCACAGAGGTGCATGATAAGGAGAGCTGCTTACACCATGAAAAGGCTCAAGGTCTGGGTGGAAGTGCCCCTGCCCCACTCTACTAGAAGTTCCCTTCCATTAACAACCCTTTCATTCATTTGTGCTTCTGTTTCTTCCTCAGACTCTACAAGTGATCTATCCTTACACTCCCCAGAACGATGATGAACTCGAACTGGTTCCTGGGGACTTTATTTTCATGTCCCCAGTGGAACAAACCAGTACAAGTGAGGGCTGGATTTATGGCATTTCCCTTGCAACCGGCTGTTCTGGGCTGCTGCCTGAAAATTACATCACGAAGGCGGATGAATGTGGGACCTGGGTGTTCCATGGGTACGTAAAGCTGCTCAGTCTAATTCTAGTCACTGCAAAAAGGGAGCTCAGCAGCTGAGATTTCACCTGGGTAAGTGAATAGTCTCACTTCACTTCCTCAGGGCTGCTGAGAAGGTGGCTTTGGGGGAAACATTCTGGCACACCAAGCCCCATCTGGTAAGCAAAGGAAGCGCAGGTGCTGGCGCCATGCATAGGATTAGAGAATGATGTGATTTATTCAGCTAGGATGTTACAGCAACTGTTACTCATAGGATGGCTGCTGCTGGTTGACAGAGCTGGAGCAGATGGCCACTGCACAGACACTGCAGTGAAGGCATCTCTGTGGTGGGACCTGGGTCACAAAGCTTTGAATTTGTGCATTAATTTGGGAAGTGAGATCTGTTGTGTATGATTCCATGGGGAAAAGGTCTGGATCAGCAAGATTTCTTCAGACACTTTGCAAGACATTCAGAGCAGTTATCACCTGCCTACCATTTGCTTCAGTGAGAATCAAGACCTTGACTTTTGAATAAGGTTATGCTTTATGCCTCTTGATTTTGATAGGAATTAGATAAACCTAGTAAAAACCTACTGCTGGACAGGTGGGTCTGGGCAAATCCCACAGGGATGTCTGCATCCCTAAGCACCCAAACACCTTTGGCACAACAGGAGCATAGAAAGTAGCTTCTCTGTAAGAGCACACGATAACAAGGAGAGCAGAAAGACACATTCCTGCCTGCTGTCTGTCCAGCAATCCCAGGCAGGTGCAGAGGCTTGGGTATGGTCACACAGCAGATTACAGAGGGAGAGGATGGAGATACAGAATGAGACGCAGACAGTTGATACCTCAAATTTCAGTGGGCAAACATGGTTTGTGGGGAGAGTGTCAGAGCAGAAAGGGAGCACGTGACACCCCTGTCAGCACAGGACAAGCACTGACCTCACTCAGCATTTAGTAGAAATCAATCCAACATCTCATCAAGCCAAGCAAAATGCAGGAAACAAAAGAGAAAAAAAAACCAGCTTTTTTTTCTTTGTTCGTGACTTTTCAAGCTTAACACACACGTCATGGTGAGCGACAGATGGAGAGCAGACACAGGGCAAATGTAGCTTCCAGGCTCACTTCCAGATGTGATGGCAGTGACCATTCTGTGCTTCTGTAAACCAGTCCTGGCTTCACCCTGAGTCCTCCCAACCCAGAAGACCTTCAGGCAGGGATAAGCACAACAAGAGATCATTCATCCCTTCTGTCACAACCATCCATTCTTTTTCTGCCTGCCCTGTGAAAAACGGTCACCACTTATAAAGGGCTTCCACTCATATGTGAGCCAAACAGAACAGTCCTATCTATCCCACATCTGTTGCCAAACTTCAACTCATCTTCCATTATAAGTAAAGAAAAACCCTCCAGTAGCCAGGGCTTAGCAAAATTACAATCAAGGCACATGGACAAAGTCAATCAGCGAGTCTGACTCAAGTCAGGACTTAATCCAGGGCCTCCCATTTGCAATCCAGCAAAAACTGTCTTTTCTTCCCCCAAAAGTTCCCATCCAAAATGGTTCACATCCACAAATACTGCAGCAGCCTGTTCTGTACTCTGCTTTTTTTCTTACAGTACCTGGAAGGATTTTGAGGCCAAGAGAGACAAGCATGGGGAGCAATTATTATTGCAGCTAAAAGGAAAGCCAAACATTTTCTAACTCCAGCACTGCTTTGTCTCCAGGCAAGCAAGGAAAGGCAAGCAAAGAAAGGAAATGCCCCTTCCCTGATTACTGCTAAAGATTATAAATCATGAACCAGAGCATGCAATATGAAGCATTTATCAAAAACATTATTATATACCCGGAAACAATCTCATTTTACACAACAGCTTCCCACAGGGAATATTGGGTTACAGAATGTCATTTGGTCAAAACAATATAGCAAGCCAAACACAACCAAAGCCCAACTGCCATCCAGGTCAACACGTTCACCATTAGATCCTCTCGGTAAGATGAGAATGGAGCACAGATAACTTTATTTCATAGGCATGAAAGAAAGCATGGCACTACTCACCGGGATCGCAGAGCTGCCACATGGAGGAGGTGGGACCAGTGCCCAGAGCTGGGAGTGGGGCTGCTGGTGGTGAGCAGTGCTTTGTGCTGCCTCTGTGTACACAGCCACGTCCTGCTTTATTCCTGCAGAGGAAGAAAGAAAAAACAGCCATTGAGTTTTCCCTCCTAGTCACAAGAGACTGCATTCTTCAAGTGAAAATCATGCATTATTGAGACCATTGCTAAAATACAGCTCATTCCTGGCTGCAGCACCATAGCAATACCATGCAACAGATATGGCAAGGAAAATGCTATTCTGAGACACTTGAGCAAATCCTTAATACAGCAACATAAGGTTGCTTGTGTCTGCAGATTAACTGGTTTTGGAACATTTCTCCTGAAAAAGATTTCCCTGTTGCACTACGCAAGCAGTGCAGAAGCTGAATTCTGGCCTCTGCAGGACACAGTTTTAGGGCTAATATCCAAACTGTGCCTCTAGAGCTCAGCCCAGCACACAAACTTCCATAGACAAACACAAAACAAAAAGGCATCCCTGCCCTATGAGAAGGTTGTGCCTCAGCTGCAGACCAACTGGCTGCCATCACTAAGAGACAAATCTGATGAACCGTTTCTTAGGGCAGAACAGGCTTTGCTTTCAGAATGGGGCAGAATGTCCATGAAACCAGACTGTGTCTTGAGAGACTTCAGGTCTGAATCCTTTCCCTGTCTCCTAAAACAGGAATGGCATTGCTTCTATTCTGCAGACCCCAAAGATTTGCCATGCATCTAAAGTGCATTTCTCTGCCAGCTGTGGCACATTGTGGCATGACTGGACCTGCTAGGGTCTGGTAGGGGGAACATTTGGTCTCTGATTGGTGCTATAAGCTGGAAAATAACTACAGACAAATTGTTCCAGCATCCCATACAACCCCACCTAAATCCTAAACTTACGTAACCCCTTCTTGCCATTCCTGCAGGAAGGGTGATGGTGTTAAGAATTTCATGTTATCTAGCAGTAGTTTCAGGCCCAGCACTAGCTATGTGGTTATGCAAAAAGAACAGCTGTTTTTTTTCCCCAGAATTGTAAGAGGAAAGCTTCAAAAAGCAAAATACATGAGCCAGAAACGCTCATTTGGGAAGCCTGATGTTTGTTCTTGTTTGCTCTAAATCTTATGATCTGAAAGTCAAGGACACTTCATGACTGCTCTGCTGCTAGTTCTGCATCCTGCAAGTGAAAAATAACCTTCCTGAAATGAGCTCAACACTCCTTTAGGCTGAAACTGGCTGCATTTGTAGCAATGTTAGGAGATCTGTTCTGACTGAGCCTGGGAGGGCACCTGGCCACAGCTATGTTAGAAACAAAATGTTGTGTAGAAACAAAGTGTTGGTGGTTTTTCTTACCCCTTGTGGCACCAAGGTAGAAATCTTCTGGTAGCAGCACAACCTACTGGTGAGCTGAAGCTGCTTGGAATGAATCTGAACTATAAATCCCATCTGTGTAGTGCATGTATACATCTATACCTTAAAGCCTCCCCAGTGGGGTATTTTCTACACCACCTTGTGTGCCTGTGAATTAGGGGGCTGCCAAGTCAAAAGGAGAAATACTTCACCCTCAGCACACAGAGCCCCAAGGAAGTGGGACACCCAGCAAAGGTACAAAAATTGGCTTGCCCCACAGAAGCCACAAAAACCAGGCATTCAGTGCCACAGGTCTCTTGCATATACATTTAATGGCATACAGCAGGGAAAAAAAAAGTGCCATCTTTGCATCTGTGCACCCAGCACCATCCAAAAGCTAAAACTTGTGACGATTCCCTGCACTGTTTTTCCATTACCAGCAAAGCTAGAAATAGTCACCTCCTCCACCCCCAAATGGATATCAGCACTATAGATATTACATAGCAGGCTATTTTGGCTCCCTGAGAGAGGCCAAAGCTATTCCTTGCCCCTTTAATAAGCCTGAGAAATCAGGCTTGGCGCAAGTAGAAGGGGGAGGAAAAAGAGTCCTAATTTTTCAAGCTATTTGTGCCTCAGTGTTTTTTTTTTTCCACTGTTTTCTTCCCATTCTGCAACAATATCTGGTTACTTTCCCTGGAGATCCTTCTCACCCTGATAGCAGTGAGTGACAAGGCAGAGGAGTCCTTTCCTACAATGAGCACTAATGGCATTGTGTCATGATGGAGACCTTCCCTCCATCACCTCCATTCTTCAAGGGGTTCCTGGCCAGGATGACATCGCCTCCGGAACACAGCAATGTCACCAGGAGCGAGGAAGGCAAAGCATCTCCCCCGTGCCATCTAGAAGACAGTAGATGCTATTGTCTGCTTCAGTCTCTGTGTGCCAAGAGGAGGAACCACAAGGCTTTGGGAAAAGCTTCCAAACAATGACCTATGCTTAGAAGATGACTAAGCTGAAATAGTGTCAGTGGTTTCTGTTTTCCAGCAGTGGAAAGGAGACATGGCTGAAGGCAGGGGGTGGCTCTCCTCCAGGCACAGTGAGATAGGATGCCTTTGCCTCATCACCACTTGCAGTGAATCCAAGCATCTATTTATAGAGAGTACAGCATCCATGGCCTTTCGGCAAGGGCTTAGGGAGAAAATTAGTCTCAGAAATGGTGCAGCAGTTCCTCAGGAAGAGGAGTAGTGAAGCAAACCCTCAGTATTCTCCTGGCTGGTGCTCCTGAAAGACTGCAATGTGGGCGAAGCAGTAAGAGGCTGAGAGCTGCAACACTGCACTAAAGACCAAGATGGGCCTACCTAAGAACTTAAGCTCCTTCTCACCCTGAGATGTTCACATTTCTGGGCTAGTGAGGATATATCCATGTGCAGCTGGTTGTGCCTGTGCTATGGGCTGACCGCTGAGCACAGGGATGAATGCTGGCCTGTGCTCCCTGCTCAGGGCTTGGCACACACGGATGCACTGCAGAGCTGCTGGATCAGAGCTGCCCTTATCCTGCCAGCTGGAAGCACAGTCTGAGCATCTCCCTGCAATACATCATATGGATGTACTCTGCACAGGAGGGTTAGACAGGATTTCTCACCCCAGCACCTGGTCAAATTTCTCACAGTTTATCCATCAAATCTCCTCCTACGTTTAACTGTTTTTCAAGGTCTGCCTGGTACCTCGACTCATCCTTGCACCCCACTCCCACCAGATAAGGGGCCAATATCAGTACCAACAGTGTAGCACTTTTTACATCTTCAAACTGGCACAAGACAGACTGAATTTGCAGATTGGTTCTTCACAAAAATGCAGATGACCTACTTTTGTTCCACTGGTAGGAGCATGGGTGTTATTTTAACAGCAGTGAGAAGCTCCTCTGAGATTTCATCCTATCTAGGTGCTCATAACTTCTGATGTTTTTAAGGCACTGAAAAGTGCAAGCAAAGGCAACCATTTCTGTCAAAGCAAATGACCACGTGCATTAAATGACAACCTTTTAATGACTAAGCAAGTGCAGCCCAGTCAATGTAAGCGAATGAGCAGAGGGTCACTGCAGGTTCTGTAATTGCCTGTCAGTTTGCTCCCCTGGGTCTTGGTCACAGGCTTTGAATGTCTGGGCATGAGAGCTGTACTCAGAGGGAGCGTCAGCAGATAAGCATCTTGAGGGAGAATGGGATCTATTATGTCCCTCTGGCCGCGTTTCACAGGAAGAAGCACTGGTGAGAATAAATTCCCACTGTAGATGGGAAATGGAATAGACAGCACTGAAAAATGTGGATGCAACCACCCAGACTGAACACGTCACTTCCCTACAAGGCAGTACAAATGTTTTGTGCACAGGATCCATGAGAAGTGCCCAGGATGACAGGCAAGGCTGTGCTCCAGCTTTCCACTGTACCCCTTAAGCAGCAAAGCACTGATGCTCTCCTTGCTCCTCCCAGTCAAAAGGAGAGATGCAGTCAGCTGTAACCAGCAATTCTGTGTGCTGACTCTCCATCCTACAGCTTGCTTCTTGCCAGTACCAAAAGGGACATTCCAGTTCTATTTAATATGGGTAATGGTCCAGAGAGCAATCCACTACACTGCTAAACAAACTAGTATGTGTATTTCCCATTTGTAGCACAGCCACTGACCAGCCCAAATACCAAGCACTGTACAAATATAACTAGCAGCAGCTAGAGAGCAGCAAGAGAAATTTCTCTGTAGCAATTAGCTTCCAAACCGGTCCACAAAGCCGTGGTGAGTAACATGCAGCAGGTCCCCAGATGGGGCTGATGCTGGCCCTGTGGCTGTGAGAAATGTCCTGGCATTTTCCACGAGAACATTAAAGGTCTGACGGCCTCACAGACCAATGCCTGCACACTGCTGTTCAGTGAAACTGTTCCTAAGGAAACAAGAAGCCCATCAAGACAAGGTTCATCTCTTCATGTGTGTATATTACCTAGCAAGGTGCTCTCTAGGCAGATCTAAAATACAAGTAATAAAGTAATAATGTGAACTACAGTAATTATCATCTGTTCCTGCAGACAGCGGCCCAAGGGCATGAAGCCTGAAGCACTCCCAAAGCCAACACCTTTCTGTTTCTGGCAGGTCCTACTCAATCCTGAACACCACATCTTCCCCCTCCCTTCAAGCATTCACCGACGGAGCTCTGGAAAGAAGACAGCAGGAAGACCAAGGGCCTGGGGACACAGGGCCACTCACCATCATCTGCCAAAATGTGCAGGTAGGGACCCTCACACACACAGATCACACACACTTTCAACATCAAATTTCCAGCAGCTGTTTATTTCCCCAGCTCTTATTCTCTGGTCCCGTTTCACTGCCTGTGCTGGAAGTTTCCACTTGCAATTCTCTACAAGCTTTAGAAGGACACAATAAACCACATGCAGAGAAGATTTCAGTATTTCTAGCCCTGCTCTTTGCAGCCATGTGGCAGGGCCTCATCCTCTGCTCAATTTGACTTTTTACACCAGCATAACCAACTTCAGAGAGCTTCCTGTACCTGCACGAGGGTAAAAGCAAGAGCTGGCCGGCCCTGGGCGCCATTAGCAAATCAGATCTCAGAAAAACACTTGCACTTTCATAAAGGCCAAACATGCTGTCATTTTTTCTTTCAGCCACTGAGAATAAGCAGCCAGCCAGGGCCTCAGAAGCGCTGCCTCTTCGTCTGCAGGCATGGGGAGAGAATGGATGTTGTTTTTGGGAAGTACTGGTTGTCGCAGTGTTTTGATGCCAAAGGTGAGTAGGCTCCTTTGGGTCCCTCAGGCTCTGGGTTTAGGTGAAGGAAGGAGAGTAACAGCTGCCCAGAGCAAAGCTGAGATGGAAACTCTGGTTTCCAAAGCGGTGCTTTGACATTGTGACAGGACTGCACCAGAGGCAGCAACAAAAACCAAGAAGTAAATATTGCACTTGTTAATGTTTAGAAAAATACTGCAAGAACAAATTCTATTAAAGTAGTGTCACCTAAAGAGCATTTTCATTTGGAAGTGATGCTGATAGTCAATGTCCAATGCAAACACCTGTTAAAACTTTGTATATTTGTTCTTGGTCCTAAATGTAAAAGGGTACATTCTGAGTGCCTTTCAGGGTGCAAACTAGAGATGGCAACCCAGTAATATGACTGTAGGCAAACTATGATCTGCCACGAGTCCCTGATATATTTCTTTATGTACATACACTTAAGACAGAGACTAAAGCTACAGACCATAATCTCAGGCATTGTCAGCTTTAGAGCTGTTTGGAAATTTATCAAACAAAAATATTTTTCTATTTGAAGGGATGATTTTACAGCTACCTTCTTTCCAAGTCACATTTGAAGAGCTCTGATATTTTTACGCCCTGTAGAAGTGTACAAGTTGGTGTTTCAGTCTTTGTGGGATGAAAATCACTTTCTTTTTGGCAACCCTAAAGATAACTTGAAAGCATTAGGAACATTCCTTGCAGATTTTGAATGAATACAGCTTAATTTTGTCAGGTTCTTGTTAGTTTTACATAGGAAACACTGCTTGGCAGCCAGGTCTAGGCAGTGCCTGCAAGGTGCAGACATTATAGCGCAGGAGGGAGGAAATAGGCACAATGCTTTCTGTCTCTCTGACCTAATAACTCCAGCAAGTGCTCCTGACCTCTCCCTTGCAGGCAGGTACGTGCGCAGTAACCTGAATATGCCTCACAGCTTACCTCAGAGGAGCGGCGGGTTCAGGGACTATGAAAAAGATGCGCCCATCACTGTGCTTGGCTGTACGCAGGCGAGGCTCGTTGGTGAGTTGCCCCTGGCAGGCCTGAGTTTGCCCAGGAAGCTTTGCTATCTCCCTCCCACGCACTCAGACACAGAAAGAGAAAGCACAAAGCAGAAAGAATGAATTAGGGGCCCCAAACTAACACCATTTCGGTGCTTCAAGAACCTTCCTGAAGTCTCTTACTGGCAAGCCCCTTCTTGCCTCATTCAGGTGCTGCAGCTGAATGAAAGACAAAGCAAAAACCCCAGGCTGTGGTATAACATCACATGAGCCATGAGCAGTGCATTTAGTACTGCCCTGTAAGTGTGCTGCACTGGAAGATGGTGTTATTACCAATGTCACTGAGAAATGCAGCAATGAATGCAGACTGTGGTCTTGCCTTGATTTTGACAATCTTAAAATGTGATCTGCAGTTCACCACACCGATGTACTTTCAGCAGCCTATCTGGGTTTACATTTGCGTGGCAAAAACACACTCCAAATTATTCCCAGTGTTCATCCATCCTCATCGCTGACTCCTCATCCTGTGAGTTTGTGTACAGAAAGATGATTATTCAGTAATCAAGGAGCAAATATTAAGCCCGGTGACCAGGGGAGCCTGAATCCCCAAACAGAGAACAGCACTTTGCATTTTCTCCAATTCACATCCTTCAGAGCACTTCACGTTGGTCACATTCAAAGTAGGGCAGCTAAAATTATACTTGCTTTCTAAACAAAAATAAATCACCGCACGGCAGCGGGATGCGCGCTCTCCAGGCCACATGGCATCAGGGTTTGCAATATGCACATAACAGAAGGCAAATCTGGGAGCAATCGCAGCTCACTTGGCTGCCATCATTAAATGATCCCAGCACACAAGTGTGTACGTGACCAGGCACCATCCAGCTGCCTGTGCTGCTGCAGCACCGACCTGACCTTGGTGCTTGCTGGAGCCCTAATTCCTCCCACAACTGAGCAAATGAGCAGCAGCCCCATGGCAGAAGGCTGCTACACATGCAGCTCTTTCTAAATTAGCCCACTTCTCCCAACAGATTTAGAGATTGCTTTGACATGGTTACAGCCATCATTAAACACATGAAGTCGAGGTTAATAACCCCTTCTTACTCCCACCTTTGTGCCCTGCCTCTTCAAATGGAACAAAAACATGACTCTCGTAGCACAGGTCTGTGCGATGCTCAGAGCCCTGTTCTCATTTGGTTCCCTTAGGCTTCGTGAGAATATTAATAACCCTAAGAGTGGAGCTGATTCTTATCTCATTTTCAGTGATCTTCCACCTGTGTAATGAAATGGTAATTTATACTAGCAAAGAATCGAGCCAATTGAATTAAGTTGGGTTTGAATTAAGTTGAATCATTCTGATTTATGACTTTTAAATGAAATTAAATGAAATTCAAGCTCTCTCTACAGTTTTTTCCCTCAGTGCACTATTCACTTTTTGGCTAAGTACAAGAGAAAAAGAAATAGAGCAAAAGCTGCTGTGCTTTTTTTGCATACTGGTTAAGTACGTAGAGGCACATGGCACAACAAACACAGAAAAATGTCCCAGTTCCACAGCTGTGCACGCAATAATAATAAAATATGATGGGTACATTCATTTCCTGAGACACAAGCAGTGCAGCTGGGAAGCTCCTGCAGCTCCTAGCTGGGTGGCACATACCTACATGCTGCTGTTGCTGCTACCATGCCATCTGTCAGTTTTTATTCACGGGCTTTAAAATCTGCTTGCAGGAGAAGCCTTGCTAGAAACTAACACCATTGTAGACTACATCTACAGCTCCCCATCCCTTCGGTGCGTACAGACAGCACACAATATCCTGAAAGGTAAGGACCTATTGAGCAGGAAAGGCTGCATTCCTCTGGCTTTCTGGGAGAAACATTACCAACCAGATAAAAGGCAACGTGGCATGGGAAAGCCAAACAAATGGTAGTTTAGGGTGAGGATTATTTCTGTGGGAGTGTAATTTGCAGCAGAGCAACACCACCTGGAAGGAGCCCTCTTCTTTCTGCAGGGTGGGATGAGTGTACAGCAAGGGGGGTGCAAGCCCCGCAGCCAGCACAGGTCTGGGGTGGGTTTTGTCCCCACGCAGAAGCCAGGAATGTATTTGGGGCGCATCCAGCTCAGCTCTGTGCTGCCATGGTGCTTCTGCAGTTGCTGCCATGGGAAGAGGAAAGCATTGCAGAAACTAGGAAGGGAAACAGCAACGAGGCATGAGACCTCCTGGTATTGAAAACAGTTGAAAAACAGCTCCAAAATGCAGGCACGCCTAAGTTCAGAATATTGCATGTAATTGCTGGCCAGCAGTTTACATGCCTTTGTACATCACATGCCAAGTATGTAGATCAACTACTTCCCTCTTTTCAGAATCACTATTAATCAACTGACTACTTAGTGTCAAAAGAAAACCCACTATTTAGAATCAAACCTAAGCATTAGAGCCACAGAGTCTTGCTGCTCTCCTCCACAGCCACTTTCAATGATACAGAGCTTCTTTTCTGCCTTTTCCAGGTATGCAACAAGAGAACAACCTGAAAATTCGGATAGAGCCAGGCTTGTTTGAATGGACCAAGTGGGTCTCGGGGAACACACTACCTGCTTGGATACCCCCCATGGATTTAGCTGCAGCTACTCTAAGCGTTGATACAACCTACAGGTAGCACCAAGGGGGGTGGGGAGCATGGGTTGCTTTTTGGGTTTGTTTTCAAAGAGGGACACTGCTGCATTTCTAAACTTAAGCATGGCTGGCAGTGACCAGAAAACCCTCAAAGTCTGTTTGTTTTGATTCATTTCCTAAAATGTAGGAGCTAAGACTCAGGCAGAGCCATGCAGCCCTACCTTTGGAGTATGGAGGAAACAGCAGAAGTAGTTTTGCTGGCTCAGTTCACTGATGGACTGAATAGCATCACAGCTTCAGCAATGCCTGCCCTGCCCTTTCCCAGGGAAAATTGCTTGTCTGTCTATCCTGATAAGCATGATGATGGATCTTAACTGTGAATTTCATATCATCCTGGGGAGCATGTGCACATTTGTCAGTAATTCAGGGTCTCCTGCATCATCAGCATTCAGAGGTCTGCCACCAAAAAGTTTAAACACAAAACAGTTATCGCTTCTCAGCAGTTATATCTCAAATATTTTTAGTGCAAAATTCTGCACGTTCCTGACTTGAGTCTTCTCAGTTTTCAACCCCAAAAGTGATTGCTGAAAGTAAACAAAATAACCATCTGCTTGAAAACACATTTGAATGGCAAATGGATAAACACCACTGATCTTTCCCCGACATTCATGCTGCTCAGTCCTGGTGCCACATCCCCAGCTCCTGCCCACATAGCTCCGCCACCACAGTGCCCTCCAGCCCAACACACAAATGCTTTTTACTCCAGACTGCACAGAGAAAGGCTAAATAAAACCTAGCAAAAAAAAATCATAATGCAGCAAAGAATAGACAAGATCATCTGTTTGGGCTTCCTACTCTCAAATTTAGGATTCCTTTATATGAGCTGGGCTCACAGAGCTCCCACAAAGAAGGAAACTCCCCAGAGGCCACAGGGCTCCAGCCTTCCACCGCACCTCACTACCCGCATCGCTGGAGCTTGGCACACTACTTTAGCATGAGCCTGATAATGGGCTGAGCAACCTCAGATCGAAACAAAACCTTCATAGCAGAGCATGCACACGCAGGAGTTCCACCTAAATGGGCTTGGTGACAAACACATTGTTTCTGGGTTTTTGTGGTTATGATATCACCAGAACTGCTGGTGTTTCCCGGAGTCCCAGCGCACTCAACTGTGTAAGGATGTTCAAGTGAAATAAGCAGCTGGAACTGCAAAAAGCAACAGAAAGAAAACAAGAACAAAAATAAAACAGAAACACCCTGATATTTTTCATTCCTAATTATACCATAAAGTCACCAGTGTTGTGTCCTTTTGGTCTGCAGCTAGAATTCCAACATGTCTGGCTACCTAAATAAAGGACCCTACACTGTATTTATCCCTGGGAGGGTAGCAAATGGCTCCCATATAACAGAACAGCTGGACCACAGGAATCTCAGCTACAGAACACACCTTCCTTCCAAAAAGACAATGACAAATGCTCTCAGCATGAGAGAAGAGCCTGTTCTTGTGTGGGACTGGGAGATGCCCCCTGGTCCACCTCCCATCACCACAGTAATTCCTGCAGACAGAGCAGGTCACTGGATGAAGGAACAGCTAGCTCCCTTCCTAGAGTAACAGCATGAAAATCCATCACAGCAATCCTCACACTGAGCTCTGGGTCCCCGGGGGATTGGAAGAGTTAAAAGAACATATACTTTCAGATGAATCATAAGCAGCACTTCTAACGCTTCTTCTAATTTACCATACTTGTTTTGCTCACAGACCTCATATTCCTGTCAGCAAGTTAGTGGTTTCTGAATCTTATGATACATACATAAGTAGAAGCTACCAAGTAACGAAAGAAATCATCAGTGAATGTAAAGGCAAAGGTAAGTGCTCCACTCTCAACCTTTTATTTTTGTGTTTGCCCACAAGCCTTGGCAGCACTGTGTGATACTGGTTGTCAAGGGTCTTGGAAATGGAAGCCTGAAGTAATTGGTGGAAATCCATCCAAGTGCTTTAATCAGAATTAAGTTTCAGTTAGAAGAAAAGCAAGTGCAAGACAGCTGGAATCTCACCAGACATTTCAAAATGAAACAGCACTGAGCTAACTGATCCCAAAAACTGAGACGTGCTCTATGTTGATAAGCCCTGTCTTTCCCTGCATGCACCAATTTAACGTGCTGTCATACAATGAACGGGACCCACTCTGAATATTTCTAATGGTCAGCTCCACCTCAGGCACTGTCCCTAGAGCTGGGGACACTCTCACACCTCAGCCTGCATTTCTCACTGTTTCAGGAAACAACATCCTGATAGTGGCACACGCGTCCTCCCTGGAGGCTTGTACCTGCCAGCTCCAAGGGCTCTCGCCACAGAACTCCAAGGACTTTGTACAGATGGTCCGAAAGGTAATTAGCAGCAAGGGGTAAAGCTCGCTGGCTTTAAAAAAGAGAGATTTGCAACCTGCTTAGCCAGGCAGAGGACACTTTGTTCCTCTCACCTGATCATTCAGCCCATTCCTGAGTTTCCTGCTTCAGAAGTCAGGAGGGTAAAGCAGATTGGTTAAAGAGGCTTTATCTGATGTGACATTTCTGTAACAGAGCAGGCGGATCAGATGCTCACCTACAGCTGGGCACAAAGTGCAGCTGTTCTAAGCCTGCACAGCTCGATCCCTGCCCTGCTTACTGCTTTCATTTCCTTCTCTCTTCATGCAGATTCCATACTTGGGTTTTTGTTCATGTGAAGAACTAGGAGATACAGGTGTCTGGCAGCTTACAGATCCCCCCATCCTCCCTCTCACACACGGACCAACTGGAGGCTTTAACTGGAGAGAAACCTTACTACAAGAATAAGCAAAGCTACACGAGCAAGGAAAACCCACGGCCTTTCCAAGCGTTGGAGAATGTCTCTTCTTTCTTGTGTTTATTGACAGTGGAAAAATAGTCATAGCATTACGTGGATTACACAAACAGCTGTTCTAGCATATCTCACACGGCCAGAGTCATGCCAAAATTCTCATGTTCAAACGAGGCAAACACAAAAGGGAGCGATTGGGGTGAAAATATTAAAATATAAGTTGAAATTCTTGCACCGCAGGGAGGCTGTTCAGTCAGTAGCTCAGGTAGATTTCTCCACCATGAATGGAGCTCTGATCACACCAGTAACTTCCACTGCCTCCCGCACCACACCAGTAACAGCTAGCTCTGTGTGAAAGCCCAGCATTCAGGAGGGGCTTTTTCATTGCTATTTTCCGCAGAGCAGTAGCAGGCTTGCTCAGGACCACGTGCTCACTCCTCACTCACAGCCCCCAGGTTCTTGGCACCTTTCAGAGGGCACTCCACCACCAGCAGGGAACAAGAGGTCAGTGCTGACTCACAGGCAGCACCAGATGCTCCTCTCCTCTGGTCCAGCCCTCTGCTGGGTGCTGTGCTGGGCACACTGCTGATGCAAAGGCTGTGGGATGCTGATCTGCATCAGGAGAAGTGCTAAGTTTCACAGCACTTACTGATGAAGATGGCACATCTGAAGAGGGCATTATGGTGAACAAAGACCAGGCACTGTTTCTTTTAAGTGGAGATGGAATAAACCTTTTCCAATCAAATATGGAAGATTTATGAAGTGGTTTTGTTCCCCTCTTTATTTAGAGGATTGAAATCCACTCTTGTGCACAGACCTAGCATGAAGCATTTGTGTCTTTGTCATTTAGAAGACCCTGAAAAAGGGGTTCTGCCTTTACTGAGATTTTTGTGCTGGTCGTTACACAGCAGTGGCTTTCTGCCAGCCCTGGTGAAGCCCTGCACTAAGCAGCTTTCTGCAGAGAGTAACAAACTCAAAACAACACTGAAATTCAGCCTTTGCTGCCTGCTCTCCTTCCAAGTGCCATCTGTCATTAAGACAAAGCAGAGCTGAAAAATCAGGGCACTGAAATTCAGGAGCAGTATGCTTTGTTCTACATTCCAGTAAGGGAAAAGTTAGCTTTTGGGAGAAGGGAAGGGCTTCCATCTGGACCTACAGCTTTTGAAATCCCAGGAAGTTCTGCAGCAAACAGAGCTGCCGTCCTCATAGTGCGGCAGCCTTGTCCTGCAAGATGTCAACACCAGCTACTTCAGAAGAGAATGCTACAACACCCCACAGAGGAGAGTTTATAATGCTAATTGACCTAAAGAAAGCTGCTCGGAAGCTAATCAGCTAGGTCTTCAGAATGCTCCTACAGATGTTTGTGTAGCTTACTTCGAGAAGGTACAGAAAACATGCTTACATGGGACAAAAGAAGACTTGAGCACACTCCTTCCTTGGTGTAGATAAAAATAACAGCAGGCCTAAATTACCCAAAAAGGTGATTGCTACAATCTAGTCAAAGAAAAAAAGATTTGCTTACCTGTCCCAAAGATCACAGCTTGCCAAATGCTCCAAAAGAGAGAATCCCCAGGTAGAGACCCTTCCCTTAGGGCAGCTAGCCCTTAAATGAGGCTTAGGGAGGGTAGAACCAGGCTTCTGGTCTCACAGGTGAATTGCTTTCACTTGTGTTCACAGGGCTGGCTACATTTGGACCATTATTCAGAGTATGTCCATAAAATACAATCATATTTACCAGAAAAGAGACTCTGGCATCCTAGGGTACCCCTCTTCTACCCAGTTTTCCCTCTATAGAAAGCACTAATATCCTTATTTAAAACATTTGCACAGAAGTTTATAGAGGCCAACTTTAACAAAGGCTTATAGTTCATAATAAGATCAGAGCTTGATTTGGGGCAAGTTTCTTTGGGGCAGGAGTAGCCTCACCTTGCATTGGATAAGATGTAGCTGCACTTCCAGCAGCCAGAACAAACAAGAAGAAAATTGCAACAACACCTTGTTTCTAAAGCAGGTAAAACGCTCTGCAGCTGTGGTGTAACGGATGTTAAGGGGCTGAACTCAGCTTTGTCTCCACTTTAACGAGCTGATCCTGAGCTGGCCAGGGCAAACACAGCAGATGCTGTACAGATGTTGACTCAGCAGAGAGCTCATCCTGTGCAATATGTACATTGTCACAATGCATATCAATATCTATTATTTATACATTTATGACTGTAATACACGGTTGGCCATTCATAAGTGCATTACAATACCAGGGATGTATACTGAAAAGTCAGGGAAATAACATACAAGATGACAGAAAAGAACTGCTTCTCCGCAGTTATACTGCTGTCACTTTAGTTTTTAACTATAATTTAAACTCTTCTGGGCTGTGTACAGACGTTTTGAAGAGCGTTTCTGGCTTGTTTTCCTCCAAGCTTACTCACTGCAAATTTGCAAAGGGTTTATTTAAAACTGAAGAGGCGACAATCACACGACAGCTGATTTGGTTACTGATGAGCGTGTGATTCTCCGGATGGCGTTTGGTCAGCAAGGCGTGATGCAAAGCAGTGCAGGCTGCTGAAGTCCTACTGCAGAGTTTATTCAGACAGAAGCGTGGAACAGAGAGGGAACAAAACCTGAATGCACAATTTGAATAGCGTACTAGCTGATCTTTGCATATAGTAAGTAATGCAAAACAAAAGTGTTCTGTTTGAGAAGGTAAAATATGTTAAAATACTCTCTTCTTAAAAAACTATATTTTTGGATGCTTGGGAAAGTATTTTGACAATTGTAGTCTTATCTCGCATTAGATTTTTCAGGTGTCAAGAATGTCAGGAAGAAAATCTTACTTCCTTCCAGCATTTTGATTTCTTGTAGGGGCTTTGTGTTAAATAATGTCATGTTGATGAGGCTTATTGGGAGAAGAAAGAAAAAAAAAAAGATGTTCATTTTCCATTTTTAATTAATGTTAAGAATACAGAACAGTTGCTGCTTCACTTTCACTCCATTGCTGCTCATTAATGTGTATTTAATGTCGCTTCAGTGTTCTGTCACAGAAGAATGTTAGGCTTGAGCTACCAAAAGCAGGTGCAAGTCTTCTCCTTGCCATCCCTGGGAGCTGCATCAGATCCCAGGAGTTTAATTAGGGTATAGAAGGCAGGCAGCAGTTTCCAGATTTCTCCCACTCTTCCCAATTAAGGAATGAAACTGGCAACCTGCCAAGAACATGGCTCTTTCAGTGTTTCCATAAAGCATAATCCAAGGGTTGTGCTAGAAAAATACAAGAATCAAAGCACAGAATCAAGCTGTAGTGCAGCAGTTGCTGATGGGATGGCACTAGGGGGGGGAAAACTGGTGTGTTTCACCAAGTGAGGAATTGAGCAAGGCTTTGCACAGGGCCTGTATCCCTGGACAAGATGTCTCCCTGTGCTGAGGAGGCTGGGAACCCACTGCAGTGTGCCCCTACCTGCTGCCTTGAGCTCTGCATTTCTCATTCAATGCAGGTGCCAGGTCTCAAGTTCCATGAATTTTCCCTGCATTTAGTGCAGTGGTAGCTAAAAGGAGAGGTTCTCAGCAAGTGTGAATTGATGCCCTGTACTCCCATCAACAGAGCTTTGCCTACTCATGCAAACTGAGGGTGTAGGTGATGCCATCAGACAGAAGCATCCTCCCTTTATGCTCGCTCAGTTTCAGAAAGATCAGCTGATGGCAGGAGCCTTCTCCCCTCTGTTGGTAGCTGCTGGTATCAGCTTTATTAGGCAAGTGATAATTAACATCACCAGAGAAGCAGTTGTTTAGAGATTTCTGTGGGAATTATTCTTCCCAAAAGCAACACGGACAGTAATTCTGCAAAACAGAGAGGAGAGAAGAGCTGCTAGAAGGCTGCTGCC
This sequence comes from Lagopus muta, assembly GCF_023343835.1. NCBI lineage: Eukaryota > Metazoa > Chordata > Aves > Galliformes > Phasianidae > Lagopus > Lagopus muta. The sequence goes on along the minus strand of NC_064454.1, from coordinate 3,130,197 downwards.
CAGCACTTAAACAGAGGAGAAATTATTTGGACTTAAAATACAGACGTGAAATGATGGTGGTAGCAAACACACTTAAAATGGTGAATGAATGAAAAAAGAACACAGCAGTTCCTGTGATCGGTTGCACAGGCTCCAAATTGCCACTTAGCTCTCACCACTTCCCCAGATACACATGGGGAATAATGGTGACCCATCCACACGACACAACAAAACACAGCCATCTCCTTTCTGTTCCTTCCCATTAAAATGTATTTTCTGAAGTTTCTCTGTGGACAGTTCTTAAAACTTGATGTTATCAGTGGATACATATTTTTTTTTCCCATTTTAAACCTATTGTACCATTCTGTTTATTATGTTTTCTAGTGTGAGCAGATCGTATTTATTTGAGAAAAATGTTTGCTGTTTAAAAAACCAATAATTGTATTGCCAAAAATAGCTGTAATTACCTGTGACATCTGTATTTTTTTATTTTGGAGGGGTGGGGGGGGAGGAGGGTTGGTTGGTTGTTTTTAATCTCAAGTGCTAACAGCTGTTAAAACAACCATTGCATTTTAATTTGCTTATTTCATTAAATGGATTTCTCTGAAGTCAAACAAAAGCAGCTCGTAGGTGATTTAATAAAGATGTGCTCCCGCACCTTGCCCTTCCTATTTAAGCGTTGCTCTGCTGAAACATGGAAGAGGAAGGGGAACGTGAGCTCTTTCCCCCTCCCTTCACTGTAGATGAAGTTTGTTTATCTGACAGCAGATGGCACAAAACCCTCTCAAGTCTTTTCCTGCTGCACAGGGACCGGGTTTTCCCTCCGGGTAGGAGGCAGATGGCTCAGTGTCGTCTCTACTGCTCCGTGGCTTTTCCCCTCAAAGTTTCTTCACTGTCATATTTGGATGCATGGCATTGGAAACACGACTTTTAAACAAAGGCAATGACTACCTCTATAATACGCTTTTGGGAGCTCTTAATCCAGCAGTGTTATCAGCCACTCAGACTTTTCATTCAAATCAACTAATTGCTTTGAGTTTTATGGCATACAGCTCTGTTTTCTCATGGAACTGATCATGTCAAGGTTAAAGCCACAGCTTTTATCAAGCGTATGCCAACAGAGCAACGCTTGCACACACCTGAAAATTTAATGGAAGTAGGTTCTAATAAATTAAAAATGAAATGCATGATGTATTTCTAATTAACCAGTTTGTTCAGCTTGCTCAAACCCATGTCCTGCAAACACAGAATGATTTTATATCTTACAAGATTCATATCTTATTAAAGACAGCTCATTTTGACAGTACTTACCATTTGCAAAAGCGTTGGGCAGCTGCAGAAAGCTGCCAAAGGAAGACGTGCTGCAACCTTGCTGGAAGGCAGCACACATGAGTGCTTCACAGAAAGGAGCTCTGCCTACAGCAGGCTTGGGTGAATCTCATGCTCTTCCTGCACATCACACACTTAGGAGACAAAGAGAGCTCTGCTATGCCCCAGCTTGCCTGAGAAGGAACAAGGGGACTTGGGAAACCCACTGCTCCCCTGGATGCCCTTAATGCATTCAGCCCTGCCCCATGTCTCTGCTCAGCAGTGATCCGTGTGTCCTGCTGGCACTTCACCGATGCTCTTTGCTCCTCATGCAGCCACAAACCACACAGCAAATGACCTTGCTTGTTTGTCAGCATTCCTGCAAGCAGAGCAAGACTGTCTTTCCAGAGATTCAAACTGAGTTTTCAAGCAACCCTGCGATGGTTGCACTATAGCAGTACCCACCAAAGATGCTCTGCCTTGCTGGGGGCCTGCCCATCCACTGGAGTTAAACCTTGCACAGTGTCCCTACAGGATAGCTGCAGCAGGTTAACCCAGGCCAGTGTTTCTTTCAATCTTCACCCTAAGCCACAGCTCCTCCCCTCTCCCCTGCATGGGTGCTGATGAGATGGAGCTGAATGGTGCAGGGTGAGGTGCCCCCACTCCTGTCACCCACCGGTTTCACTTAGGGACCCATGAGGTCACTGGTTTCTTAGCAGTCATCAGCACATAGGAAACATGAAAAAGGAACTGCAGAAAAAAAGGAGAGGAGGCAGAGATCCCGGCAGAGATGAAGTCATGGTAAATCTGCTCCCACTGTGCTGAAAAGGGACCCGACAGGGAGAGGAAGTCTGCAGATAGTCCACGCCACCACCACAACATGACTTTCACCACTGTGCTGCATGTCGCAGCTCTGCTCCTGCTGCAAGGTAAGCAATGCACTTCTACCTTTCTTTCTTCTTAAGGGACCCAGCCTGGAGAACTCCATCTGCAGAGCCATATGTAGAGCACTGCACACAACACAGCTTTGCTGCCGTTGTTTTCATACTGACAGCGTTGTGTTGTCACCCAGCTTCCAAAGCTGTGGAGCAGACAGGGTGCTGAGTTCCAGTTCATTCCTAAACCCAGGATCAGTGAGACCAACTCATCTCCCCAGCAGCTGGCAGCATGCTCAGGATAGGAAATTGAAGGAGTCTCCCTTAAACATGAGCAGCAGATTACAGCTTACTTTCCATGGCTTGGATATTTGTACATGCACTTGCTCACATATTTTTGTAAAAAGAGGCTAACATAATAAGTCAGAGTAATTTAGAAAGCACTCACAAAGTACTCTGAAAAAGAATAGCACTTTAAATGCTCAGCCTCTTCACTCTAACTCAAGGATGCATCTTATCCCTACCTTTCTCATCTCTTTCATACATGGGAGAGTGCATGAGGTTCACATTTGATCATGTCAAATATGGAAAGATTTCAAGATTTCAGTGAGGAAAGAGACAAAACAGCTTTCTACAGCTCAGGATTCTCTGAATGACAGCTCTGGTGCTCGCCTAATAGTCTCTCCCTTCTTAAATGCTAAAGCAGAAACTGTAGCAGTGCTATTGCTGATACTACAGTAATAATCTCACACACAAAGACATTATTACAGAGGCCACATCCAGTCTGTCTAAACAGCAACAAAGCATTTTTTAAACACAGCACACTCGGGATATTTTATTACCATTGATTATGTTTAACAGAACTTGGGCCTTGAGAATCTGCCAGTCACACTCCAGCTGAAATAGTGCTTGCCATGCCCTTTCAGCTTGCTGCAAACCAGCAGCACCCTCTTTCTGGGTGCACAGCCCCTCTTCCCCAGCACTTCCAGAGCCTGCTGTACGACAGCTTTGCACCCGCTGAGCCCCGCTCGCTGCTCTCAGCTGTCTGTCGCAGCACCTCAAGAAGCTCAGACTTCAATTCATACATCGGCAGCCACAGGTCAGAAATAACTGGTTGAACAGGATGTCCCTATAGGCGACAGTGTTAAAGATAACTGAAATGACTGAGTTAGTGTTCATCTGCAATAGTGCATGTATTTTCTGCTGGCTAAAATAACAGCAGAGGCATGTACCATTGCACTCTGATGCACTGTGCAATTTCTAGCAAGAAACTGCTGGCCTGTCTTGCTAAGGTGGATGGATGCATTGCCACACCTGATGGCAGACATTTTTCCAGGTACTCAAGACAATTGGGATCCACATGGAATAAAAACCTGGCTTTTGGATCTGGCACAGGAGCATCCCCTGCCCCACAGCGATTGCACTGCAGAGAGCATAGTGGCTTGAAGACATGCAAACTGCCCCATAAGGGGAGAGAAATTTGACGTGGGAGCCATGGTCTGCATGAAGCCATAGTCTCCAATGGAAATTACATGCATGCTCCATTCTGGGGGTTGCTCATTTCTTCTTTAAATAAGAGCAAGCAACCTCCCCCATTTTTTCTTGCTCTCTAACCTCAAAAGGTGCAACTTGAAAGACCCCACATTGCTGCTAGCAACAGGAAAGAGCCACTACGCAGCCACTGTGCAAAATATAGAAAAGCACTGTGGAAAACCACACACGAGGCCCTTTGTGCTCCTTTACCAGCACGCTGCTGGTGACACAGGCCTTCACAAATGGAACCCCTGCAAGGCCATCTCCCTTTTGCAAACTCTCACAGCTTGCACGCACCCTGCGAAACAACCTGAGAAACTGCTTTCAGCATCAAAGATCAGGTCCAATAAGAACGCCCTAAAATGGCTTCGTAGTTGTTACATTTTAAAATGTTTTTAAGAAAATGAAAAGCTTTCCTGAAGCCCAGGGGGATTCACTTCCCCAGACCACAGTGCTCATGTGTGCAGTAGGAACTCACAGCAGACAGCTACCTGACAAATAAGATTAAAACAGGAATGAAAAATAAAACCATCTTACTGCCTATTTTCTTAACTCTGACCAGGGCACCGATCTCAGCCATTTCTCCAGGGCATGCTATCTCTGGAGAAAGCAATTCATTCCGGGTCATCAAATGTTTTCAAAGTGTATTATGTATCTGTGAATAAGCTGAGAAAAACACATTCCAGAGCTCCTCTCTAAAATGAACTGGGAGGAGTGAGTGAAATTTCATTTCAGTAACCCATGCCAGACCAGGTTTGTGCATCCTGCCTTCAAAGCAGCTGCAGCATTACCTTTCCTGCAGAAAAAAAGCCTCATTCTCAGAGCTGTCAACCATTCACAGCTCCCACTCAGTTCACCCACTTGCCAATTAGGTTCAACAGCTCCAGAAAAGAATAAGGAATGCAAAAGCTGATTCATATGGGGAGCACACATGCATTAAGGGGCGTGCTATCAATTCTTCATTGACTCGTGGAATAGCATGTAGCGACTACATCTGGCTCTGCTGGCAGACAGAGGCAACAGACTGCTGGTACAGGTCCTGCCTAGTGATTGTGGTGACCTATCTGAGGATTGTGAATTAATTCAATCAGTACAATCGTACAGACAAGTTTCCTCACCTTTACGCTCTTGAGAAAAGGAAAGCTGACTTATTGCTTCATGTAAAACATGGACACCTTACTTCACATCACATTATAATGGGTCTTCTTTTCCCCCTTCTCTGTGGCAGGGGATTTTCCAGGAGCTGGCAGTGAAACCATAACCCTACAGGAAGGAGAGGACCTGAACCTCCGCTGTACCCTCAGCGGTGACAGCAGAGCCATCAGGCAGTGGCTAAACCCCCGTGGGTTTACCATTTTCCTTGACAATCGTTGGGGTAAGTGTGAAACCCCAGTGCAGAAGTTTCCATGCAGAGCAGAAGGGTCAGCCAGCACTGGGTTTTCCAGCCCCGGCACAGAGCAGCTCTGACTCACCCAGCCGCTGCTGGGGGTGGTTTGACATCCAGCCCCTTTCTGGCAGATGCCAATGAAATGGAAACCCCCACAAGAGTGGTCTGGCAGCAGAGCTTTTAGCGATGAACCACGTTCACCACCAGCACCAACAGATTAGCACAACACCCACTGCTGCCTCAGACAGACAGGAGCAGACCTGCCTGAAAGCTCTGGGCACTCTTCTTCTCATCAACAGTGCTGCATTTAGTGTATCAAGGGGAAATGTTTAGAAAATAAGCAATGGTTTCTAGCACGTGTTGACAGAGCCAGAAATACTACTGCTGGCTTCCCTTCCATTCCCTATCTCTCACCTTTCTCTGCTTGAAGTTTTGCTGAGCTGACACAGCAATTTATTAAGGTCAGGGAAGGAACAGATCTGTGAGTACCTATAGCATTAGAGTGTAGCTCAAGCAGACAAAACAGTATCTGTCTTAAACCTGATGATTCTGCCCATAGCATCAATATCCTTGACCATCCCTCAGCAAGATGCATGATACAACATCCACAAAGATAGGAGTTTGCAAAGAATTTGCAAAGTCCTCTTACAATACCAAACAAAATAGTCCTTCTTTAGAGAGGAACCAAGTTATGCATGGACATTTTCAGTTTTTATTCAGAATCACCACTGTGAACTTTTGTCCCACTGGTTCCCCAAAACCCACTTTGTGAAGCAGTTTCTTCCGCTCTCGTTGTCTACAACCCTTACATTTTATATTTCACCACTACCATGAATTACAGCACAACTGTGATATTCTCCCAGCTCTGTATTTTCAAAAGACCTCACCTAAACCATTAAACATAAAGAAAGATAGTTTTTGAGATCTTTTTATCTCTAATGACTGATTCCCATCCCCAGTTTCAGTATCCCACATGACTTGCTGGCTTGTCCCCAAGACTCCCACAGGAGGAACAAAGCAAAGGCAAGAAAACCTAGACAGAAAAATGGGACTGCACAGCAGAGCGCAGTCGTCTCATAGACAGTTTCATCTAGCTAATTAAGTAAGGATAGAGCAAGAGAAACAGCCAATTAATAAACCATTAATGAAGAAGTATATGCTGACCGTGATGTTCATTTACACACCATAACATACACCCAAAGAGGGGAAGTGATTTTTTCAAAGCAAGAGTAAGTCTTGAGAAATAGGGAATGAGGAAGGGAAAGTTCATCACGCATCTTTGCTCTTTGTTCTTTATTCATGAGCCATATTGTTCTGACTATATATTGTATCCTCACCCCAATGTTTGCTTGTATTTATCTGTCTGAAGATTTCAAGACCCCAGTTACCATAAGACCTGACAACGCAGGACTAAGACTCCCTGGCTGTGCAATGGCTAGGAGGCAGCTCTAAAGGATGGAGAGCGGTTCACCTTTCACTTGCCAAAATGAACATCACAATAGGTTTTAAAAGTGAAATATACATATATATATATATTTATGCTGTTTTCCCTATTGGCAGGGCTTGTACCCTTCACCTTCATCATTTAACTGCTGTCTCTGTGCTAGTGCAGCACCAGCTAGGAACGCTTCACACTAGAACTGCTCAGTTATGTCAAATGCTGAGGAGCAAACAAACAAAAAAATGCAGTAGACAAATCCAATCTCACTCATCACTGCTTTGATTATCCTTGTATGTGCCATCACACATAACATGCTGAGTTTTATTTTCCTTACAGCCTTAAAAGATCCAAGGTACAAACTTACCCGTTATTCGGAGGATGAACTGTCTGTCAGACTCTCTAACGTAACGGTGCATGATGAAGGCATATATAAATGCTTCTACTACAGCACACCGTTCAAAAGCAAGATGACAACTGTTGAGGTGTTAGGTGAGTTCTCTTCCTGCTCTATTCTACAGGAATGGAATAACAAAGCCAGCTCCTCAACTCCAGGATTGCCTTTTTGCATACAATTGTACAGTACTGAGCACAGTCCCAGTCTCAGCTCAGCCCTCCCAAATAACACTGCACGTGCAGCTGCTCATAAAACCAAATAATACTTACTGCAACTGATTCTAAACCTTCCTCCTGCAGCTGCTCCTTCTAAGCCTGTACTGCAAGTATCCCGAGACGCAGAAGGAAGCATTACATTATCTTGCTATACCCAAGGGTGTAAACCACAGCCCCAGGTTACCTGGCTGTTGGATAATGGAATACAGCTTCCCGGTAAGTGCTAAGGCAATATAACAATTTCTATTTATCAGCCTTATTTATTAGTCTTACTTATCCAAGTGTTCACATTTAAAAGTACTGAAGGGGGAAACATCACCAGATGAGACTCCTGCTCATCCTCTTCATTTTATACAACTCAGGCCTTGGTGGTACAGGTTAGGAGGAAAGTCAGCACCAAATAGTGGGGTCTGTGCAGGGGAGAAGGCTCACCTGATGTGCTTGTACTCAGTGCAAGAATGGCAGAACTTGGCACCAAAATCCACTGAGAATCCGGAGTGAAATTCCACTGACATGAAATGAAACCAAAACTCCGAAGGCACAATTTGCAAAGCCCAAACACAAAGTCAGATAATAAAACCATTATAACTGCTTCCATTTTGTGACTGGTACAGGCTTTCCTCAGCCGTGCTGAGCAGCTCATACCCACATCAGTTGCTCTTTTCTCATTAACCTGTTCAGAGGCAGGTAAGTCACTAGCAGAAGCAAAAACAGAGCTTAAAAAACACACAGCTCACAACCCCCTGCAACAGCTACAGACCTGCACACATCTAGGTGAACACAGATGAGAGTAGTGGATAATAGGTAGCTGAATTTAACTTGTGTACAATAGAAACAGCTGCTTTGAAGGCTGTGATCCAATAGCTACTACCTTATTAGCTGTAACTGTTGCACACTGGAGAGGAAATGCACCTCACTACCAACCTGTGAGGAAAACACCCCTAGGTACAAATGTATTTTCTTTTGCATGTTAACAAACTCATTTGTATTTTCTATCATTAAGCAATATTATCATAGTTTAGCATAAAAGATTTTCCCCACAGTACAGAGTTCAAATTAGAAACAGAAAAGCCTGCTGGCCTGAATAAAGCTAGAAATCAAGACTAGAGAGAGGGGGAAAAAAAGAAAGAAAAGCTGTTGAAATCTAGAACCTATAACAGCCTAACACACCACACAGACACCAGATAACCTCCACAACATACACAGCCAACTAAGCATCTTTCCATTTAGTTCGATAAAAGACTACACTTACCTTCATGTCCTACTTGCATCTTGAGACTTGTAACACAAACACCAGTAAGACATTAGGACCTATCAGACCAATGAGAACTACCTGGCCTTCAGCCTCATGTCCTGCAAGCAGCTGGGAAATTAAACATCAAAGAGCTATACTGTATTTGTTTCATTGGTTTAACTTAGAGGTGGTTTCAGATGAAGGGATATTTGCATGAAGAAGTGCTGATTCACCATCTAGCTTGTTTGTGGCTGATGCAAATTCGTGTTTGAATGGAAAAATAACTCTTCTAATTTGGGGTGTCTCAAGCTTTCTGCATGTGCTTTTCCCTTTTTGCAGGTGACTTTTCTTTGAGCAGAAACACTTTTCTCCCCACACCCAACTCCATCCTGTGCTCAGCTTGAATCAGTCACTGCAAATATTTATACTAATCAGAAAATAGCTAATAAATTTTAATTACTGGCAGGGCCTCAGTTCCACCAGGGCACAGCAGGGGCATACCAGCTGTAATTACTGAGCTGTTGCTGACAATTAAAGATTATTTCCTTTCTAGCAAAAACACTCTGAAATCCTTCTGAATTCTCATCTGACCCTATGGGGGATAGAAAAGAGGGCTAAGAAATACCAGTCATTGTGTCCATGTGATACAACAAATTATCCATAGAGGCTAATGTGGAAAGAAAGAATTTCTCTCATTTAAGAAATAAAGAAGTTACCACAGTACAGATAAAGAGAAAGCATTAGGTTTTTTGTCCAGAAACCCTCTATCATAGAAGCAGACAGTTAACATTATTGTACCACTGTGGGCATTTAAGGTAAACATCTGAAAAAAAAAAAGTCCACCAGAGCAATTTAAACTTGTCTCTTTGTGTCACATGAAATACATCTTTATCATCCCATACAATATAAATGAGTAGAAGTCAGTACACCTGGAGGACTGAGATCTACGCCAGACATGTCACATAGCTCTCTTTAATTCATTATGCCATGGTGATTTATCTTTGTGTTTCACCTCTCCCAACAAAAGGAGGGTCTTTTTTAGACATCAACCATGCTGCAAACCAGCAGGTCCTTATGCATCAGGGCCACAGCCACAAGTAGGTGATTTATTCTGTCCAGTAAGGCCAAGAAGTGCTGCTGGGTGTTGGGACATCCCACTGCAGTCCTACAGACTGCATGAGCCCAGCAGCAGGGGAATTTCCCCACAGAATAACCACTTGTGCATAGTAATCATGCACTATTTTAACAGAGTGAAGTAATGCAGATTGTGCCTGGAAGGTTTTGCATTAAATTGCTCTTGACTAGAAAGCACTTCAATGTTGTTTTTTACACGGCTGTGTAGGTGACACCAGGCACACATTAGAAGCCAATGGGAAGAAATGGACCACAACCAGCATCCTCACAGTCCTGGCATATGGGCCCAACTCAACAGCCAGCTGCCTCGTTCACCACAAAGCACTGAGAGGAGGGAAGCTGACAGCGCCTTTCCAGTTCGAGGACGTTGCCAGGACAGGTGCTACAGCACTCTTTGAACAGTAATTATTGCATTTGAGCACTCAGGTAGAGAAAGTCATGCAAAACTGAAACACGTGGTCTACCACCTCGTGTGTGGAATTTGTTTTGCCTACTGGGGCAAAAGTGGAGCTCCAAACTAAGGTTTTATGTGAGTTATTTTTCTTTTTCTACATACCTAAAAACCCACTGTTGTTTTTCAGTGACAAACACAACCCCTGACTCAACTACGCTAGAGGTGGATACGTATGTCTCCGAGTATGTGCAGCCTACAGGTAGGCACCAACTGCTTGGCCTTTTTTTACACAGATCAGATAACCATAAGATCTATCACAAAGAAATACTGTGCAGTGTCTCTGTGTAGAGGTTGGACTGCAGAAGTTGCTGTTAACACTGAGGAATATTTTGCACAGCATTAAGAACTTTGGTTTTTTCCCCAGTGACCACACCAGAGTCAGATCTGAACAGCAATACAGACTTCCCTCCAACCTACCCACAACATAATGGTATGAGTTTTACTTTCATTTTTTACACATTTTATGGTGTTAAATATATTCAGAAGGCAGGGGAACCAAAGGTGGAAAGGAAGGACTATAAATCTAACCACAGTTCAAGATAGGGGACTCAAGCAGCCCAGAACACAAAGAATACCGCAGCAGGTTTCATTTCCATGGACTGGGCTCAGTGGCAAAGCGTGACTTCTGATTTTTATCATGTGTTTGAGGGGTTTTCCTCCAGGATCTGAAAAACCAACTATCCCTTCTGCAGTACCAGAGAATCCATTTAGCATTATTTAGCAGCACAGCATTGACAACAGCCCAGTAAAACCTCCAACCAGCTCTCACATTTACTTGTAAGTTTAGACTTAGCTGCACTCATTTATCAAACCAAGGCAGAAACACTAGAGAACAGCACTATACGCCATCTTACACACAAACATATGACTCAGAAAAGCAGCATTTCTCGCTTGTGAGGGAAGCCCTCCATTTCACAGCCGTAAAAGCAGGCGAGCTCTCTCCCATCAGATGCAGCACAATTACATTCCCGTTGGCAGCAGACAGATTGCCTCTCCTGGAGTGTCAGAAAGGCATGGTGAGAGCTGAGATTTCTCTGCATGGTTGCACTAGGTGGCACTGTGCAACAAAGATTATCAGTGCATACAGACGGCTGAAAACTGAAGCTATTCTACAGGAGAACTGTTTCTAAGAGGAAAACGAAGAGCTGCACCGCAGAAGTTGCTCGACGCAAACCCTCCAAAGCAGCACCCACATCTGCTTAGTGTTACAGAGCAAGCAGTGAAAAGTCAATTGTTTTAGAAAGAACTCTTTGTATTTGTTTAAAAGTGCTATGTCTATGGTTACAAACTTCACAGCCTGGCTGCATCCTGTTGATAAACAATTCTATGAGTAGTAAGAGGGAGCATGAATCTTACAGAACAGTGTGTTTATGTACCTGGTAAGGAAGGAAATGAATGTAAAGCTCTGGCAGACACAGCATGCGTTACCATTTCAGTTCCACAAATCAAAGTTAATCATACCAAAAGATATTGCCTACATGTGTAAGGAAGTCAGAACCCACCTCCCTTGTTTCTGCAGGGCCCGGAGCAACGACATCAGCTGCAGCAGGAGAGCTGTCTGGTACCTCTGCTCACCACATCCCTAACAGTACGTTACATCACAGCACAGATGCTGTGCTCATGTCCCCAGGGCAGCCATTCTCTCACGCTGGGTGATCACACTTCTGAAAGCTATAAAGACAGCAAAAGTTAATCTTAGATAGGAATACAAGAAAATATCTGCTTTAAGGAAAAAAATAGCTGCCTATTCTTGTATTTGCAATCAGGCAAAGCAAAGTAAAGGAGAGGAAAAGTTCAAAAAAATAATGAAGTCAAAGCTCACCCTCCTTTTAGTTTGTCTGTAAATGAGAATTATTGAGTAAGATACTCTGAGGATTTTCTGTTCATAAAGCTTATGTAGTATTTATATTGAAAAGAAATACTGTGTTAAGGAAATGAGCATGGAGTTTTTGAGTTAAGAGCTCCAGAAGTCTCCTTCTGCTACATTATCAGGTGTTCTGGACTTCAAACCTGTTGGAAAAACACAGGATTTTCAAGCATCCCTTAGCCCTTCTTAGAAATACCATTCTCCTTTCCATCTCTCCAGGCACTGAAACAGCACTCAATGCCACAGTCACAGAGCAACTTTTCAGGACAGAAGCCTCCTTCCCAAGTAAAAACGTAACTCTGATTTCCAACAGCACCTCTGGTAAGAACTCCTAAATACTCTTCAGAGACAGCTTCCAAACATGCAGCAAGCTTCCTAACACCCAGCTGATTCTTCCTGACCTCCAAAGCTAGCATCAGTACACTAAATTAATACTGACTTGCAGTCTTGGGGAGAGACCACAGAAATGCAACCATTTTACCATCTAGAAAAAAGCTGAATGTTACCATTTGTTGTGCTAGGGCTAAGTCTGAGAACTTCAATTAGTTTTTCATACAACTAGAAAAACAACTGAGCTTGTGTCTTAAAACTGAGCCCAACAAGGTGTATTCTGCTCTCCCACCATGCTGATCCAGCCTGGTCCAGGATACATCATTCTTGTTTTAATAACTAGAAACTCTCAAGAAGCAACAACCCAAGCATACATCTGCCTCTTTTACAGAGCAAGATGTGAAATCTGAAGGCATGAGTAAGAAGAAGAAGGATCTCCTGCTGCCACTCCTGGTGGCAGTTCTCATTGTCGTGCTGCTCATCATTGTAGTGCTTTTTACATGGAAGCTGAAGAAAGCTCATGGAGTTTGGAAGAGAGGTGAGTGATGGCACTGTTTGAGTACCTGCTGTATTTCAGAGGGGCTGAACAGCTGAGATAAGACACAGCTCCCCTGTCTTAAACAGCTGTCTACAGACAGTAGCTGTGACTTGTTGCAAACAGCTGCTGAGGATTCCCCTGTAATCAATGGCCTCACATCAAGCTTCACCCTACATGACTCAACTATATTTTCTTCTCTTAAGCACATCCCTCGTGACTGACCAGAATTACTGCATCTTCATTTTCTGCCCTCAAAAGACTAGGATTTTTATATTCAAGGAAGAGAGTGAGGAAGAGTCATGGGAAAATCTTAATCATATTTGATTTTTGCACAGAAAATGATACTTCAGACCAGACCTTGGAGAGTTATAAATCCAGATCTAACGAAGAAAGCCCAGGCCATGAGAAGAGCAGACAAGGTAAAAAGTTTCAAACCAACATAAGTTGATCTCTACCAGATAAAGTGTTGCTGCTGACCACTGCAGAAGCAGATTGCTGCCCACCTTACTGCACAGAGACACTTCCAAATTGCACACTGTGAACTGGAATATTGCAAAATTAAGCCTTTCCTATCCTGAGGCCTACTACAGAGCTTGCAGCTTCAGCAAGGGTGACACAGAGCTGTACAAAATTCAAATTATTGCCTTTTTATTGAATAGTTTTGACTAGATAATCCCAGTGGTTTTATCTAAATTTAATGTGATAGAATGCTGTTCAAAACATCATCAGTGGTACTTAACTATTGTTAAACAGTCCTGAATATCCTGGGTGTTTCATCATTCTATAACACTATCATTAATATATATTTCATGCAGGTGCTTCCCCCTTTATAAAATCAGTAATAAATATGTGTTTGTCTTTCAGTTGTCAATCAGAAGTCCAACGTGCAATATGTAACAGAAGGATATGTGGAAGCAACACAGAAGAATCCAAGTGAGAAAAACACTACAATACCTGAGGAACAGTTTGCATGTGGAAAAGAAACAGATGTATAGCAAAGGGATCCTCCTGGCAAGCCTATAAAATGTACAGAAACACCACTGTTTTCTGGCATTTATGTTTCAGCATTCACAAATCAGTAGGATTTCAGGGAGCAGACATACAAACAGTTGCCTGAAATCCCAAAGGCAATTTAGATTGTTTTCATCTGAAGGTTGGTAGATAGGGACAGTGCTCCTAGATATCTGTTCATACATATGAAGACTGACTTAGCTCAGTCCTCAAAGGATTTAATTCACAGCTGGACTATGTGATTTTAATGATCCTTTCCAACCTTTATGATTTCATGATAATCAATCACTGCCAGAAATACAGGTCCTCAATCCACCCTAATTGCTATTAAGGTCCTGGCAAAGAAATCTGCAATTAGTCCCAAGGGACAAAGGATATGCAGACAGTCAGCACCACTTCTGCCACCTTCCCTGTAAGCACAGGACTGACCAGGAAACTTTGGGTGATGGAAACCAATCGGTACTTCTAACATCTCATTCTGACAACCAAACCTGGGCACCCAGCTGTATTTACCCAAACATCCTGATGCCAGAGGCATTTAAAAACAACATGGCTGTCTTCTATGGAAATCTTGAGATGACAAAGGAGAAGAGGAACCACACGGTGGGACTCTGCAACCCAGGGGTGAATGCATTTGCGTGTGGCGGGAAAGGTGTGAGAAGCAGCAGGACATTCCCTCTGCAGACCAACACAGTGCTGTCAGCAGGAGCTCTTCTTCTGCAGGAGCCTCGTGCTGTGGTTCTGTAAGGCACAACCAGGCTCCTGAAATAAAGGGAATGTTCTACAGGACAAAGCTGTGTTTATTCTTCTCATTAGGGATGGTCATTCCTCGCCAGACTTTATTCTGCAAACTGGTCTTGGATATCAAATTAAGTAAATGCCCTTGAAGCGACTGCTAGAAATATTTCATTTTTATGTGCAAAAAATGAAAACATTACTTCATTTCAGGAGGCTGTGGATGCCCCATCCCTGCAGGCATTCAAGGCCAGGCTGGATGTGGATCTGGGCAGCCTGGGCTGCTGGTTGGTGACCCTGCACATAGCAGGGGGTTGGAATTAAATGATCATTGTGGTCCTTTTACAACCCAGGCCATTCTATGATTCTGTAATTTTGGACCTGGGGAGGGGAAGCATTTTGTATACAAACACAGATCTACCTGGCAGCTCACCGTGCAGAGCCCAGGCCAGGAACAAGCACCAACATCAAATGTTTGCTTTGCACTATGAAACGTCCTGAAAAAACGGCAATCTGTGCACAGGGAGGAAGCACAGCCCGCCCTTCGGCTGCGCCCCTCAGCGCCCCTCAGCGCCCCGCGTTCCCGCGCCCGCGCGCTGCAATCGAATCCCGCGCTGCCACACCGCTCTTCGATAACGTCCGCGGTACCGTTTCACCTCAGCAGGGCGGCAACCGTCGTTCTAATAAACCAACCTGATTTTACCACAGCCTACCTGTCGGCTTTTCAAGTGTTTTTATTTCACCGCAGGGAACGATCCGACTTCTCGCTCCCCCAGCCTGGGGTCCGCACCCCGGGCACGCTCATTTTATTTCCCGCGCTGCCCACCCCCCCCCCGCCCAGCACTTGGTAGCTGCCGCGCCGCGTCCTCCGCCGTAACCATGGCGACGGCGCGGCCCAGCCCACTGCGACCGCGGGGGGGGCAGCGTGGAGACGGGCTGCTCTCATCCCACCCTTAACTCCGGTATCCGGTCCAGGGTTGCAGATGATTTAGGAAGGCTTTAATGCAATCATAATGGAAGGAAATTAACCAGAAGAGTTCGTGTGCTTTTCACTGCATTGCGCCAGCCTAAGGAGTTGGGTAAAGGGAGCACGCACCGCTTCTTGTACCGCTCTGCAGCTGTCAGATGGCTCTTTGCCTTTGTTTTGCTTTGTTTTAGCTCTGCTTTCTTTTCCATGATCTGTTTCGTGCATGATTAGCTTTGTTACCAGTAATACATCACTCTAAGGCAAATTTCATTACAAAGTCACGCATTCCTTGGTATTAACCGCTTAAAGGAGCACCCGTGCCATGGGTAAGGATAAACGTTTTAACTGTAGATCACTGCCACAACTCCTAACCAACACAAACATCTTCACCGACTGTATGGCCTCTTTGGTTCACTTTCCTGTTTTCCAAACACAGGGTTGGTGCAAACCATCAGTGTCCAGCACAGCATGAATACCTCCGATACAGAATACGTTACAGTTTCCTCTCCATACACTTTCCACGTGAGTAACGAATGCTTCCCTCAGAGTGAGCTCACGCAACCAAGCTTTCATCCTGCAAGTTGGAAAAGGCCACCTGCAAGTGAAGGGAGCATTGGCTCAGAGCTGCGTGACTGTCAGGACTCTGACTGTGAAAGCCTTGTTCTGGAAAGGCAGTATCAGTTAGAACTCCAGCAACGGATTCGTGCTAATGACGAGCTGGTAGGACTGAGTGCTGGGCAGCTGGAGAATGACAGCTTAGAGGAAGAAGATAGCTTGGAGAAGGTGATTTCAGAGGAGCAAGAAGGAGCTAAGTATGTCACAGTGCAGTATACACACAGAGTACGAAAGAAAGAGAGCGATGGAAGGTAAGGCATAGGTTTTCAGTAGATGAGCATGGTTGTTCTAACCCCTTAAAGCCTCGGGATACACACTGCCTCTTCAAAACCAACTTAAATCACCAAAGTGCTATTATGGACACCCAAGGACCAAGTAATATGCACAACTACTGTTGTGTCTTATCCACATTCATAATCATTATACCCATTTCTCAGCTGTCGATCACGTTGGCTAAAACACCAGTGCAGGAGGTTAAGATGGAGAGAAAACATCCCTCACAGACTGCATACAGATGTTCATACTACAAGCCCTTTCATTTCTGTCTAAAACAGGCAAGCAAGAAGGTAGGAAGTGGCAAATGGTTTGTGTGGCATTTTTGAGAACATGGGCGAGAGGATTGGGGAGAAAGAAAAGAAAACACAGTGAAAACACATCCTCCTTTCATTTCCTGCAAAAAAATCCATGCTGAGCAAACTAGGTCACTGTCTGTAAGAAAACGTAAAGGAAAAAGCTGATAGGTTGATAAAACAGTTTTGTTCTTAAAACTACATAAATCTAAAATTAAGTGTTACCATCATTAAACATTCTTTAGGAAAGCATTAACTTGCTACATAAATAAAATCAAATTTGCTGTCTTATGCATGAAAGGTTTAACACTGTAAATTGGGAATAATTCTCAAGTTTATGGGGATTAAATTAAACCTGAAGTAATAATAATGTGCAGTTTCAATTTAATTGTCTACTTAAAATAAAGTGGCAAACAAATGAAGACTAAATGATTAATAGCATGCTTTTATTCACGTCCTCAACAGGCAAAATGGCCAGTTACTGAACATTTTATTGTGAGTGCAAATGATGTTAATTGTACTAGAAACATGCTCTAATTTTTAGTAATTTTTTTGACTGAATACTATGCTGAATGTGGGGCTCTTCATTAAATGGAAATTTGATTTTATTTTGTTTGAACTTAGCCTAGCAAGTACTCAAATACAGTCCATTAACCAGAGCAAATATCACAGCATATGCATATGAACCCCCCTCTCTACATCCATTACTAACCTCGGAATTTGAAGAGGAAATGCTGCATCTGTTGTCTACGTACCACACTTTTGTTGATGAGTACAGAGTCCATCTAACCTTTATATCAAGTTGGGGGGAGGAATAAAAGGTGCACTTCTTGTCTGCAGATGATTAGAGATGAAGGAGCTCTTCACACTCATTTTGTTCCCGTACGGTGACCTGGCCTGCATAATCCTGTTGAGCTGCTGTGCACACATTTCAGCACAATAGAACTCTCTAGCATTATACTCTGCTATTTGAATCATTACAATTATACCAAATAGTTCTATATTCATTTCAAAATATAGCCACCTATTTTTGTTTACCTGCAGTGTATGGCAACTACAAATAATAGTATTTTCACTGGTGTAAATCATTTCCAGTATACAGGATACCATCATGCTTACCTGAAATGAAAAGCACTGCTAGAGAAAAAGATTTTTTTATTACTTAGAAGCCTCTTGAAATATTGATATATACTTAACCAGTTAAGAAAGAAGGAATAAATGATTTGTGGGAGTGTTAATATGATTGGCTATGCTGCAGTTAAGAGAATTCAGCTTAGGCAGTCATTATTGGTTCTGCTGAGATTTGAGAGCGGAATCTTGGCAGGTACATCATTTTGTTTTTCAAAGCAGTCTCTGTTTTGTAGGTGACATCATCTGCATGGAAACAATAAGATGCAGTTGTTTTATCTTCTAGCTGATGCTGCTAGTGCTTATAATATCCGTGCCAGATTTAGGATCAAGGTTGTTTGCCACTGTGATCTGAATGTTAGGCCGATTAATCATTCACTGATAATGGAAATTAAAGATGAAAAGGAGGTCCTGCCTAAATTTTATACTCAAACATGTTTTATAAAACTGTCCTGGTCCTGGTTCCACAGTTGGCCCCACTGCGTGCACTGAACTGATGTGGTTGGTTGTGTTTGCAGAACACTTGCAGGCTCAAATTGTACACTGAGGAATGTAGAATGTATGCAATTTATACATGGATAATTTTACATTTCTGTTTTAAATAGGGAACAGCAGCCTGCAGACAAATATTTCAGCCTAAAGTACAATCCTAACTGGAAGAACACAAAAGAAGCAGTGGAATTTTCTGAAGTAGAAAAAACACACCACGTTGCTGAAGGAGGCAGTGTGGACCTTCCCCAAGATTCCTTTTACCTCCATTCCAGTGTCTCCTCAGGAGAAAAGAACCAACACGAGGCAAAGTTTCAGGAGTCATTCTCTGAGTTTGGTACAGAATTACTGAGCTTTCATGAGCCAAATGCCTTCGTCTCCAGTGAACCTTTTAGGTTACATACCAGAGGGAATGAATCTTCAGATGGCTATTATTTCAAAGATAGCCTTAGTACATACAGCAGTGCTTTTTCTCTTCGGATTCCAGAAGATCGACCTCAAAGAGCAAAAAAAGACTTTGTGGAAAAAAACAAGCGGACTTTAGGATTGCGTACAGACAAGAACAAATCCTATCTTCAGTTACATGGCAAAAAGCACGAAGTTATTCAAGAGCAGGTAGGTAACTTTGGCAAGTTCTAACTGCTATAAACCAAAGACTGCTGTTGAAATAGAGTATGTATATGGTCTTACAGGTTTGCATGAGGCTATCATGCAACTTAGAACTTAACAATTTCCTATGAGAATCTGATTCACCTAGTGGTGCTACTTATATTCCTGGCCATGAAGCATCTGCCTCGTCAGGAGGCAACCTTTCAATATTCCTGAAAGAAATGCTGTCTTCTTTCCCATAGATTCTACATCATACCTTATTTTTAGGAGCATCAGATTTTCCTCAGCTTGGCTGACATGAATTTGGTAATACACTGCTTTCAAGGACTTAGCACTGTTATTTAGTGTCACACATTTAGGAGTATCCAGAAAAGATGTGAATTTGAGTGGTCAGGCAACCCATTACCCTACTTGCTTTCTCACCCAGACCAAACCTGCTATTTGGAATCAATCAGTAAGCACTTGTAATATGTTGTAATTGGGTTGCAAGGGCTTGGCCTTCTTATGATTGACTGTGAAATGTCAAACACTGCATTAAGGATTAAGTGGAAATGTAATAACAGTTCCTAATGAACAATTATACAAGAGTCTGTTGCTTTTACTTGCTGCACATTATGCATAATGACAATATGGAAGTCACTGAATCACTCTATGAGTTACAGGGCAGAAAATCATTCACTTGCAAAACTAGAAACTTATGATACAGGTTTTTTTGTGGCTAATGAGTGGTTGACACAACACTAGAGGGCATCTGCCGACTGTATTACAATGAAAGCAGCAGTGGACACGCTCTTTTCTCTCAGAGCTGTTAAAAGCACTTGTTTTTTTCAGTTATAATTTACTTGATGGTAAAAATAATTAGCATAGATGGCTGCTAATTAAAGTTGTATTGATATGATTATGTTTACTATATAGGGGATTCTAAAAATGATTCATATGTAAGTATTGGAGCCAGGGATCAGGACTTTGTAGCATAGATGCTTTCTGAAGGATTTGTAGTAGGAAAAAACAACAACAGCAACAAACCCAGCACTGCTAAAATCTGGACTGTATGCCAAAATTACCTTGCTGAGGTAGCCATCAGCCTACAACATTGGTAAGCATTTTCCATTTCTTACCTTCCTGTTGCAATAATCTCACTTAGCCTAACTTTCCTGTGTATTTTTTAATTATAACATCTGTATATTCATTGATTAAACACACAGGAAGGAATACTTACCTTTCTTGTTCTTAATCAGGACATCCATTCCTTCATGATGTTGGAGGAGTGCATGAAGGCCTGGTAGGAGCATCTTATTGCTGGTCCGTTGTCTCAAGGCTCGTTATTCTCAACTCAGCAATTAAGCCTTCTCAATTAGGCCAGCCACCTCACCTGGAAAACTATTAGAAATGCAAAACCAGCATTTTTATTCTCTGCAAAGAGAAGCCAACAAAACATGTGCAGCCTTCTGGAAACGCGGAACACATTCTGAGTGCAGTTTTATCCTATACTGGATTATGTTGAGCTTTTAAGGACTCTGAAGCTTTTTTACTGGTGTAACTGCTGTTAGGTATCGGGCACTGTGGAAATGATGGTTGTGGACACTTGAAATAAGTGCATTGCATACAAGTTTATTCAGTTGATGTAGTTTCATGTAAAATACTTGCAGCCTTGTTCTTGCAGAATTTACCGATGTTACCTCTGTGCATACAGACAGCAGGCTGTATGTACCAACACATACTATAAATGTCTATTGATCCGTACATTTCCTAATTTATACAGCATTTTATAAAGCATCAAGTTCTTTGCAGTGTTGCCTGATGATAAATTTCAGGGAGGGAGAGAAAGAGAGAGAGAGGCAGACAGAGAGAAGTAGCAGCCAAATCTAGCTCAGCTGTACTCAATATGAGTTGCTTTCCTACCTACAAGCCCCTTACTTCAAAGCAAGGAACATAATGTACAATTTTTTAATGGCTCTAGACCAAGGCACTCAGACTCTCTGTGCACTGCGCCTTACCTCAGTGTAAACACCTAATCAAGATTGCCTGCGCTACAACAATAGCAGCCAAATGCAATTCGAGAACCACAAGCCTTTGAAGTCCTCACTGCAAAGGCCGGTTTTCTAGTCTGGGATAATGACATGCCATGATTGCTGTCTTTGTTGTATCTTTTCAGTAGAGAAGCAATTATGGGCCTCAATTTAACAGAATAGGCATTACACAGCTTATGATGCTCAAAATGCAATTTCATTTGATCATTTTCTCAATTTGATTGGTATTAATAGAATAGTTCACAAAAAATGCTGGCAGAGGTTATGTCCTGTTCCTCTTTCAAAGAGATAATGTAGAAGTATGCTTTACCTGCCCAGTAAACCATCAATACAGTGAGGCAGTCGGTTCCACCAAAAACCTCTTGCTGACTGCCAAGCTGCATCTATCCCCGGTTCAGGAGACCTATGTGGTGACTTTCAATTTGTTAACTTATCTAGTGACAGCTAAAAGAATCTGCATAGACATTTGGGGCAGCAAGTTCACCTGAAAGCTCAGCAATAGACCCCGCCTGCCTTTTTCTAGTTCTCCCAGTGTCTCAACTCCTAAAATGCAGTTTTCTTTCCCTCTCTTCTCTCCAAAAGTATAGGAATACTCCCTGCTATCCTACAACTGTTAATGGTGTATTTTTTTCCCCTTCCTTTTGTTTGTTTTTTTTCAGCCTTTCATTTTCTTGTTATCTATTATATAACACCTAACTTTACTGTTTGAGCTTCACTACAAGCCAAATTGTTTCTCATCCACCTCCAAAACTTTTAGACCCTTTATTCTGACTAGGCTATGTTAGCATGTGGCCTTAAACATTCTATTTCTTTTAGGTTGCAGATATTGAAACTATTGATGAGGAGCCAGTTCAGAGTGCCTTGCCATACCCAAACATGAAAATGCACCCCGAAGACAAATGGTACCTGAATTCACAGCGGCTCAAGGTTCCTTTTTGATAGAACACAGTAATTGTATTTGAATTCAGAAATGTATTTGCCAAAACATGCAAGTTTGACTGTTTCAAGCTGTAAGCTCATTACTTTGAGAGTACAAATTAATTACACTAAATTGTTAGGTGTAATCTGCACATCGTGACAAGGATGTTGCTTACTCTGCATATTGTTGTATTTCCTCGGTGGGGAGGATTCTGAGCTAGAACTCAACTGCTATTGCATTATTTGTCCTATGAACACCCAGCAAACATCAAGGGGTGGCCATAAAGAGTAAAATCACAAGTAGAAGCTGCAGTAACCTACTGCATGCACAGAAGCATATAGATCTATTTCACACTGGCCTTTCAAACCAATATGGCAGGATAGCCTTTGGAGCAGTGAAGAGACCAGGTTGTCATCACCGGTGGGAAAAAAAACAAGGATTTCAGAACCAGAAATTCAGACTAACTGGAATTATTGTTAACAAACCTAGTGAATGTCCTTGCATTAAATTTGAAGTAGTTCAGCAGACTGTTCAAATTGCTCACTGTTCGCCTAAGAGTTGAAGCTGAATTTTTATAAAGAGCAAACACGATTTTATGCTGCTGTTTGTATTAAGAGACGTGCTTTAAATTTGAAGTTTCAGAATGAGAGGCATTTCACGGGGCTCCTCATTCCATTTAAATGGGAAAACATTGGCCTGGTCTCATTTTGGCAGTAGCTCATGCTTTCCACCGTTGGCACAGTAAGGCAGAGCGCTAATCATTGCAGCAGAGGTCGAGTTAACAAATCATCATCTTGGCACCAGGAGTCAGGATTCCCCAGTGCTAAAGCTTTCACCAAAACATGCTTCTCTGTATGTGGATTTAATACCTACCATTAAGTAGTTATTCTGAGTGCATATGTTATGCAGTAGTTGCAAGTGTTGCTAACAAAAGAACCCTAGAGAGACAGGAGGATGAAATGGAGGATTGTAGTGCTGACAAAGATTAAATGGACTGAGAATGGATTTGTGTATTACCTAGAAGGAAAGCCATGCCTTTCCTCAAAATGGGCAACACGGGATGCTGTAATTGGAAAGCAGTGAATAAACCCCAGTTTTAGAGAGTGTTGGTTTAGCTGAATACAGTAGTCCTGGTGTGCTTACATTCTCAGTTTTTTTCTTATCATTTAGATAATGTTTTTCAAGACACAAGGCAGGGAGGAGTGCTTGGTTTAGAAGTGAAATCATTTAAATCATTGACTTAAGTTTGTTTCTGCTGTGGATCAATCTAACAGGGTGTATATAGCCATCTTTATGAAATTTGGTGCAATTTACTTTAAAAGACAAGAACTGATTTGATTTCTGAAACGTTTTCCCCCGGAGGCTGACAGTGAGCTACCTCTTGTCTACAGGGTTCAAAATAGTAGTCTGTCTATTTAAGAGCACCTGGTTTTGCACCTCCTTCAGATAAAGTTCTCTCACTCAGTATTCACCAGAGCATCGTTTCTCAGATATGTTCTGCATCTGTAAGAACCCTTTTTTTTTTTAGTGCTCTGCTTCAGAAGTTGTCTCAGACCACTAAGCAGTGCTTTAAAGTGGCATTATGCATCATCCCTCAGCACCTGAATGACATTTATTGTGCTGTTCACAAATAGAGGTGCATACTTCTTTTAAATTTTGGATGAAGTCTGGCCAGCCCATCACCTGTTATAGCCACAAGCATAATGACTGAGTCAGGGTTACATAATTATACCCAGGTCTCTTTAAGGGTCCTTCCATCAGGATGTGTTTCCTTAATCCAAAACGTTACAAATACCACAAAGTGAAACTGTTGTCCTACCATTCCGGACCTTAGGAAACAGATGTTTTCCCTTTAACATGTCACCTTATGCTAAAAGTTCATTTTCAACATTAATTTTCGCCCAGGTATTCATTCAGCCCTACACAACATTGCTGTAACTCCTTTCAGGTTGAGACTGTGGGCATTGTAACGGGCAAATTATCTGTGCACTTGCATGTTGTCGATCATAATAAACATATAAAAGAGCAAACACTGAAATGAACTCCACTTTTGATAACTTGTTTTAGGATCACCAGAACAAGTGGTCCCAAAGAAACAAAGTAAAGTCCAACCAGAATCTGGAGGGAAGAGCTTGTTCAAGGAGTGATAACCATCAGCAGGCAGGAAGACCAGCAAAACCAAAGTCTTGGCACTACAGGCAACACCAGATGTCAGAATTTCAGACTGCTCCTCTGCAGGCAGTGGAACAAGACAACAGCAATGCACTGCAGAAGTGCCCAAATCCTTCTGTTGGCCCTGACACCAATACAGCAGCAAATTCAGATACTTGCTTAATTAATTTCTCAGCATGTACTAACAAGAACAACAAGAATTGCCAGCATGACCGTCCAAAAGGACTTGCACATGGGCAGCAACATTTATACAACCATGCCACTGTGCCATTTTTCCCAAGAGATGGCAGTGCCAGTGCTCAAGCACATCCAAATCAAAACAAGAGTTCATCTACTTTTAATGCTAACTATCAAGAAATGGCAAAGGATCAAGTATTGCTTCGGGATTGCAAAAGACAAATTTATGCCACCAGTAGTTTATGGTAAGTATGTGTGCTGAAACTGTGTCCTGATAACACTTGGATAAAGAAAATTGTTTGTTTGTTTGTTTTAAGGTCCAAAAGATGAAATTCTTTGGTTCAAACCTACTTCTATAGATTACTACTAACTTAAGATTCATTCTAACTGTTGATTCTCTATGGGTATGAAGTTCTAGACTTCATGCTCTCTTACACACAGAATTTTCCACAGTTGAACATTTTTCCCTAAAAGCTAAGGAGGGAAGTTTGAAAAGCAGATGGCAAAGAATACTGTGCATAAACTCAAGTCTAGCACTACCTGCATAGAGTTATATCAAAACTTGCCCTATGGAGTCATTCTAGCACCAATTCTGGCCTGTCACACAAGTTTTGAAAGTTGTCCCTATTTGCCATCGTGAATAGACAGACACATTTTGGCTGATTTTTAAGAGTTTGCTGATTGCTGTAGGAGTTAATCATTTTTGTGCACAAGTTCTGGAAACAAAGACTGGACAGCGCTGACATGGTAAAGGGCTTGAAAACCTAAAATCAGCAATGTAGAATTTCAGACAGACAAAGCATTAATTATTTCAATACTCAGCAGGCATGATCCAAAGCCCTCTAAAGGCAGTTTTTGTTGACTTAAGCTAGCTTTAAGTCTGAACATTTCCCCATCTGATTTTTTTCTCTTCACGTGACTCAGTTTCTATGAACTTGGATGCAAGCAAAGTCAGTCACTGTGAGATTCCCACATGTCCATTTTCTTGTTCCCATTAGCTTCTGTGAGCAAGGATCATTCTTCATACAGATGACTTATTATACTATTTGCTGTACACAAATAATGTTTTTTTCTTTTTTTGAGGCCTTCCCAAGCTTCTGTTCACAGTTCACCAGCAGCCTTTTGTACAGCCTTCCAGCTACCACAAACCATGGAGCGACAGCACCAAGAAATGTCTTGTTTGAGAGAAGCTGATGACTTGCACTTGTTCAGCCCACTTCCACCTCTAATACCCCTCATAGAAAGTGATTCAGAAGTGGATCCAGAGAGAGGTGAAGGAAATCAAGTGAAAATAAGTCGAAGCAACTCTGAAGGCTATCTCATGCAAATGGAAAAGCAAAAACAGCATAAAGTCTGCAAGAAGGTAAGCAAATAGATGTAGAGAATGTACATTTCTACTTTCTCCTCTGATTAATATTTTATTTTTCTTGGTAATCCAAAGATCTTCTCTAAAAATAAGAAAGGGAAGGAGAAATGAGAACTTTTTCATTCTTACAGCGAGAAAGCACATGAATGTACAACGGCTTGCTTAGAGCATTAAAAATAAAGGTAGAAGGGATAAAGGTAGAAGGAATAAAAGTAGGAACAGACACTGAAGATGAGGACATTTACTGGTGTTTTTTCTGACCAAATCATGTTAATCTAGAGAGCGAGGTAGTTCACCACCTCTCCCTCCATTACTTTGAGACTTGATTATCTCTAAGAACACACAGAACAGTGTTTGTCCTTTTGGGTAACCAGTGATAAAATGATTTAGAATAAAGCTGTTTGTATAAAGCAGCAGGTAGCCAGGCTTCAGATCTGAACAAACCATTATCCTGGTCATGCTCATTTGCTATCCAACACAAATCTCTTGGTTTCCAAGGGAATCAAACTGAACAAGACCAAACTTAGAGGATTTGTAAGGCTAACAGCATAAACATTATTACAGGTCTGCTGACAATCCCACTGTGGTCCTTATTAAAACCTGCTTCCTTTTGTTTTTCCTTCGTGTTCAGATTTCATACTGTAACCAGTTACACAGATGCAGTGGAGCAGCATAGGGGTATCCCTGTGCATCCATGACAAATTAAATGTTTAAGAAGTTAGCTCCACATTTCAAGGCAGACAAACTAAGCTGGAGTAATTACTCATGTGCTTCATCTAGCAGGCAATTCATGTATTGCTGCTTGAATGCCTCTAAGAAGAATTAGTTGGACTACAATCAGAACTGAAGAGCAGATTTCCTTCCCTTTCTGATCCCCTGAGTTCAAAACAATGTTTTGGTCCTGTATTTTCATTAGCTTTCTCACACTTTGTGTGTGAGGAATGCCACAAGAATACAACTCTGTCTCACAGAGCTTTTTGTAATAAACAAATGCAGTCATACTCATTGCATGCACATTTTGGCTTTGAAAATAGAGTGCTCACTCACCTCCAAATGATTAGCTCTTCACAGCACCTCAAGTGAAAGGTTGGCATACCACAGAAGAGAAGGAACAGCTGATACAAACATCACATCGAATAGAAGTTTAAATGCTTGGGTTTAGTTTCTTTGCAGTTGAATTTAACTTGAACGTGTGCACATTTTTTTCACATGCTGATATTTCTTACTCTTCCTGCATTGCTGTGTGACTGACCATCATGAGTTCTCCCTGACAATTTCTTAACATACATTCAATCTTAAAAAAATTAACCAAGCCTTCTCAAAAGAGAGCTTGAAAAATTCTCTATAGTAAAGTCTCAAAGGGTTCAAATGGCATCACTTTTCTTCCCTGTGCATTTGTAGAACTTCCTGTGCTGCAAGACATATATTTTTTAACAGCCAGGCAAGAATTTTACATTGCAGTTTGAGAACAAGGAAAGTTTATTATAGTAGATGCCTAATTTCTTTTTGCCACCAAAGTCAGGCATTTTTATCTGCTTCCCTTATAAAAGTTTCTTTGCAATTTCATTCTGTTAACTGTCAGATGGGTCACTTTCACCCATTTAAAGCTCACAAAATGTCATTTTTGACTGAGAAAGCATTGCTTTGTAATTTGGATGATTGGTAATTACCCACCCAGATTCAAAGGAAATGCAGAATAATTTGATTTCCACAGTTACCTCAATCGTTTTGGTCACTTGGAATTCTTGAAATGAGACATGGCAGAGGTAACACTGAGACTGCAAGCTGAATCTTGCTCTTGAGTTTGGTGTCCACTACAAGACTGGTTTCAATTATGCTTTATATCAATGGAATAATGTATATATATAAAGGAAGATCTGTCACTGAGGTGTGTTTTGCAGCCATATAGCTCAAAAGCCTGTATCAATCTCGATGTAAAGCTTGGAGGCCTTGGACCTGACTATGAAGCAATCAAGGAAAAAGTAAGTGGCCCCCATCTTAACACTCTGCTTTTCAGTTGAGCAAAGTGAACTTTGGCAGGGGAGAACAACAGAGAAGTTTTCACTGAGAAACAGTTTGAGTTTGTCTTTGTGCGTGACTCTAGCTCTAGCTTAAGATCATAAGGAGAGATATCAAATAGAAGGGAAGATAACTGTAATGTGGGTCATTTCAGCCCTCTGAAACAGACATGAGTTCAACAGGAGTAGCTGGACATCATATACTCACATGGCTGAGCTGCACTGACATTCCCAATGTAATAGATAGTGTTTCCTAACCTTGAAACTGGAAGTCAAAGAAGATATAAGTAGTGCAAACATGAGAAGAAAACAGCTGGGTGAACTTGACTTGCTGTTAAGCTAGTGCCAGGCATTATTACCCTGTTGAAATGAAAACAGGATTTGGTGCAAGTGTCAGTTGGTATCATTTGACCTGTTTTCCTGTGCTAGCAGCTATGTATCTGAAGAGCTGCAAGCTCTATCCTCCATGCTTTGAGGCTATTAACCTGATAACAGTTGCTTTATTTGACCTTCTCTAGAGAAAGCTTGTAGGACAGCAGGAAGCAAGTATGATAACATGATCGTCCTTCTGGGGTCATTTCCTATGATTTCCTCAGCCTTCCCATAAATGAGAGAGATTAGAGATCCCAGATTGGAATGGACTGAGCCTGGGACACAGTGTGTCCTTAACAGCTCCATAACGCTTGTGGAGCCTGGTGTGCTGATGTGGTATTATTGCAATGAAAGGAAATCATTGACATTGGCTGATAACTGGGGCAAGGTAGAACACAATTTGAGCACAATGAATTGCTGGGAACATAAAGAGACAGAGTATCAGTTAAGTAAATGAATGTCATTCAAGGCCTCAAAAGCCAATCGAGGTTTTGAAAGTCTCTGCAAAAGCTGAAGATATTAGCAGAACCATTTTAGAACAGAACTGATGCATTGAAGCATTTAGACTAAAGATGTTGCATTTCAGTTGAGCTCTATCCTCAATATTGTCCAAGAAAAAGCTCTTAAAAGTGAAGAATGACTGAAAAACTCATCAGGGTTTCCTGTTGTGTTCTGCTGAGGGATGATCAATACCTCAGCCAGCTTAAATAGCAACAGGGATACAAACAGAAGACTCCAGTGGAAAAAGGTATTTCACTGATGGCTCCATGTTTATCATACATTTTGTTTCTTTTGTCAGAAGGAGAAGTTAAAGCAACAAAAGGAATATGCACAGCGAATTAAGGAGCTCAACATGAAAAACATTGCTTTGGTTCACAGGTTACCTACGAAGCCCCAGGTCATATCTTCATTGTCAAGACAGAAGGTAAGGGCAGAGTTCTTGTCAAATGTTCACAGGGAATGATTCTGGACTTTACACACAGAAAAAGAAAGGCAGGCATGAAGAATGAAGGAGAGCAAGACCCCTACAGGAACACTGTCCAGCACGGCACACTCTTAACTTCACATCAGTGGTAGAGGCCATGCTACTGCAGAGTGCACTCTCCTGATGGACCACAGATATCCACTTATTAGTCTATTATCCACCTGCCTGTCAGTCTCAATCACAACTCTTTGCACTTCAGTTGCATAGCTACAGTAATTGGCCTCATTTTTCAAGCCCATACAACATTACTTTAGCCTTCACTGTCCTCCAGAAGTAACCTAAATGAGCAACAGCTGACTGTGTGACAATAGCATACACAAACAAACAAAGGGAGTCCCTTCTCCCTCTTGCAGAAAGTAATAAAGCTGTGAAAATAGTGTGTGTTCTATCAGATCAGTCTGCAGCAGCTCCCCGGTAGGGGCTGAAAACAGAGCAGATATTTCTCTGAGGTGATGAATGACAACTGTCACATAGAAAGAAGTTTTTCATTTTACTATCAGTTGAATTCTTCAGTTCCATGCATTCATTTTCAGACCATGTAAACCACAAAGAGGTGAAACTGCACTCTCTACACGTCAAAAAGGCTTTGGATTCCTTCAGAAGACTTTATTCCAACACTTGTTTCATCATTTGTGGCCTTTCAGTACATCGGTTTCTTAACATTTGTCATTTGAATGCTCAGTTTCTGTCCTTGGCACATTAACCCATGGGACACCCTGCAATGTATGGCTGAGAACAAGAGCTTAATGAGATTAGAAGTGATGTTTAGCAACTGGACCAGTGCTGCTTTACGTTTTTAATGGAAAACCAGTATGTTTCTTTATGTAAGATAGCCTCCAGTGGTAAATGTCAGGAAGCAAATCTTGTGGTGCATTATTTTGCCTATAGCAGAGGCTTCTTGCAGTTGCTGCTGAGGCAACTAATGCGGAACACTGCCAAAAATAAAAGATCAGGAATTAGGGGAACTTCTAATTTGACTCAACAAAGAAACAACCACATTTTCTTGAAGTGTTGGACAGCTTTTCTCTTAATCACACTTTCCCCAATCTTCATGTTTTTAGGCACTGGAATATGCAAAGAAGATTCCTAAACCGAAGCCTTTCACAGCAAGGCAATCAGATGAAGAGGTGAAAGAGGAAAGAGCTCTGCTATCAACTTTAAAAAGAGACAGTTTACCTCCAGTTACACCTTTGGAAACTTTACAGAGCAGACACGAGAAGGAGAAGCAAGTTGTAGCTGCTTTCAGAACCCTTCATATCTTATAATTATCTCAAAATGATAGGGATATCTGCAAGGCAAAAATATTGGACCTGTTTAATTATGAGCTATAACATTCACACACTGATTTGCCATTCCATTCAAATATAAATTGCTTGAAGTTTCCTCAGTTTAAAGTTTTAGAATCAGTTCTACTAAATATTGAAGAAGTAAATGGTAACATAGGTAGCATTTTAAGTGTGCTCATCTGTTTTCTGGTTTTTTCCCTTGCTGAGATGCTTTTCTGAATTATGCTTGGACTCAAAGGCCTTCTCCAACCTGAGCAATTCTATGATTCGACTTTGCAGGCAGAAGTTTGTGTTGCACATCATCTTTGGGGGAAGCTTGGCAGAAGAAGCACCTTGAATATGGGAAATGCAGGTCAGGTTGAAGGGAGTGTTTTGCATATCCAAGTCCAGCTGTGGACATTTGCCTTGCAGCTTGTGGGACAGGACTGTCCTCTGCCCCAGCCTACTTCCTTCTCTCCTTTGGGATCTTCAGCACTTGGCCCCCCCTCGATGGCACCTGCGTGCTAAGGTACAATCCACCCAGCTAGGCTGCTTGGTTCCATGCATTCCCTACTTTTCTACTTTCATTTTTTAACTAAATAGTAACACTTGGAAGCATTTCTGGTTAGAGAACCTCAATGTGTTGTTTCTGCTTAAAAGTGATAATCCCCCCTTAATACAAACCTCGAGTACCTATTTTAATGAAACCTTCAGATGAATATCAAAGAGCTATTTACCCGTATCTAATATTTTAATTAGATTATATTCTCAATTTAACCCATTAAACCCCCTTTGATGATCTCCATGTTTAGTGTTTAGCCCCAGATGCTGGAGGTAATGAATATTGGACCTTTGGTTTAATGAGAACTTCTGCCTTTCCAGCCTGACTCCCTTTGTATCCCCCTTTTTTTATTTTCTGAGCTATAGAATTCAGTTAATTGAAGAAGTCTCTTACCACCACACATTAAGGAACCTAAATTAGCATCCCTTTTCTGATTAGAAAATGCAAGCAGACATTTTCTCTTTGATCTGAGGATTGAGTTGAAGTAGGCAACAGCTCCCTGAAAATGAGCTGATGGCCTTATTATTCGGCTGACATGCAGATGCGTCCATGTGGTGCAAAATGCTTAATGTCTTAATTGATCACCTTCCTCCCTGTCTGTCATCTCACTACCTCTTAGAGCTCCCATAAATTAGGATGACCTTTGTGGGTAGGTGGTGTGGGTTTTGGTTTTGTTTTCTTAAATAAAACAACAAACTTTGAAGAAATATTTAAATACTAAACCTGTTCATATTTATATGATGCTGCTTTTTTGGGGGGATATATATATATATGTATATATGTACACATGTGTACACATATGTATATATATTTTTAAAGTCTGATCATGATCATCTCACAAACCATTTGGAAAGCACTGTATTTTTTTCCCCCCAGGAAAAGACATTATTTGCAGCATACGTGCAAAGAAAATCTTTTGATCTACCTCAATACTAATGCAAATTCTTCCTGCACCTAACAGATATGGTGGCACAAAAAGAGACCATACAAGTAAATGATGAGCATCCATCTGCTTAAAAGCAAAGGCCAAAACTTAATGTCTTTCAAATTAGGAAGGCGAGGAATTTAAATAAGAAATAGGCTTTGAATTTTGCATTAAGTATTCAGAGAGTGATTTAGTTGGAGTAGAACCTGCCTGCTGTAGCCCCATGGCTGCAGCACAGCTATTTGCAAAGCCTGGTGTTGTTCACCACCAGCACAGGCTGCCTTTACAGGGGCAGAAGTGTATTTGTGTTCACCATACAGTGGAAATTCTCAACATTCACTTGGCAGGCCTCTTCTACTTGCCACCATCCCTTAATGTTTTAGATTGGGAAAGTGTAGAAAACAATTATTCGACTCCACCTCAAGTCAAGAAGGCAAACTGGGTAGTTCTGACAGGTGGAATCATTCAAAGCTTTCGTGATATCTATACCAAATGAGAGACCCCTGGGTAGCATCACCTGTCAGCCTTCTGAAAACAAAAGTCTGTTCTCTGAAACACATCACTCCAAGATGGAGGTTGCAATAAAAGGCAATTCTGGATTCCCTTGTTCCCCCTCTTCTCTGAAATATGGGAGGCCCTGCGAGGGCTCAGGGGAGCTCCAGGCTTTACAAGGAGGCTGGGAGGTGCACAAGAAGAGGCAGGGGTGTGAAGAAAGGACTGGTTTTGGTGGCTGCCCCCATGGTGGGAGGAACAGCTCTAGAAGCACAAAGTCACAGTGATGGGTGAACACAGGGAATCTCCTCTGGTGACAGCTGGCAAGGGTGAGGTAAAGCAGCCTGCCTTACACAAGAGCCTCCTTTGAGCAGAAGTGATGCTGAGCCAAAAACCTGGATAGAGGAGGTGCTAAAGAAGCATCCAGCAGCTCAGCAAGAGCTTCATGTAATGGGGCAGCTGCAGGTAACACCATGGAGCTGCTCTGTGTGTCACTAGGAGCAATTCAGGGCTTGTTGCAGCAGTGACAGCAAAGCCACTGTGCTGCACAACGGTGGGGAACATGGAGTCTTCAGGAGAGCCAGGTGAGCTGTCTCAGCAAAAGCCAAACAAAGGGGAGCACAGAATTTGGACAGCCTGCATTTGCTCCTGGAAACATCTATCTGAGAATTAAAACCAACTTCTGCCTTGAAAGACCCTGCAGACTGAAAGGACACTGCAGTTCTTGCTGAGTTCACCCTTCCCCTCTTAATCATACTCTCTATATCCACCTGCCTTTCCCACCAGGTGCAACACATTGCTACTGCTGCAGCAACACGGAGCACATCGGCAGCTGTTGTCACCCCACAGCAGTTGCAGCAGTGGAGCTACAGGTGCTTCATCTAAGCTTATTATGGTACAGAAACAAGACAAATCCAAGACAGAAATAAGCCACCTCTAAGCTGAGTAAGACCATCCCAGCAGGAACCTGCAGTTAATTAGGGTGATGCTGTTTGTTACCGCGACTGGAGAGGAGGAGCAAACTCGCCATCAGCTCATGAGGCTGCAATGCTTTGTGCTCGCAGTGCTGTGGTCAGCATTCTGCTCACCCCCCACCTTCCCCAGCCCTCTTCTGGACCACCTGCAGAAGCTTCGTGTTGCCAATGGAAAGAAATCACGCTGCACATTGCCCAGCAGAGAGAAGGAAGGAGGGGAAGTTGTAAAAAGGAATTCACACTGCTCTCACTGTGCCTGAGTCGCTCACTGGGTGCTGCCACAGGTTTTGATACACTGAGTGACTGAGACCACCTGTGCTTCAGAGCAAGATTTGGTAAATAATTCTCCATCCAGCCCACATACCTGATTATGTGTGTGATCAGAACATGGACTGAAAAAAAACTGGCTTGGGAAAGCTTCCCTTAGAAGTTACAAGCAGCAGAGGGA